>NW_012155173.1:8559811-8608182 GCF_000956105.1 Propithecus coquereli
AGTATTTTTTCAAAATCTGCCCAGTATTTTTTTTCTCTGTTTCCCTTCATCTGGTAATATATCTTTCTGTCCCATATTAAATGAAAAGGGTTGTGAGCAATGCCTAAACAATTTCAGTATCCCATTTCCATAAATTCAACAATCAATCCAAGGTTAGAGAGGAGATTAAATCAGGGTCAATGGGAATTGTCCTTAAAGTGGATATACATGAGATTATTGGGAGATTTTTTACTTTTTGCTGGCTTGGGATACTAAAGCAATATGAAGCTGGGTTCTTGGTACCATCTTCCTTGTGACATGGAAAAGGATGCCCTGGAGGGGAAGAGAATGCAGCCATCAGAGATGACAGATAGGTATCTCTATGAGTATTTGGGTTCCCAAAGTCCTGGTTCTTAAGGTTCTTCCTTCGAGTCTCTGAGCTGCCCTAGAATCTAGTTGCAACAGCCAATACATCCTCTTTTTTGGCATAAGCTGATTTGAGTTGGATTTTTGTCACTTGTAGTGGAAAGAGTTCCAACTAATAAACTCACATTTATAGAGCATTTGAGATTTAGCTAAGTGTTTTCACATTTGCGATCTTATTTGCGCCTCACAAAAAGCCTATGCTGTATTTATCCAGCAGGGATAGGAAGCATTGTCTCATTGGCATGCATGAAAACTAAAACCCAAAGTGGCTGAGGTTAAATTACCATTCCAACACCACCACCATGATGTTAAAAACTATGGAAACTCTCCATAGAAAAAAAAAAGATACACATTCTTATAGTCAGAATAGCATGGTAAGAGGCATTACAATAAAAATAATAGAATAATAATTAACACATACAGAGCACTTACTATATGCCAAGCTCTGCTCACATGCTTTGGATATATTAACTCATAAATCCTCACAACAAACTTACAATAATAGGTAAAATTACTTTCTCCATTTACAGGTGAGGGAACAAAGGCATTTGAATAAATGGCCCAAGGTCCTCTAGATAATTAGTGACAGCACCAAGATTTAAATGCAAAGCCCTTATGCTCAACCACTGCACCATATTGAGGCCCAGAGCAGCTGTGTAATTTGACCCAAATCCTCCCACTTGTGGCTAGGAAGTGGCACCACAAGGATGCTAATCCTGATCTGATAGACTTAAAGGTCTTTATTCTGAAGTGGCACCCAGTACTCCCCCTCATTCTAGAGAATGGTCTGCAATGCCAGGATTTAAACCCAAATCTTCATCCTCTAAGCCTAGCGCTAATGTCTTCTTACTACTCACTTAATACATATTTAACGAGCACTTACGCAATGTCAGGCATTTTAGAAAGCTGTTTGGAATGAAGAGTGGGGATGATGCCCAATAAGACCTATTGAATTACAAATCTATTCTTATCCTTGAAGAAGATGAAATTCCTGCCCAAACACAGCTTTGGGGATTTAGGAGCTTGGGAAGGAGAGCCATCTGCATTTCATTAGGGAAGGACAAGAAAGCTTCCTTCACCAACCTCAGAAGCCAAGTTAAAAATATGCTAGTTCACAGTTCATAGCAAAAGTTGTATCTGTGATACCAAAATCCCATTTTTTTCCAAGAACACATGTGGAAAGGATGGGGAGGACTTGTTTATTTCATGGCTTATGAGTAGTAAATGTGGGCTGATGGGTTTTGCTCTTGTCCCCTTTATGTCCTGCCACTGAAAGAAAAATAAAAAAGGAAGCTTTGAGTCCAAGGAAGCATTGAGTCCAAAACAGATGGCTTTTACAGAGATGAGAAAACTGTTTATCATGATTTTGGCACAGAAGGACAAAATATTTAAGGGTGAAATTCATTTTTACAGTCTTTGGAAATACGATATGGGAGAAATAGATATATGATAAAGATTATTTTAAAAGCTTTTAAAAACTTCAAAATTCTTTCTGGATCATCCTTGTTTCTCAAGACTTTTAAATTTGATGATGTGTGTTCTTAGGAAAGATGTCTCCACCCCTGGGATCTCCACACTGTAACCTGTCACCTTAACACAAACACATACCAAGCCAGTCCTAAAGGGCAAGAGGATTTCTGAAGCATAGGATGACTAACAGAAGCAATCTTGGCTCAGAAAGGGGAATTTGTCAATTTTAGGGACAGAAGTTTGTTTATTCATTTCCTTGCAATGAATGTAAAGAAGGTGCTAATGAAAAGAGTTTGATAAAAACAACACCTTGAGTTCCTTGGGCAAATTAATCTTTCACTGAAAACTAGACATTATTTTGTCCCTCTAAAATGAGATGAGTAGTATATTGAGGCTCAGAAGATTAAATCACTTACTCAAGGTCAAATAATGAGTAACTGGTACAGCTGGGGGATGAGTTCTACACATCCTCAAGGCACCTCAAATCCACCATTCCTAAAACCTAACCGTTTGTCCTTCTGCCAAATGGCACCTCCTTTTGTGTTCCCTATTATGGTGGTTGGCAGCACTGTCCATCAGTCTTCATGGCTAGACACACAGGATGCCTCAGTTCCCTGTTTCATCAATCACTGACTCCCACAGGCCCCAGCTCTGCATTCTCTCAAGACCCTCCAGTGCCTACCTCTGTTATCATTAATGCCTCCAATCTGGTCTCTTTTCCATCATCTTGTTCCTGCCTTCATATAGCCACCAGAATAGAATAAAATGTAAATTCTAACATGTCACCCACCTGCTCAGAGCCCTTTAACATCTTTGCATCACCTACAGGATGAAGCATAAGCTTCTTGGCTGAGCACACAAGACCCTATTCCTTCTGGTCCTGCCTTAGCCCCTTAGCCTCTCTCTCCCCACCCTCTCTGCTGCATCACCCTCCAGAACTTATTGTTTGTCATGTCCCTCAGGAACTGTGATGTCTCTCATGTCGGTGTGCTTGCTCAGGTTGTTCCTCCACTGGACTGCCATGCCTCCTGCTCTTCCTTCACCTGGTTACCTCTACCTCATCCTTTAAGACTCAGTTTGTTCATCTTTTTCTATTGTGGTGTGTGTTTTCCAGAAAGCTATCCCTGAAGCCCTACAAGCCCCACCTGGAAGATGTAATACCTGCCTGTGTTTCTCCTTATTAGTACCACGCTGACTATCCTCCTCACTTTATGTCTCTGTCTCTTCAACCAGGATGTCAGCAATGGCAGTGATGATCCTGCTCTAGAACAAATGCTCCTAACAGAATAAACTCACAGCGAGAGGTCCTGTGACTCCCATCACATAGCATTGTCATTGGCCCATTGGTAAAATCTTTCCTGTGTTTGAAGCACACAATGACCTATTCTGTGTGAATAGAAAAATGGAAAATAAATGATAGGAACTCCTCAGCCACTAGCATTTACTTTAAGTATGTTTTTCCTAAAGTCATTTAGAGAGAAGAATTTCCAAAGATGAATATCTCCCTGGATCTTGCATTTTTCTGAATCTCTTTTCCTGTCATTCCTTAAGTAAGAGCTTTTATATAAAAACTTTCAAGTTCATTTTACAAGGTTCTATATTTTTTTTACCCTTCCTGGTTTTGACTTTCTATTGCCTAAAAAATAAAATGGAAACTCTTTAGCCAGGCATTCAAAGATCTACACAGTCTGACTCAGGCTGACCTTTCTACCTACCATTCTCTTCCTAGGAATACTCCCATATTGTCCCAGACTGCTGTTTTGTTCCTAATCTTCTCTTCATTTCCCCTCTCACACATATAAAACTAGTAGATGTGTACAGGGATAAAATTGAAGAAGGGAAGTCAGTTCATAGTCAGGACTTATGATAATATCAACTCCCATCTTTCTATAGGAACAGGGAAAGAATTCTCCCTTCAAAGAACATTGCTCAGATTTTCTCTTATATCTGTTGTTATTGTGAAATCTATTATATGGCTCAGACAAGATTTATATAATGCATTTGCCTCCTTTCCCCATATATGTATGAGAACAGCACCCAATCTTATTAGCGGAAAAAGAACTAAGATTTATTTTGTCCTACTATGTGCCAGACGCAGCACATAGCTCAGGCCATTTAATTTTCCTAGCTATCTTTGGAGGTAGACATCAGTCCTCTATTAAACTAGAGGAAACCAAGACTCAGATAAATTAAGTAGCTAAAGTTTTTCCTTTTTTATTTTTCTTTCTTTTTTTTTTTTTTTTTTTTTTTGAGGAGGAGGAGGAAAGAGAAGTGTATTACTTTGCCAGCAAAGGAGGAGGATGGAGGCTCTTGTATGAAATGCTATTGTCCTAATAGTAAGTAGAAATGAGCTTTCAAAGGGTGGGTTCTCAGCTTCAGGCAGTGGCTATTCAACTACAGTTGATGATTCTAATTGTCCCATCTCCACTGAAGACAGTCCTGTGACCTCCACCTAGGACTTCCGTCAGCCAGGTATGGGCTGAGCCATCTCCTGCAGCACACATTAGGGGTGTGATGCCTTAATGGATTTGGTGAGAATTCATTTGGGAGTAGCTAAGTTTTCAAGGTAAGTTAGAGTCAGGATTTGAATAGGATTACTTGCATACAAAAACCTGTTTCCTGTCTGATATTGGGTAATGAGGTTGTAGGTTAAAAAAAAAAAAAAAGAATCCAAAGCTTCATAGAGTCACAAAATTTCACTTTTATTACAAGGTGCTCTTTATATAGTAGGATCCTAGGAGAAGAGCAAAATAGTTACAAAGAAATCTGGGAATATCGATCAAGCATCCAAATTAAGGGATGAGCAAGAGCAGTGGACAATGAAGAAGAAAAGGAGTTGAGTCTGGGGATGGGATGTGTTAAGATACGGTGTTTTCTTCCCGAGGAAGGGACACAGCAAGTGGAGCAATGCCATGGGAGGAACAGGGTGGGGCTGCACACAGCAAAGGGTTTGGCAGGGAGGCCTGAGGAGCAGCAGGTTTTATAGCAAAAGGTTGTTTACAAGTGTCTGATCCATGGAGGCATCTGCCCAGAAGATATTCTTGGAACCAAGGACTGCAGAAGAAGGCAGAAATAAGCAAAATCTAAAATGAATCATGGGCTCCATGTGTCGGGGCTCACAGGACTGCTTTGACTTCAGAGCCACTTTTTACATTGGCACCAGGATTTTTCCACAGAGATCCCGTCCCAAGCTGCAATTTCTTATTCTAGAGTTATTGGAAATCATGTTGAAAAAAGATTACAAAACAAAGAGACAATATTTTACCACATTACCTTGGAGGCGAAGTCTTTTTTTTACTGGAAGAACACATGTCAGCTATTTATCCAGTGTCTCTCAGCCCCAAGGGTCCCCCCTGCCACCTCTACTCCATGATACTGGAGCTGAGGTTGTGAAAACTGCACTTCCCAATCTCCTTGTTGGCTCACTTCCCATGAGAGTCTCGCAACAGGAGCAATTGGCAAGAGACTAGAAGGTGGCAAGATGAAGAGGAGTCTCTTCCTGTTTCCAGATCCTGTTAGGTACCCTCCAGGAGAAAAGACAGCCATGGGTCCAGGCTCTAGCTTCCTTCTGCACTCCCAGCACCTGCCACAGGATGCCGCATTAGAGACCAGCATGAGGCGGCCCACCACGTCCAAGCTCAAGTGTCCAGTTCACGTCTCAGAGTTCTGGGCACTGGAAAGAGTGCCCCTCCACTGAGGTCTGAGTTCCAGCCCAGGGGCACTCTCCAAGATGCCTAATCCCAGGCCACAGGGTGCCACCACCCAGAGACTGAAGCACCAGTTGAAAGACACCCGCCCTCCAGACCTGAGAGAATCAGCCATGCAGGGCTCCTCCTCTGAGCTTCTAAGTTCTCCTAACACCACCTTTCTCTCTTTGTTCTCCCTGCCTGAGCGAAGTAGCTTCTTCCTGAGGTTACTAATGTCTGGGATTACCTCAGCATCCCTTGTTTGCTGTGTCAGCTTTCATTTAATACATATGTAGTCAATTCCCTAATATATTAAATCCCCTCTATTGAAAATTCTCCATGTGCTTTCCATTTTCATGACTGGAACCCAATGGACACAGAGAGTATCCATATCTTAAATACAGTCCTGTCAAATCTCTTATAGGAACAATTATTTAGAAATAAAATTTTAGCTTCTAAAAAAAGGAAACTGTCCTACCAAGTTGTCATATCTGTCATTATCAAGAGACAATATACTAACCCTGTAGGTACAAAAGTTCTAGTTCTTCATTTGCTCTTCAGCAAACTTGACCTGGGCCCCAGAAACATACCAGATAAAGATGTCTCAGGCTCTAGGGACACAACTTTGAAAGAGATATGACCTCTACCTGCTAAGGAACCTACAGTTATGGGAGAAGAGGTCAGTTATAATGCCATAGGGAAGACTCTACTAGAGCAACTAGAGGCCAAAGAAGGACAAAGGAGGAAGGCTGCAAACTTTGCAGAGAAGGTGCTGCCTTATCTAAGTCTTGAAGGATGTCTCAGTCTTGTTGTTTTTCCCTTGCAAGGATTGGAAACCAACTTGGGATGACTTGGAAAAAAGGCTTATATGGGGAGCTTATGAGTAAGCACTGAAGGTCAGGAGAGAAGGCTGAAGAGACTTAAAAGAGATGGAAACCAGCCAGCTCTGGAGGGTGTCAGGGGCAGACACGGCCTGATATATGGGCCCAGAAGAGCTGCCGGAATGAATGAATCCATATATTTCACATGTTCTCCAGGGGAAAGCCCAGTCGGCCTAGCTTGGGCTGATGCCCATTCCATGACTGTATTGAATGGGTGAGAGGAAGGATCCGGCAGGGCATCCCTGCCCACAATGAGGAAGATATAATTCCCCAGAGACAAATTAGGGTGCTCTGGGAAGAAGGAATAGATGATAACTGGACTGAAAAAGAATGGGGTTGAGGGAGATAAAACAGAAGAGTGCTGACTGCAAAAATGAGTGAGAATTTTCTAGTTAGAGAAGAAGAGAGAGTCATTCCAGGCAGGGAGAGCAGCAAGAACAAAGGTTTGGTGGTGAGGAAGACACAGTAAGAGAACATAAAATCCTGAGGCCTCGAAGTGAAGGTGAAACTGCCCATGTGAGCAGGGACCAGAGGATGAAAGATCTTGGGCACAGCACTAAGGAACCTCACGACGTCTGCAAGATCCAAGGGTCCAAGGCAGGATTCTCAAGTCCACCTACCTCTTGAAATTGTTACAAGTGTGCATTTTTGCCTTTTTTAGGGGGTAGGGGAAAATAAACATCTGCAACACTATAACCTTAACAAGAAAATGTTCAGTGGCATGGAGGGGACAGAGCCTTATTAGAGTGGGCTAAGGAAGGAAAGGGTGAGTAGGAGGTAGGACCAGAGAGAGAAGATGCTGTGTTATTAAGTACCAAATTACTGGCCCAAGCACAAGGTTGGGAAGGGGTTCAAGAAAGGCAGGTTCAGTGGAAGCACTAAAGCGAGGATGTGGCACTGAAGTGAATGTGAACAATACACCCCTTGCAAGAAAAGGAGCATCCAGTGTCCCTTCCATCTGTCAGGTGCAGAGACAGGCCAGTGTCATTAGCAGAGCAAATGCTTTGGAAGGCAGCCACGCTCACCACTATACCACTAACGTGCCTGTGGCAAACGCTTTGCAAAAATCTTTTAAAAATAAAACGTGAGTCCCCATAAACTCCCTAAAATTAAGACTCTTCTAGGACAGTGAGTTTGGGGTTTTTTGTTAGTGTTGTTCATTTCTGT
This sequence comes from Propithecus coquereli, assembly GCF_000956105.1. Classification (NCBI taxonomy): domain Eukaryota; kingdom Metazoa; phylum Chordata; class Mammalia; order Primates; family Indriidae; genus Propithecus; species Propithecus coquereli. Next base: position 8,567,421 of record NW_012155173.1, read on the forward strand.
GTCCCAAATGTTTCATATGAAATAGACACACAAAGCAGCCTTTGGAATTGATTAACTAATAGAATGATAAAGATTGCTTATAATGTATTCATAATTATTTTAAATTACTAAAACAACACATGGTATGAAGACATATATATTTGAGCAAATGTAAGATGCTTTGATGACTATTCTGCAACTTGCTTTTACTACACAATATACTGTGATCACCTTTCTCTGTCAGTTTAACGTGACTTTAGAATAACAAGATTAAAAAGCCAGTGGGGTCTCTTGACTAAAGATTGCACTACATATCGCTACATATCTGAACTACTCAATGGCTCAGGAAGTCAATGTTCAGAAACGTGAAATAACTTTCCCAAGGTCACACAGGGAGTTGGCAGGAAGACGAGGACCTCTAGTCAGGTGTCCTGATTTTCCCCAGAGGTTTCTGACACCTGTCCCCGTTCACTCTGGGAAAGGAGACTGCTTGTAACCACCCAAGGGCTAGGCCCAGTGTAAGGTGAGCAAGCCCTCTCCAAAAAGGTGCCTGGAAGTGTTTTTCATACTGGGTTTTTCAGAGTACTGAGGGGAAAACACCTGCTGGTTCATCCAAAGATGATCAGTTTTTACTCATCTAAAAAATGCAGGGCTTTCATTTGCCAAAATAATCCTGACTGCTGTTTCTCCCCCTAAAATCCATTGCAGTGGTCTCTGAGGATGCTAAGGAACAGTGGTGGGTAAGTCAGCAGAGGTCAGGCAGAGTGTCAAGGAGCAAAAGGAACTAACCAAACTGATTACCGCCGAGACTGGAGGTGGCTGTGTACAGATATCAGATACAAGCCCTGACAGTTACCTAAACACCAGGGAGGAAAGAACCTGGCACCAGTACACTCAGGATTGCATCCAACACCCTTTCTTTAAAAAAAATATCATCACCAGCCAGCCATGAATGCCCTTGCATTTCCTTCCCTTGTCTAATTACATGCAGAATAGCACTGGCCAGAAAACACTACTAGGGTCAGACGTGGGTGATCTCCTGGATAGGAAAGATCAACATTGGGCCTGGCCAAGTGTGACACTTCTCCATGGGTACCTGGAACCACAGTGTCAGGTTCTCCCGCACTCGTGAGAATAGACCTGTGACCATGGCCTCCTTTCTGAGGGGGGGGAAGAGGGGAGATATTAATTTGAGGATGACCAATATAATTATCGGAGCAATTCTAGTACATTCCCCTCCATGTGGAGTACAGCCATAGTACAGTGGAAAGAACACAAACTGTAGTGTTAGGACAGATACTACTTCTATTTTCTAGTTTGACCAAGTAATTTCTCTCTCAGAGCCTCAGTTCCCATACCATAAGAAAAAAAATTTGCATAAAACACTGATACTTAGTAGGCACTCAGTTGATGGTCCTGCATTCTCCTCCTTGAGAGAATTAACCTACAGGCTAGCATAGTAACTATTCAGGAAGAATGTCAGATTTTTAGCCAAAGAATAAATAATTTATTCTGAGTTTCTAAAATTATTCAAATGCTCACAACTGAGCTAAACACCAGGAATGTGGCAATGTGCAGGTTAAAGTTTTTGCTCCTAAAAAGAATATCATCAAGGGGAGAATGACAAGTTGTGAGCCAAAAAGACTTCAGCACCATCAATGCTTAGATCCAGAAAGTAGACGCTGCTAAGCGAACACAGGGGAGGATCACCTAGCTCATCCTCCAGGGATAAGGAAGGCTTCCTGGAGGAAGTGAGGTTTAAATGAGGTGCTGAGGGATACACAGGAGTTATCCATGTGAAAGGAAGGAGAGGGTGAGCAAGAGATGTTCAGGCATTCATTCATTAACTCATTCATTCATTCAACAAATAAGTCCTAAGTGCCTAATATGTTCCAGAAACTATTCTAGACACTGGGGATAGAATATTGAACAAGACAGACAGGGTCTTTGATCTTATAGAGTCCATCCCCCAGCCAGTTGACCAATAATAAATGATTAACAAAATATCAGGAATTATATTATTCATGCCACAAAGAAAATAAAGCAGAATTTAGTGAAAAGAAGCTTCTTTAGATTCAGTGGTCAAAGAAGACCTCTCCAAGGAAATTCCATTTCTGTTGAAAGCTGAGAGAGAAGAAGCTGGCCAGCAGCCAGACAATGGCGGGGACCGGTAACGTGCAAGTAGAGAGAAGCGCTAGTGCAGAGTTTGTACATTCAGAGCAGGCGTGGCTTGTTCTGGGCACAAAAAGAAGGCCATCATGGCTGTCAGCTGCTGCAAGGGCATGAAGGGTGAGATGTTTGACTTGTATTCTAAACGTAATGGGAAGCCTTTGGGTCTTTTAGCAGCAGAGAGTTGTAGTCAGATTTACATATTTAAAGATCACTCATGTTCTCATGAGAACGTATCAAAGCAATATATGCCAAGTCTCAAGATGAGAAAAGATGTGATCTATGTTAAAAGGGAAGGAGGCAGGGAGGAAAGGAAGGAAGAGAGGGAGAGAAGGAGGGAGGAAAAATGGATGGATTGAAGGAAGGAAGGAGAAAGGAAGGAAAGAAGGGAGGGAGGAGAGAGAAAACCATTAGTCCAGCTAGAGAAGAGATTTTGAGGAAGTACGTATCCAGGGATAATCCTGGAGAAGGTTGCTGCCACTCTCTCCAGGGACTTTGGGTACTGTGACAAGGATTTAGACTTTAATTGATGACAATGGGTGTCACGGAAGAATTTACAGAGAGGAGACAGATTTCTGTTTTAGAAGCACACCAGTAACAATGATGGCTCCAGAAACTAGAGTTTGACTGAAAACCTTCCTCCCCGGGGGGCTGAACCTCTGTTCTATAGGCAGCTCGTGTACACAGAGAGGTTCTCACAGGCGAGCATGAGTGGGCAGGGGAGGGCCCTGCACTCCACGGCTAAGGAGAGGGAAGCCGGGTACATGCAGCTCCCCAGCCATGAGAGCTCTGGGATTCCACATCCCCCTCCGTAGGGTTTCTGGAAGAAGCCACAGAGTGCTCAGAGCTGGGAGACAAGAGTGATTATTATCGCATCCAGGCCTATCATTTTACAGATGAAATTAGTCTCCTCATTCCCATCAGCCATATGGCTCTGAGATCAGTTTCTCCAGGGCTCAGCCACAAAGATTGCCTAGGTTTTGGATTTTTGTTTATTTGTTTGTTTGTTTAAGTCTGGTTATATTGCCTAAAATGACTGTCTCTGTACCCACCACAAATAATCTGCTTTTGTCCCTCAGTCTGAAACGCCGACCGATTTCCCATGACAGGACTATGTCCTGCAGCAAGCCAGTCATCCGGAGCAGTATCCCTGCTGCAGTGTAGCGGGAGAGGGGTCCACCAAGGAGCTCAGCTGGGAAGCAGGTCATGTCCCCAGGACACAATTTCCTTCAATGGCTTTGCCTCAATTCACTGTTGTTGGTATTTGTTGGAGTAAAATCTGTGAAGTATTGAGTTCACACTTTCTATATCAAATACTGTCTATTTAATCATCTGCAAAACACTCCTGGGGTACCTCCTAGATGCCAGCCACTCTGCTTTTCACTGAAGTCATGACGATAAAGATACAGCCCTGCCTTAGGAAGCTTGTGATTTAGTGATTTTTATTGAATTTACAAGACAGGAAATAAACATTAAAACCCTAAAATACATACACCTCAGCCTCAACTTTTCCTCAGAGATTCATAACATTTTGTAACTAATTTTATACTATCCAAGAGGACAAGCATATTTTTAACTCCCAAAGCACCAGAATTTTACTTGACACACCAGTTCTTGAGCAGTAGAACCTTTACTCTTAGCTACTAATGCATCTCTTAAATGCCCAGTGGCTGCCTGTTGTTGTAACATGCATGGCAGATCTGGCAAAGGAGGATTGCGATGAGAAATTAAGTTTATGTATAGGAGCAGTGCTCCTACCCCTGTTTTCTTCTTAACCAACCAGCAGCCTCATTGTATTAATAAAGGAACTGAAGTCAAAAGAGAGTCAGAAACCTAACCAAGATCGATCAAGCAGTAGTCTCCCTCATTCTCAATGTTGTCATCGCCATCATCATTAACATAATAGTCAGTTTTTGCGTATCACTGTAGTGGTAGTAGCCATTCACTTATTTATTTATTGAACAAATATTCACCCAATACCTGACATGTACAAAACTCTGAATGAGACACAATTCCAGCCATTAAGAAGCCTTCAGCTCCATAAATAAAAAAATCCACTTATCAATTGATAAGCTTTGGACTGTTTCACCTTTTGGCTATTACGGGTAATGCCATGTTATGAACACTTGTGTACATGTTTACGGGTGGACATGTGCTTTCATACAATGAAATACTATTCAGCTATAAAAAAGGAATGAAGTTACAGTGCCCTCTACAACATGAGTGAGCCTTGAAAACATCATGGTAAGCTAAAGAAGCCAGATACAAAAGAGCATATATTATACGATTCCATTTATATAAAACATCCACAAAGGGCAACATCCACAAGACAGAAAGTAGATTACTGTGTTGTCAAGGGCTGAGCGGAGGTGTTATGGGGGTGACTGCTAGTGGGTACAGAATTTCCTTTGGGGGTGATGTAAATGTTCTAGAACTAGATAGCAGTGTTATTTGTACAACTTTGTGAATATACTAAAAATCATTGACTTGTGTGCTTTAAAAGGAAGAATTTGATGATGTGTGAGCTCAACAAAGCATGTGAATAAAAATTTAAAAGTAAGTGTGATGAGTGATGTGTCCGGTAGGAAAGCTGTAGAATGTTGTAGGCTACATAAGTGCTGCGGCCATGATTTCTATTTTATACACAGCCTATTATATTCTTATGTGTTTCATATTATACTAAGGGAATGGTTTATTTTCTCTCATTTAATGTTAACAACAGCACTAATTCATTCATTCAGGAACTATTGGGGAAGGGGAGGGACTTAAAATATGCCAGGCACTGATCTATGGTACCACGAAATGGCTCATAACAAAAACCAAGGTCTCTGCCCATTCTGCTGAGGGGAATGACAGACTGGGGCATGATAAAGAAATGTGAAATGCACAGGAGGGACAGAGTCGGGATGAGTAGGGAGTTGAGCAGCCTTATTATTCATGGGTTGGCCAAGGAAATCATCTCTTAGGATTGATAATATGAGCAAAGACTTCAGCGAAGCAAGGGAATGAGCCAGATGTCATATGAATGCTACAAACAGAGGGGATGCACGAGCTCTGGGCTGGGATTGAGTTTGGCACATTTGAGTAACAGCGAGAAAGTCTATGTGGTGGAGCAGAATCAATGAGGAGAGAGCAGCAGAAGGGAAGGAGAGTCAGGTGCTGTTTGGGGGCTTATCAGATGTGGTCATGGCTTTGCATTACACCCTGTTTTTGAGGGAAATCTATTAGAGGATTTAGAGACAGAGGAATGTTATGATTTGATTTGTGTTTTCAAAAGATTACTCTTGAGACTGTGGCAAGAAGATCACAGGGAAGCAAGAGGAAGAAGATATTAATTGGGAGAATTGATTTAAGGATTACACAATGGTGGCTTGACTTTGGCAATACGAAAATGATAGGAGGTAGCAAAAAAAAATGGTCCATTCTGGATATGATTCGAAGGTGGAGCTGTTGGGTCTTGTTGATGGAGTGGATGTGGGAAGTGAGGAGAGTGAGTGACCAGATTAAGTTGGTTGAACTGTCATGTCCTATTATGGGAAAGATCAGAGGAGGAGGAAGTTTTGGGATAGAAATGATGCAAGTCAACTGCTTATTAGATATAATAGATGAAGAGTAGACACAGATACCAGTGTTGAGCTCGGAGAAGACACCCATGGTAGAGATCCATTTTGGAGCTCAACAACATATAGGTAATATTTAAAGCCATGGGACTGGATAGAAATACCCATGACACCAGAGAGAAGAGAAAAAAGAAAAGAGGGAAAGGAATGAAAAAGAAGGGGAGAGGAAGATCAAACCCTTGGAAACTCTATTACTCAGGGGTCAAGCAGAGAAGAAAGGCCAGGAAAGGAACTTTAGAAGGAAATACTGAAATGCAAGTAGAGAATGAGGAGAGAGTGGTGTCCTTAAAACAAAATGAAGAAGGTGTATCAAGGAGAAAGCCATAATTCGCAGGATCAAATGGTCCTGAGAGGTTGAATAAGTGAAGAGAAAAATTGATCTTTGAATCTAGCACCATGGAGGCCACCCTGAGAGTGAGGGGTGGATTAAGCGTATTGAAGTTTGGAAAGAAAAAAAATTGGGACATAGTCATGCTGGAAAGTCGGAGCAGGAATTGCTTGGGGAAATGTAGGATTGCCTGAAGATGTTGAGGATACTTTCAGATGTTCATCTTATATTTAAAGTGAGATCTTCAGCAACTTTGACAGCTTTTTGATGGAGTCGATGTGGAAAGATAATTTGTTTTTATCCTACAATGTTCCTGAGCTCTGATATAAACAAAAGGAGATGATCAGAGGTAGGATGCTTGAAATCAAAGGTGATTAGTAATGACAAAATTCAGGGTTGAACTGTGTGAGTAGACGTTTGAGAAGCCACTATGATGATAGAAGTGGCCTTCAAAAGAAAGACAGTCATGCAGATGCTGAACCGTTTAATGAATTTGGATAAGCAATGTGGAAGATGGCTGATGACCCAGACAAGGGTGGGTCACAGCAGGAAGAGCCAGATGGAATAACTTTAAAGCACCAATAATTTTTTTTTTCCTTTTGAGAAAGGAGAGAATTTTCCAGAAGTGTTAAGGAAGATACCCATCCTCAGGGTACCAGGGATGCAGCAGGAAAACCAACATTGGAGATGGCCGCCGTGTGGCTTAGACCCTCTGGTCTACCATTTTTCACTTAGAAAGATAAAGGGAAACATCAAAGGATGAGTTTGAGCATAAAGATGAAAGATGATGAGTTTGAGAGGACAGAGTGAAAAGATTTGGAATATGAAGGAAGAGTGGGAGTGTAGTTCAATTTAGGAGCTACACAGAGACACACTAGGAGAATCTAGGTGAAAACACATGGCTGAATTTCTGAGTCCATTGCAGCGATTCACTAAAATGGGAAGATGAGGCTTGAAGAATTGATTGCATGTTCTTTTATGTAAAGATGAATAATTCTAATTTTAGCTACCCTCTTGGGATTGGTCCCATAGGTTGTTTGTTGAGGTGGTGTAGTGCTAAATAAGATGCTAAGGCAGTGAGCCCAGTCCTTAGTCTTACAATTCAAACATGAAATTCTGCTGCCCTATAAATCCTGCTGTGATGGTGTCTGACTCTGAGCCCTACCAAGTGCATATGGCTTAAGAAGGCTTCTTAACACACTGCACAGGGCGGTGCTACAGTGGGGGAACACTGATCTTAACAAGAGCCCTGATCACCAAACTCATTTTACACATAAAGAAATCTTTCAGATGTGTACTAAGTTCAGACAGTTAGTTTGGATTGAAACTGCTCTCTCCGATTCAAATCCCAGGATTTATCAGACTTGATCAGCCTTTCACCTCAATTCTTTAAGTGGCTGAGATTGCAAGCCCAGCCCAACCTGGATGGGCTCCCCAGTCTACTCACTGAAAAGCCCCATTCTGTCTCTTCGGCTCCCTAAGAACACTGGGCAGTCCCCTGTTGCCATGACAAACTGTGGGCCATGTGGCCACCCTGACAAAGGGCTACTGTGCCCTCTGACTAAATCCCACTCACAATGTCTGATTACCACATGCAAACCCAGCTTGGACAAGCTCCCTGAAAATCGGTTGGCTGGCTTCATGAGTAAAGCTTTTTTTCCCCTTCTAATTTAGCATTTTCTTCTATTTCCAAAAAAGGGCAGATTTCCATATTCTGCTCCTCACTGCCACTCCCTCAGAGACTACACTTTCCTGAGATCAGCTCATTCACTTCCACAACTTGCTTTCCTGGCCAAATAGTGCCAGCCTTCCTCATCCTCTTTGTGTGGTTTAGGGAAGACACAAAGATGGTCTGACTTAGATGATGGGAAAGCACCAGGAGGCAGTAAGAAATAGTCCGTTCAAGTTATGGCTCGAAGGTAGAGCTGATAGGTCCTTCTGATAGAGTGGATGTGGGAAGTGAGGCACGGGCTCACCCAGAAGGGCACTGCCAAGTCCCCATGTCGGGGAGGCAGTGAGTTTGGGGGTGTAGACATAAAAGTCCAGTTTTATACAGGTTAACTTTGGTTTACTTATTAGGCGTCCAAGTGGAAATGTACAATACTCCAGATGTCTGGAACTCAGAGCATCGTGTAAATAAAAGGCAGTCATTCTCAACCTTGGCACAATTCACAGTGTGGGCTGGATGATGCTTAGCTGTGGGGAGCTGTTCCGTGCATTGTGAGATGTTTAACAATATTCCTGGCCTCCTCCCACTAGATGCCACTAGCATCGTTCCTTCTCCCCAAGTTGTGACAACCAAAAATGTCTCCAGATATTGCCACCTGTCCCTTGGTGGCAAAATCATTCCTGTAGAGAACCACAGACTTAGAGATAGCCAGGGTTATCCATTTGCTATAGAAGCTCATGGACCTATTTCTATGCATTTACCTGTAGACATATTTAGTGATAGAACATGTTCTTTTTTTTTTCTTTTTCACATATGTACTCTTGTGTTATATGTATCAATTTGTAACTTGTTTATTTCACATAGAATATCTAAACATGCCAGTACATAGGAAGCTGCCATTTTTTAAAAATGTGGTATAGTATTCATAGTTTGGATATATTCCGTTTATCTACATTTGTATTATTGGATGTTTAGCTTATTTGTTGTTGTTGTTGTTTTACTATTGCAAATAAATTTGCAATGAATGTCATAACACACATGTCCTTATCTTTATCTCTCAGAGAAAATTGGAATCGTTGATCACAAGGTATATGCATTTTTGAATTTAATAAATTGCCTCAGGTAGATTGTTTATAAAAATAGCTACAATAATTCCCTCCCTGTATCTAGGCTCCTTTGCAATTTTGCTTTGTGTCTCCTCCACCTATTTCTCCACCTTTCAAGTTCGGACTGGCTTTGGGACTGATTTTGACCAATAGAATGCAACATAGTGAGGAGTCACGGACATGGGGCTGCCTTAGACACCATCCTGACCTTAAGGCATCACAGTCTTGGCCCGAGGGACAGTCAAGTGCCTAGGAGATGAAGCATCAAGGAAGTGAGTCAGGAGAACAAGGGGATTACAGTGTCCCAGGGGAAGCCAGAGCTTGCAGGTTGGTTGGGAGACTGCGGATCAGGCATGTCCAGGGCCCATACACAACAGGAAGCTTCAGTTTTGGCTTCTTCCAGGGCAGAGCTGATTAATCTCAAAAGCCCTGGCCCTTGTCCCCATGGATATATTATAGGAAATCTGTCAGATACTGAACAACTGCTAATGTGGTGAGGTGAACAAGGGCAGAGTTATTTATTAATTTCCAGTGGAGGAGTCCAGCCCTGTGCCAACCTATCAGCTCATGAAGATAAGGATCTATTGAAAGCACATGACTTTTTTTAGAATATAAAGCATATCTCAGATATGTAGCTTAAGCAGGAATTAAAAGGACACATTTCTTGGGGATAAGGGATATTGGAGGCAGTTGGTTTTGGCTTTGGGTCAAATCAGAGGGCGGGGGGCAAAATCTTGAGAAGCTTTGGGAAGCAAATTTGGAAGCTTCAACCCTCTCCCTCCCTCCTGTTGTGCTAGGATGTCTCCTTTGACATCTGAAACACCCTGTTGTGCTATTCAACTTTTTTTTTTTTTCTGAATTAGTGCTCAGCAGCACTGTAGTTTCAATCAGTGAGTAGCTGGTAAACCCCTTTTTGTTTTCTTTGCTCCCACTCTCTCCTTCGCCCTTCTCTTTTTCTTGCCTACCCCCTTTCCCTTTCCCTTTAGGGTAGTTTTCAATAGGAAAGAAGCATTTCTCTAAGAAGCACAAAGAATCTAGTTAATGGTTTAGTCATTTTGGAGATGAATAACAGCACGCAGGTACTGTATTCCTGGTGCAAACTTCTCTGTGCACCACATAAAGAAATATGTGTTAGGGCATTCATTGTAAAATTGTTTGAAATACAAAAGAAAAAGAACAAATGAGCCAATGGGACAAAAACACAGATAGAGATAAATGCACTGTGATATATATCCTACTACAGAATACTATGCTGTATTTCAAAAACAAAACAAAATAAAAACCTGACAGCTTCCTATGTACCAGCATGTTGAGAGATCCCAAACACATAAGTATGTGAAATAAGCAAGTTAAAATATACATAGAACGTAACAGTACATATATGAAAAAGAAAAAATACCATGTTCCTTGGTGAATATATGTACAGAGAAACATAGAAATGAGTGGCATAAGCTCACACAGTAAATGGATAACACTGGTTCCTGCTAGAGCAGTAGTTCTCACCTTGGGGCAATTTTACTTCTGAGGGACATTTGAAATGCCTGGAAATACTGTTGGCTATCAAAACTGTGGGTTGAGGGGGTGCTACTGGCATTTATTAATAGTAGGCAGAGGTCAGGGATGCTGTTTCACATCCTACCATGCACTAGACAGCCACCTTTAGCAAAAAAATTATCTAGCCCAAAGTGCCAATACTACTGATGTTGAGAAGCCCTGCTCTAGGTAGACAAAAAGAGGATTAGGATTAGCACGTAAATGTCACAAAGAAATTTCTCTATAATGTTTTAGACATTTCAAAGAAAATGTAATTGTGCATTACTTATGTAATTACTAAGTGATTAAAAACGAACCTTCAGTAGATTTCCATTGACAGCAGAGGACCCTTTGTTACCTGGTCCCTGCCTCATCTCTCCCAGGTCTCTATCACACATCCTATTAATACAATCCAGGCAGACCAAAGTATTTATAGTATTTAAAGTTACATGTACTTCATAGTTGCCTTTTTTTCACATGATAATCCTTCTGCTCCAAAAGTTCCTCTCCTCCGTCTCTGCCTGGTGAAATTCCATTCATTCTCCAGAACCAAACTCAGGTACCACTTTCTCTGCTCTTTCCAGGTGAAGCAACTCTTCCCTCCTCTCTACAGTGCCTACATGGCTGGTATTATAAGTAGACTTCAGCACCTGGACATGGGGTGGTGGGTTTTGCAGAGCAAGCAATAATCCAGCCAGCCATGGGGGCGTCCTGACTTCCCCCACGCCCCACTGAAACACCCTAAAGGACAGGTCATACATCACGCAAACTTTACATATGAACCCCTCTCTACAGAGAATCATGAATTCTCTCTCAATATCCAGCACAAAACCTCACATTCATAGGATCACAGCATACAATGGAGTGGTAGGCATTGTAGATGTATAAAGTGGGGGTGAGGGGCAGGCTAGCAAACTGGAGAGCCCAGCCCCATCGAGAGAGGCAGACTGGGCTTGTTAGCTGATTTCTGCCATGCAGACCCCATGCTGCCAGATGCTCCAAGATAAATAGGGAATTCAGAATTTTATTGTAAAATTTCCCAAATCAAAACTCTATATAATCATTCTACAAATAAAATAATAATGCATCCATGGATCAGATCTGTTTTAAGGGTTACTGATTTTTAAATCCTCAATTATTATAACTACACATAAGTAAAAATCCTGAACTGGATAAAGAAATGAAAATTATAATCCAGTATGGAAGACAGTCACCAAGACACATAAGAACTCAAGAGAAGTCACGTGTCACACAATCTTTAGTATATATTCAGACCCTGCAGAGAAACATAGACAAATGGAAATCAGACCCTTGTGACTATTGGACAAGTCACACCTTCTCCTATGGAGATGAGTAAATGAGAAAGCTAGAAAGAGGAGTCATTTCTTTCTCCCTGAAACTTCTCAGAGGATGGAGGGTCCTATTTTATGTCCTATGGTCAACGAGAATAGGGAAAAAGGGAGAGAATATTTTCTCATGCAATAATAATATTAAATTAGATTCCTTTTTAATAAGACTCTATAATCCCATGAACTGCAAACGCTTAACTCTCAGGTTTGTCAAATGACCAATAGACAGACATCACAGGGCACAATTACTTCAGGCTCACGCATGGATTCTCTTTGGTACCAGCTGCCTCACGAATCACACTCCTTGGAACAGAATCACAATGGCCAATGTCCAGACGACCTTTTCCTCTTATGGCCCTCAAAACCCAGCCAAGGCCAAGAGCCAAGTAAGAGCAGGAAAGGGGCCTTGGCCTCAATTTCTGATCTGCCACAGTCATGCCAGCTGTCTTTGGAGCAGACTCCATTCTCAGATGTCTCCAGTGGGATCCGTGGTGGTTTCGGGATCTTGGATGCTGGCCTCCAGTGTTTCTCCCTGTGCATATCACATGGAAGGAGGGGAAACTGATTCAAGGTAGAGCCCATTCAGGCAACCAAGAAGGAAGGAGCACATGACCAGATTTTCCTGACAAGGACAGACTGTCAGGTATAGCCCCTTCACACGTAACATGCTGAAACATGTGCCTATTGCCATGGAAACGCCATAATGCAGGGCACGTAAATGCAGCCTGAATAGATCCAGCCCACAATGTTTGTGGGGGCCTGCTGCTCTCAGTCCCTTTCATCACCCGAGCCGGAGTCCAGCTGGAGCCAGAATTAGTGATGGGTAAAGAGCTCAAAAGACCGCTGGGCCCCTTCCACGGCATCTCCAATTTATGTAAAGCCGCTTGGGTTTGGAAGACTCACGTGGCCAAGCTGTCCCGTGAGAGTCCCGGCTCCTCTCTTTCTCTCATCCTGGGCCACAGACCACTCTCACTCTGTGTTGGGAGGAGTGGTGTGGAAGCTAATCAAAGCAGCTTTTAAAGGCTTTCATGGTTTGCAAGAAGAGCATTTTGGGTAGAGACCAGAACACAATTTTACTCCTAGACTGTTTCCCCTTCTTTCTTAAATACACGCAGATTGAGCTAGACCCTACAATAACAAGACTGGAACAAGTAAAAACCTTTAAACAAAGTTATTAAACATGATTTTATTGCTCCAGAAAGAAGCAGCAGCTATAGGCCAAACATAAATCCAAAACACCCAAAGTTTTATTCTGAAGATTTTATATTAATTACAAAAAAAAAACATTTTCTCACCTTGGTCTCCTTCCTACAGGTGTGCCTAATCCAGTTGTATGAAGACTGAAATAGCTGGCCAGAGCCCACCTATATAGCTGAACTGCATTTCTAGGCTCCTAGAGTAAGATAAATACAATAAATATAGCAGTGGCAGAGGCCATTTGACAGGAAATATCTCAGGAGATTTTATGGACACATGGAATGATCCATTCCATGGGGACAGTTAATTTCGCAAATCAGCTAAACTCAGAGAAAAGTGAGTTTACAAACCTTTATTTGCATCAAAACTATAATAGCTTCTTGTATTCTCTCCCTTAAATGTAATTGCATTCCTCACACAACACTTGCTACTCTGTCCCATCTGAATGGGGACAAGAAAGAAACCTCAGCAAGGATGTAACATTATCAGAAAGTCAACAATCATTTCCTTTCTCCTGAGATGTCTTACAAATCCTAAATTTATATAACAGATAGGGAAAGAAAATATTCTTCACCCTTCTCATTTAAAGTTGAGGGGGAGGCTGCTGAGTTCTGGAGGTATATTTGTGCAATGAGGCTTTCCAACTCAAATAGTTGGGAATAAAAAGGAGGGAAATAAAAATAAAGCCAGTCTGTGGATGTACAATTTTCCTTAGGCTTCTGCCTTGAAGAGCACTGTGATTCCAAATAAGAGAAGGAAGTGGACACTTCATCAGTTTTATTTCACAGACGAGGGGACAGGATGTTCGGAGATGGAAATAATTTTGAGAAAACCAAGCAGCAATATCAGCCAACCACTACATGTGCCCAAGCACAGGGCAACATCTAATACAGACTTGCCCCTCATCTGCTCAGGAAGATGCAAAGGAATAAGTTATTTGGCCAGCTTGTATAATTAAACATCAGAAATGCGGATGAAGCAACAAAATGCCAGCTTATGATATTTATCAATTGTTACCACATATATTTAAACCCATAAAATTATAAATGTATTTAATCACTGCATTTTTTTCAAACTCTCAGTTTTCATGACCCTATTTTACACAATCTCCTAATATTGGGATTCAGCTATGATAAGTCACCTAACAGCTTTCCAGAGCCCCAACGTTTTGCATTTGTCTGATTTATTTGAGGTCTAGTTCTTCTTTAATCCGTAAGCCACAAGTACCAATCTCCTTAGCAATGGAACACTGTGTATTTCTTTAATCCACTCTGTAGACATGTATATTCTTGAATTCCACCACACAGTCTATCAGGAATAATTACAAAATGTAATAAATATCTTTGCCTCTGCCTTATCATTTGGCCAGATGATCTCTATACATATCCAAACCACACATTGATTTTAATGGGTTCATTTATGTTCTCTGAATAATATTTTTGCTATTAAAATAAAGCAACTGAGGGATCATCTTTAAATCTGCAGTACTTCTAAGGCCTTGATTATAAGATGGTTCCCTATTTGCCAAGAGAGAATTTTTATAGGCAAAAGGCCCTCTTTAACAAGCAAGCACACACAGCCCTACAGCAGAGCTGGGAAGAGACAAGAATCTGTTGGCTTAGGGTTCAGAGTCAGCACGACTACTCAACACCATTGATGGACTGCAAGTTTCTGGAGGGCAGGGCAGTGTCTTGTTTATCTTATTCAAGTTCTAGCACAATACCTAACACAGAACAGGTTCTCAGTCACTGTTGAGTAAATGAATGAAATAATTAAATAATTAATCAAAGCCTCTCATATTACTTTAACACACTGTCCACCCTGGATTGAGAAGTGGAAGACAGATGTTTTAAATTCTAAATGTAGCCAAGTTGCCCCCTAAACTGAAGAGGTCCGTTGTTTTGTTTCTTGCGACAATCCTATGTATTTGTATTTGGGCAGAACCATATTGCAACATCTCAGAGCTCAAGCTCACGCATCCCGGCTCACTAAATAGCAGGAGCAATCAGCCCAGAGCCAGTCCAACACTTAGTGGCCACAGTAAACGGTCCAGGAAGGCTGATGCCAAGAATGTGGCTTTAGAGTTTCTGGTCTCACGGATGGGTCCCCCCCTCCCCCGAGAACAAACCCTTGTTCTGGTGTATTGTCAATTACAGCCCTTCTTTCCAGCCCACAAAGCCCCCAAGAATTCAGTCATCTCCCCACACTGGAGGTGGAGCTGCCTATGTAAGTAAGAGCCCCGCACCTCTGGCATTTTCTTTGCTTTGCTCAACTGTGTAATGATCCAAGGTTGGGTGGAGAGACAGTTAACACACACAGGAAGTAAGACAGGAAGGGAGGTGGGGAGACAGTTTCTGAGAACAAAGCTTCCGACTGCTGACTGCTGAGGTTGTTTGGACTTAAGGAACAGAAATGCTATTCTGGGATCTTCCGGGATCTTCTTCGTGATGGGATGCAAGGGGAAGGCACCGAGAGGGAGGGAGCAGGCGCTGCTCCAGACAGTTGTGAAATAGACTAAGTTCATGAGCGGTATTTTCTCCTCCCCCCTTAAGGATAACCCCAACTCCCAAAGGTGCCCCACCACTGAGGGCTTCACTGCCAGGAACAGAAAGCTCATGGGGGTCACCAAACCCTCCCATGCATCCTCTCAGCTTCTCCTACTTGTCCTCAGCCTCTCCTCCTCCAGGGTCTGACACCTAGGAGATGCCCCATAGACTCCAGTTTTATTTTTTCCTTTGGATTATATAGTTAGCCAATTCAAACCTGATTCAAAGCACTGTCACAATCATTTTATTAAGAGACCTTCACCATAATCTTTTAGGATAGATTGAGCAGGAATTTAAACGCTCATTTTAAAAGTGAAGAAGTTAATTTCCTAATGTCCCCTCAAAACTTCCAGGATAGCATCCATGTCATTAGGATAACCTATTGGCCACATCACATCATGGTCTGGACTCTGCCTTTCTCTCTAGTACCTCTCCCCTCGCCACCACCATCCAGGCTGCATCAAAGTGACACTGAACTACTTGTGGTCCCTGGAAACCCTCCAGCCCTTTCATGTCATGCCTTGACTCATACTTTCCCCAATCTCTGGAGCACCTCTCTGCCATCCTCTGGTTGGTAGATACAGCATGTCAACTGCTATGCAAGCTTCAAGACTCAGACCAGACATTGTCTCCTGCAGGGAAGCAGACACTTTTTCCTCTCCCAAGCTGTTTAAAAGTCCCCGGTGTTTACCTGCATCATACCAACCACCTCTTTTTAGTGTGTTTGCCTCTTCACATGTCAACTTTTCCCCATCTAACTGTGAGTTCCTGGAAATCCAGGAGTATCTTGTTGCAAGTGACAATAAACTCAAACCAATTTAATTTTAACTTTTTTTTTAAATAGAGGAAAGGATGCATTGACTCAATAACTCAGTACAGTGCTCAGGGCATAAGTGGACCCAGAGGCTCACATAATAGCCCCAGTGTTCAATCTCTCATAGCATTTAAGCTCTACTTTCTTCTCTGTGGCTTTTATCCTCAAGAAACTTGCTCTTCACACAGCTGCTCCTAGAATAGGATAAAACAATTGTGTGTGAAATGGGCACAGATAAGTTTGGCAAGAAGTCCCAGGGCTAGATCAAGAGGAGCCTCACGGTCACGTTAAGGATTTTGGATTTTATAAAGGCTTTGGGAAGTATTGGGAGGTCAAACATGAGAAACGGACGTGTGCAAAGACACCGCTCTTGCTTACATTGCAGATGATGAATGGGGGAAGCAAGAGTGGAAGGCGGGTCAGTAGCTGTGAGGCTATTATAATAACCTAGGGCTCTAGGGCTTTGGGAAGTGAAAACTGGATGATTTTATCATGGATCGAATGCAGAAAGTGATTATGGAAAGGATGACTTTTATATTTAGGGCTTGACCAACTGATAATACCAATTTCTTAAAAAAAGACAGCCTGATGGAAAGGGGATAGTAAAGAGAGATGGGGGCAAGTTTGCAGAGTTAACAGTTCCATTGGGTTGTTCATTGCTCATGAGACATCCATGTGGACTTCAGTTTTGTTTGTGCACAGACTTACCCTAGACCCAATTCGGATCTGAAATAGGGTATCTAGTAACTGACTAGGGAAAGAAATAGATATGGGAAACTTTTGAGGGTTACATACACCATGGTTGATTAACAGAAGTCACCTTTTAAGTCTTGAAGGTTTGATCAGAGAGAGACTTAAAGATAACTAGACCTGGGCTCCCCAGGTGTGTGATCTCAGTTACTTCACCTCCCCTCTCTGAACCACAGCCTCCTCAACTCTAAAGGGAGCTAATTCTACACCCCTCACTTGCAGGGCTTTTGTGAAGATCTGCATATTAAAATGTGTTTTAAACCATAGAGTAATAAATATCTATAAATCAGAATTCTGATCAATTTAATATAAGCACAAACATCAAAACTAAAGGAATTTTTAAATGAAAATGAGCCATGTCAGAGAAATTGAGTGTATGCTTTTTTTCAAGCTCTAAACCTTTGAAACAATCCCAAGAACAACCTCAGGCTTCTGGTGTCAATGAAACACTTTGCTTACTTTGTTTTTTTAACTCCCCCATCACCCCCAGTTAGTTGCTCACAGCTTGTCCCCTGTGGCTGATGCTCAAATGCATTTCTCCCCCTTTGTGTCCTAGTTTCTCGGGCTAAATCCATTCCATTTGGCTGAAGAAATAGGCCAGACAATATCTGACATGATTTTCCTTCTCCCACCCCCCAACCCCCACCCCCAGCCACCAGGGAGCTAAGAGATGAGTTAAAGTATTTCGCCAACAAACGGCTAAGGACTAAACAACCACCTGTGAACTGAGCGTTGTAGAAGTTTTTTTTAACAGCAAAGCCTGGGAATGCCCAGGAAAGGGATGAGATCATCTGTCTCGTCTGTGAGCAGCATGTTCTGCAGGTCTTCTCATTCCGCATTACATCATGCTGGAAACAGAAAGTGTCTGGACATTTCTTATGCAATCTGCAGGGGTACGCAGGGAAGGAGACACCGGCTTGCTGGAGTACAGCAATTCGCCAATTCTGCTCACACACGAATATGCACACTTACTCATTCAGCCAATAGTTATAGAGCGCTTACTGTATGCCTGTGACTTTTGATGTCAAAATAATCTTACACATTCGTTCACTTATTCATTCATTTAGCAAACGTTTATTTTGAGCACTTCCTATGTGACAGGTATTATTATAAGTGTTGCGGACACAGAAGTGAAAAAAGCTGATAAAGTCTCCACTTTCATAAAGCTGGCATTCAACTGTAGGAGATGGACAATAAATCAACATGTAAATATAGGATATAATGTCAGATAGATATTCCAATGTAAAAACGAGCCAGAATAAGGAGACAGAGAGTGATAGAGTGACAATTTTGGGTAGGATAATAAAAGAAGGCCCCTATGATAAGGTGACATTTGGACAGGGGCCAGAATAAATTGAGAGGTGCACCAAGAAACATCTGAGGAAGGAAGGGATCTCCAGATAGAGAGAAAATAAGAGCGAATGTCCTGAGAAGAAAGTGTTTTGAGTAGAGAGGCTACCGTTTTTCGTACTCATTTTCTCGGAGCATCCCTCCAACACCATGCCTATTCCAAGAGTGATTGTTTCTATCCTACAGGTAAGAAAGCTGCATGGAAGAAGCCATTCATTCACCTTCTCTGTAAACAAGTCCCAACACATATTCCATAGATTCGGCCTGCCTTCCCCTCTGCGCTTACTTCTCACGTGTGCTTTCTGCTAGATGTTCTCTCTAAAGAAGAAAAATTAAACCAGGAGTGATATGATTGAGATTAATAGCAAAGAAAAGAAAGAGGACAGAATTCTCTCCCTTCCTCTCTGCTTTGCGTGGGAACATTAAATGTGTTGCATTTGAAGAAAAGCAATCCTTGGGCAGTCTATCTAGCTCGCGTTCTTGGTCATGTTTAGTGCTCTAGCCAGTCGAGAGTTATTGCATTGTGATGCCAAGAAAGTCATGACCACCATCCTTTCTGTGGACCAAAGTAACAGGCTGGGTTCTGATGTGAGCATTTGCATTCAATGCAGGGTTTGCTCCAAACAGACTTGCCTCAGCCTTTTGTGTCAGCGTTTCATGATAATGAATAGATCTTATTATTCAACCAGCCATTCAAAGCTACTTTCATAAGGTGCTTTTCCAGAAAGACACTGGGGAAGTCGCTGACAGTTTAGGACCCAATTTCATGAAGGTTAATATACTGAGGCTCCAGTTGGGTCCTTTGAAAAAAGTAGGAAATGGCCACAGAAAGCAAAGGAGAATTAAAAATGAAGAAAATGAGAAAAATATTAACATTAATTATGTGCTAGGTACATTTAGTTCTCATCATAACCTTATAAGGTAGATATCTTTATCCCTATTTAAACAAAAGCAACATGAAGTTTATGGAGATTTTAGAGACAGCTAAAGATTAAATAACTGAGTGCCTCAGCTAGTTGTAAACCCAGCTGTAGCTTCTCTACACTAATCTATTTGCCGGCTGCCTCAGTTTTCTCTCTGAAAAGGCAGAGATACTCAACAAGTCCCTGATTTCTGGAGCCTAGAGTTCTATTATTTTTTTAATCATTAAAAGTCCAAGGGACTGAAATTTTTGATTAGTGCCCCTAAATACCTAGCTATCCTAAATTGTATCAGAGAATAATAGCCTTTTCAAGAGAGCCTTCCAAAAACCTCTGGCTCCAAGCTCCTGGCTCCCACTTGAGGTTACTTAACAGGGACAATATAATAGATATAAATAGCATTGGGTAATCCTCCAGGCTCCTTGCTGAGTGACCACTGACACAGCCTGAGGTTTGGATGACACTATCAGAAGATTATTGGAACCAACTGGTACTGTGCTCCCTATAATAGTGGTTTCTTTACAGAGGAAGTAGAACTATTTCTACTAAAAGGATTTCACAAGTTATTTTGATTACTCCTGTAACTTGCCATGTTGTGATTCTTTGTTTACGTATCTGACTTCCCATTTAAATTGCTGGCCCCTTCAGAACAGGGACCACATCTTAATCACCTTTATGTCCCCACAGCATGCACAATGTTGGCGCCCAGTCATATTTTAGCGAATAGCTATCAGTTATCTGCGGCTGCAAAACAAACCACTCCAAAACTTAGTGGCTTATGCCTCAACCATTTATTTAGTTCACAATTCTGCAGTTCAGCAATTTAAGGCAGGCTTAACCGGGTGGCTCTTCTGGTTTCTGCTGGGCTCCCTCATGGGAATGAGGTTTGCTGTGCTCGGTCAGGCAGCTCTGTTTCTGAATGTGGCTGTCCACATGTATCTCTCTCCTCCTCCTATACTCTGGCCTGATTTTCTTCCCATAGCATGACAGGGATGCAAGAGCAGGTGAGAGAAATAAAAGTTGCAGAGCCTCTGATAGCCTAGACTCAGAACTGGCACATTGTTACTTCTGTCACATTATGTTGAACAAATCAAAACACAAGGGCAGCCCAGATAAGAACCAGGGTGACACAGACTACCCTCTTGACGAAAGAGCCGCAATGTCACATTGCAATGAGTGTAGGATGCATAGAGAATCAGAGCCATTTTTTTCAATCAACCACAAAACATTTTTGAATAAGTGAATGAATAAAAGAAATGTATGACATAATAGATTAATATGATATACTTTCTGACTAAAATGAATACTCCCTTCATAAACAGCTTACTTTCTAACCTGGGGGAAGGAGAAAGGTCACAAGCCATCTAAGAGCATGACATGGCACATATCCTATAACCTGCAAAGGACAGAAGATGAGACTCCAGAGGGTTGATGTGCCAAATTAGAATGTTGAAGTTCGTGGATTGGTTTTGGCTTGGTCTTTCCCTTGAAGGAGGGAGAGTCTTCCGATCTCCTAACCTAGCTGTCTTCATGGATTTCTCTCTACTTTACTCTGAGAGGCGGTATGGGATGGTTTGGTAAAAGAACATGTTTTGAAGTCAGACAGACTGGTTTTCAAATTCTGGCCCCTGCATGTGCTCATCCTACGACCATGTCCAATTTAACTCATTGTTCTGGATTTGCTTCTTTCTCTATAAAATGAGAATTAATAATAAAAACTGTGCATGTCTGTTATTAAATGAGATGCATGGTACACACATAACACATAGCACAGTGCCTAACACAACATAGGTGGCAAATAAATGTCTGTCCCCTTCATACTTCTATCCCTTAGCCTCTGTATTGCTGGAACATACCTTCGTATAAGTCTAGGGTAGAAAGATCCTTCTCAGACATTGACATAGAAAGCTGTTCTTGGGAATGCTCCAAGCTAATGCTGAATATTGAGCATCATTTTTACTTAAAAATTTGTATATATTAAGAAATTTAACCATACAGAAATTTGAATGAGTATTTTATATTTTAAAAAAAATCTAAATGTGAATTCGTATCTGTCAGTAAGCAATTAATGAAACATGTGGCTTCCAAGAAACTTCCAGGGTGAACGAATCCACTTTAGCCTGTATTATATGTAGGTATCCATAGACCTTAGAGACCTCCAGAGACCTTAGAAGAAAAATTTTGAGAATGAAACATAGGGTAATATCTATTTAGAGCCCAGTGTGCCACTTAGGATTCCTCCAAATACTGATTTTTCCATTTCCATGTCTGTAATTAAAGGAAAATTTCTCTTTATTTACTTCCAATTCTGGCCCTTCATTCCTGAAAAGAAAACTGGCTGACATCAAGTTCACCTTTGTTCTCTGCAATGTTCCATCTTCCAGCTGAACCTCCTCCACATCCCTACTCCCACCCAGTACTTACTTTTTCCCCTCTTCCAACATCCCAGAAGATTCCAGTCTGATTGCTCAGCCTTTAGATAAGCCTTAACAGAAGGGGAATCCGACATGATGCGTGATGACTCGCCCTGCCAAGCAGAGCTCTAACTTTCCAGCAGAGACGTACATTTCTTGCAGGTTACCTTAGTATGTTGTTAACACTCAGTCAAAACTTCCAGGCAGCAAGCAGATCCATCTCAATAACGGTGCTCACCACTGACATGGCATGCATCGAGTCCTGTCCTTTCCACACAGTGAGGTCACCAGAGAATAAAAGAATTGGACTGAGTAATGCAGTTTTAAGTTCACTCACATAGATACCTGCCGAGAGCAAAGAGGCTCGGCAGTTACAGACAGGCAGCGTGGGACTGTGTTTACAAGCTCTGAGTTGGGACCCAGGGGCACGCTGATTCACATCTTAGCTCTTCCGCTGATGAGCTGTGTGGCCTTGAACAATCACTTCATTCTTCTGTGCCTCGGTTTCCTTACTTGCACAATGCAAATGATAATCCTATCCATCTTAGAGGACTGTGGTGGGACTTAAATGAGTTAACCACGTAAAATATATTTCAGAGATGCTGGCAAATGCAAAGTTTTGCTTTTTGTTAATATTTTCAGTTCCAATTAATTGATTCCTGTATGATCTTGGAAAAGGTTAACAAACCTTTTGTTGTGTCAGTTTACAATTCATAAAATGGAAATAATAGTACTTGCCTCCAGAGGTTATTGTAAGAATTCAAGGTATGTAAATTGCTCAGTTTGATGCTCAGAAAATAGTAGCTGCTATTATTAGTAGTAGCAATAATTGTCATCACCATGAAGTCAATAATCAGAATAATTATTGCCTGAGGCAAATGAGGAGTTTTTAAAATATCAAATTATATTATAGAATGTCTTTTGCTC
This sequence comes from Propithecus coquereli, assembly GCF_000956105.1. Classification (NCBI taxonomy): domain Eukaryota; kingdom Metazoa; phylum Chordata; class Mammalia; order Primates; family Indriidae; genus Propithecus; species Propithecus coquereli. The sequence continues at coordinate 8,590,092 of NW_012155173.1, forward strand.
TTTTGGGTAGATGCCTAATAGTGCTATTGCTGGATCAAATGGTATTTCTATTTTTAGCTCTCTGAGGTACCTCCAAATTCTTTTCCACAGAGGTCGCACTAATTTGCAGTCCCACCAGCAGTGTAAGAGTGTTCCTGTCTCTCCACATCCTCGCCAGCATTTGTTGTTTTGGATTTTTTGATAGAGGCCAATCTCACTGGGGTTAGGTGATGCCTCATTGTAGTTTTGATTTGCATTTCTCTAATGATTAGAGATGTTGAGCATTTTTTAATATGTTTGCTAGCTATTATTCTGTCTTCTTTTGAAAAGTTTCTGTTCATTTCCTTTGCCCATTTATTGATGGGATTGTTTGATTTTTTAAAAAATAAAAATATATCAAATTATATCTGAAAGTTAACTCTTAGGAATTTATTATGTAAAGAGACAGACACGAGAAGTGAGGGCACTGGAGATAAACAGACTGGATTGGAGTTGCTAGATCTACCACTTAGCAGCAGCAAGACAATGAAACAATGACTTCTCTTTGTTTCTTTTTTCTCACTGGAAAGACTGGAAAAATACCACCTACCTTGCAAGACTGTTGCACGATTAAATGGAAGTCTATGTGAAGCATTTGGCACATCGTTAGAGCTTAATAAACGGTAGCTATTCTAAAGCAAAGGTCTAAGACAGAAAAATGACCTGTAATTTTTATTAAAATGAAGTGAATTGAACAAAAAAACTGACTTATTCCTGTAAGCTTGGCTCCTGCTAACTTAATGAAGATGGAAGAGAAACAAGGACTGAGGGTTACAGGGACTAAGTACACAGAGAGCGTAGGGAGTTTTGCTGAGGCTAGCTGTAAGGAATTTGTGGTTTGATTCAAAAGACTTCAGTTTTATGAGGTTTGAGAGCCTTTTTCAAAAGGAAAACCAGATGTATCAATGGAAAGTTCGTGCAAACAGGGCTATCTTCAGCAAATGCTGCTTTCAGTCGAATTCTGTTATACTGGGTAGGGGTGCAGTGGAGAGAGATCCCGAGGTGTTTTTTAAAATCCATTTGGTCCTGTCTTGTAGACTTTCAGTGATGTTCTCATATGGGTCATGAGGCTGGTACTTTGTAAGCAATATGCCCCTGAGTCTCGGACCAAGGAATGATGCCAATATGGTCCAGAAAACAGTGAGGCTTCCCATTTCAAACCTCTACTTCAAATCTTTGAAGAAAACTAGGTTTTCTTCACCAGGAGTCTGGCATCTACAATCCCAGGGTTCTCCTAGCACAGTCAACAGGGATGAATTGCTTTCCTAAGCCCCTCAGTTCCTTGACCCTAAGTGCCCTGGAGGTAAAGGAGATACATAAGGTAATAAATATTGCTTTGCCACCAAGACTGCAGAGACAACGAATTTGCTGGTGAGTTTATCAGGCAGGCCTCATGAAATGACTGAAATATTTAAAATATATAAGGAAAAAGCATCACAAGATCAACACTATAAATTCACATAGGTTGGGTTCCTATTATGAGACATGGTACCTGGTATTTTCCATACATTAATGATCTAGCTGAATTATTGTTAATATAGTAAGTTAGGCATTATCTCTGTTTCACATATGAAGAAAGACAAATCCAGGGAGATACGGTGACTCACTCAAGTCTAGGTTTGAATCTCGCAGTCTGTGTTCTTGTCATCACCCCAGTATATGTCCACATGTGGTTTGCTTGGCACCGATGGTTCGAGAGATAATTTTAGGTGGCATATGGAAAAATATATTTCCATTTTAATGAGTATGTATGAATTGTATAAGTATCAAAATATCCAGGCCTGAGTTGTGGTTTTATGAAACTAATTGCTTAGAATGAAGCTACTTTTACTGGAGTCTATTTAAAGAAAAATATTCAGACTTTGAAACATTGAAAACACAGATATGGAAAAAGTTGTTAAGAATGAGTGAAGTGTGGGAATCTGTTCTGGGCCAGGCTGCCCTCTTTGTTTTATGGAGAATGGCTGCAGGCTGCAAGAAGCAGGATTTCTCAGAAAGCCTTGGTCAATTTACCACTCACTTCCCCCCTGGTGTTTATCAGTTCCTGATGACTCCACCATCCCCTAAGTCCCCGCAACTAAAAATCCACAATCATCCCTCATCCTACTCTCATTAGCCAAGTCTTGGTGACCTTAGGTCTGCATCAGACACCCATCCTTAGCGTCCCTGTTGCCCCTAATGCTTCTGTTCACATGCCCCACTCCAATCCCAAAGCAGCATCTTAACTGGCCTTCCCAACTCTGATCTCACTAGCAGTCCTCGAAAATCCCCCACAGAACCATGTTTACTCTCTTATAAACTAAATAATGCCCCCACTTGCTGCAAATATGTCCATATCCTAATCCCCAGAACATCCTAATCCCTATGTTACCTTACATGGCAAAGGGACTTTGCAGATATATTTAATTAAGGATCTTCAGATGGGTAGATTGTCCTGGATTATCTGAGTGGGCCCAGTGTAATCACAAAAGTCCCTATAAAAGGGAAGCCATAGGATCAGCGGGAGATAAGGAGATGTAACTTCAGAAGCAGAGGTCAGAGTGATGTGTGGCCACCAGCCAAGGAATATGGGCAGCCTCAAGAAGCTGAAAAAGGCAAGGTTCCCCTAAAGCCGGAGGAATCCAGCCTGCCTAACCAGTTTAGACTTCTGATCCCAAAACTATAAGATAATAAGTCTGTGTTGTTTTAAACCACTAAATTTGTTGTAATTTATTACAGCAGCAATAGAAAACTAACACACTCTCCTATCTTAAGCCCCTCTTCCCTTTTGCCAAAATCCAGCTTCTTCATCATAAAGTAACCCTTCATGATGTAGCCTCCCAACTTCCTAACCTTATTGCTTGATCCCCCAACCCCAAAATTAATATTAATAGCTAATGTTTATGTTGCATATACTATATGCCAAATACTATACCAAAATGTTTATATATACGCTAGCTCATTTAATCCTGACAATAACATACAAGATAGGTATAACCATTATCTCCCATCTTACAGATAAGGAAACTTGGAAAAGTTACATAACTCACCTAAAGTCCAGAATTAATAGCAATGAAGGAAAGATATAAATTCAGAATAGTTTCATTTTAGCATCTCTGCTATTTAACCATATGCTTTATCTCAACCTTGGAGTTCTCAGGCAAAATCCCACTGTTTCATAACCCTAGGAACACTGTAGCCAAGAATCAAGCCATAATATAGGACCAAGAGAAACTGAGTAAAATGGAGGGGCCAGGACTCTGGAGGAGAGAGCACTTAGGGACATTAAGAGAAAAAATGAGATATAAAGTCAGTTCAGATGGCTCAAAACTGACGAGGACTTGGTGAGCCAACCTGGGATGTATGCTGGATTATTCCTTTTATAAGGCCCTAGACATGCTTGCTGGACCAGGAGTAGATTCTTAAAGGGGAAGCATGAAAGTAGGCATAGCCAGGTAAGTGCAGTCAGGGCCCAGGAATAAATTCTTGTACCTTCAAGAATTCCATTCTTCCGCCACCACTTCTTAGGGACACTTCTTAGGGACACTCCTACCACTCAACAAGACTGGTAGGACCTCTTCCCTCATTTTACTTAAAAATGAACAGCTTAAGGAAGAGGCAAAATAAAAAAAATTAAAAAAAAGCCAGAGAGGATGTAATATGGCATTGTGATGAAAAGGGCAAACTGAAATCATATCTCCCAGGATTAGTTTCATAGCTGAGTTTTTAAATCAGATTATTTTTGTTCTAAAGCTTATGTTCTCAGCTTAACTCTGTGAATATCTAACAGACAAAACATGTTAATTCTGCTGACCAGAATGAAATGTATAGAAACTTCCTCTTACCTATCCCAGCTCTATAGATAATCAGAGTAAGAAATCGGAAGTAGCTATTTGAGGTCATAAGAACAAAGAGCAGAGTTTTAAGTCAATGAAGGTTGCAGTCCAAACCAGCTTCCTACTGTGGTTCATTCTGCATAAACAGGTTTGCCCAACCTTGAGTATGACTTGTTTGCTGAAGAACTCGTTTGCTGAATATATCCACCTCTTACTTAATAGCAAAGAAATAAAGCCAAGAGAGCAGTCTCCTTAACTGAGCAAAGCCTAGGTAATTTGAAGGGGAGATCACCTTCCCAGTCCCGTGGCTGTCACCAGCCTCAGTCTCCTGTCTTCAGTTTCTTCCCTACATCTTTGCCCATTCTCTATAGGGCTATTGAAGTGATCTCTTCAAATGTCATATCTACTGCTAACTTTCCTCAATATCCATTTTCTGGTTCTAATAGAAAAACACAAAACCTGATTTTTATATGGGTCCATAACTGTCTAGAGTAAAGACTGTATTTCCCAACCTTTCTTGTAGCTGGGTATGGACATGTACCTAAGCTCTGGTGAATAAGCTAAAATCAGAAGTGTCTTCGGCAAGCTTCCGGAAACATCCTTTAAACTCTGGAGCTCCGCTGTAACTCTTTTCTTATTTATCATCGTTTCCACCTTGTTGCCATGACTGTAGGTTTGGAATATGAGTTTGAAGGCCACATACAGGGATGGGTGAAAAGCTCTTGAATTTCCAAACAGAGCCACATTATCAGTCCTGGACTGTGTAACTCCAGATATTTACATGAAAAATAAACACCTACTTTTTTCAGACCAGTATTTGGAATTTTACATTGCTAGCAGTCAAACCTAAAACTGAACAATATGTCAATCATGTCATTCTTCTGCTTAAAACCTTTCCATTGTTCCCAACTGCCCTCAGAGAACAATTCCAACATCCCTAGCAAAACCTTCAAAGTCATTACATACTATATATTAAATATCATCTTTTCAGCTTCTCTGCTAATATTTTAACAATACTAACAATAACTAACAAATGATCTGTATTTCCTTAAGTATTCTACAGTTCCATAATTTGTTCTGTTTTCATTTCTCTACAAATACTGTCAGCTGCTGCTTTGAATTCCATCCTCACATGTTTGACAGAAAAGTGTCACCTCCTCTAAGAAAATATCTTTTATTGTTTGGGCAGACTTATGTACTCCTTTTACTTTATTCCAATTAGACCTGATCAATCATCCATTTAACAACTGCTTCACCATAAGCTAAGGGTTTGTTTGTATTTCTGACTTCATAACAGACTACTTTCCCAAAAGGAAAGAATGGTGTCATGTTCACCTTTGAAACCATATATACTGTTAGGCACAATAATAAATGCTCTGAAAATTCCTTTTAAGTGAATAAATGTTGATCACTCAGACATCTTCCATTGATAACCAATGAGATGCCTCAATATGACTTCCTTGATTCCTTTAAGTCTTTGGAGTCTATCTTGATGTGAACCCAGGCTGTGACACCTACAAGCTCTGTGTCCTCGGGCAATTCTCTTTCCATTTCTGAGTATCAGCTTCTTTTTCTTTAAAACAGTAAAGGGAAAGTTACTTCACAGTATTTGGGGGCCATAATAAAGTACATAGAACATCTAGCCTAACCTAATATTAAGCCCTGGTCAATGACATTGTCATTGTTATTCTCTAGGAAAATTTACACAACTTAGAGAGGTCACTCCAAAATTGCCAGGATTCAAAACATAAGAGACACCAGGACTCCACACCAAGAAGCCAATAGCACAGGCAGCCTTACGTAATGGAACAAGTACTGGACTGGGCATTTTGATCTTTGATCAAACACTAGATTGCTATGAGATCATGAAGGAGTCACCTTCACCCTAAACCTTAGTGCCCCCGTATGTGCAGGACTAGTGCTCAGATGTCAAAGAACCCATTCGAGTGTCTATCATAACTTTGAGCCACACTTCCTTTGGCCTGACTTCACCATTCTTACCCCATTGAACCACACAGTCTTGCCCCTAGGTGGACTGCCCTGGCCAGTAGCCCCATGCCCCCACACTCCCTACTCACTCACTCACTGTCTTGTAGGAAGCAGGATGACTTGCTTGCACCTTCAGACGTTGGCGTGATGATGCATGTTTGTGCAGAGTGGCTGATTGGTTTCATATGGCCACAGGATCCAGCAGCTGGGGCCATCTGTTTACACTTAGCACACAGACAAACCTTCCACAGTCAGGAGTCAGTGTGCTCCAGGCCAAGCAGGGCTTGGTTCCTCTGGGCTGTGTAAATGGGGGACTTAGTCTTGTGCCCTGGATTCACATGTCAAGAAGAATAACCTAGACATGAAACGTTTGAAATAATAATCAGCACTCTGGCATCTCTGCATATAGATAAATTACCTATGGAAATGGGACAGACTTGGACAGGAAGCAACATGTTACACTGAAGAGGATAATTAAGGATGATTCTAAAGGGTGCTTTGTTCCCAGAAGGAAGTCAATGCTTTGGGAATACTGACCTACATAGAAAGGGATGACTGTCTCAGAGATGGCCTCAGCATGTGGCCCGAGCTCATCACAGGAAGGAGCTACCCACTGTGCATGCTACTGCCTTACAGACCTGTATTTTTGCTTCATTGCAAACACGTAGATAACATGTGTAGGGCTAGGAGCACTTGTCTTTAAATTACTTGATCCAGGCCTGCTTCAAGTCTTTCATTCACTCTGTGTATCCTTGGACAAGTTATGCTGCTTCTCTGAGCAGCAGCTACCTCGTCTCAAAAGGATGCCACTTGGGGTCAAATAAAATGCTCCATGCAAGTGTTCTGTCTACTGTGGAATATTATCCAGATGTCAGGACCTAATTGTTACTATCCAAAGAATGTCTCAAGATCATAGAGATAAAAGTAGACATATTTAATTCTACCAGCCAGAATATAAGTAATTATACAGATCCCCTGAGAGACGGTTGTCCACCTTCCACATCAACATCTCATCCCCAGAGATAGGTGGTAACAGCCTCACAGAAAAGCCACTTCTATTCTCCAAGAGCTGTGGTGGTCAGAAAGTCCTGCAGAAGTCCTCCTCTTTCTCATCATGCAAGAAGCCGTGGTCTGTGTTCTTTCCTCTAAAGCCAGGGGTAAAAATGTGCCTCCTCTTTCACAAGAAGAACCTGCAAATATTTGGAAACAGCAGTAAAAGAGAAAAGGCATAGACTTTGCTGCCAAGGCATCCTAGGTTCACGTCCTGCTTTTCTACTCTTCATCTCCATGACCTTGAGAGTGTTGGGTAAACATGGCCAGCTTCAGTGTTCCCATTTGTAAAGGGGGATAATAAACTGACACAGGGAAGAAATGGTGAGGATTAAGTCAAATGTTGTATGGAGAGCCGGAGAGTGTGCCTAGTTTAGAGAAGGTTCTCAGTGAATGATAATTATTAAGCTATTGCTCTATTGCCATCATTGACTTACTTTTCTTGTTATTACTGGTATTCCTTATATTCAACACTCAAGGTTCAGTAAATGTTCAAATGGGCCCAGAAACAGCTTGATTTGGATCATTAGCAAATCAAATTTTTGCACATTTGCTGGGTATCTTCTCTGTCCCAGGCACTATACAAGTCATTGTTGAGGACAGCAGTGTTCCCTTCATGAATGAGAAACAATGACACACAATGCCCACGTTTCCAGAGTAATTGATGTACGATAGAAATTTACACATAGTTTGGAAGTATAATCTAGACCTTTTCCTCTTTGAAGAGGTTTTTTTTTTCCTCCTTTACTTTTAAAATTGTCTGCAAGATTTCATGTTGGGATTATTTGCTTGATCTAGAAGAGGTCCATGGCAGAGCTGCTCACACATTTAGGACCACGACACAGAGAATTAAGTGGCTCCTCACACTCCACAACCTGGGATTATTTACTCTAGACCTCACTCTTTTGCCATAATCATTGCAGAAAATTGCCCTGTAGTAACAGTTATCCAATAAAAGCTCAAGGCAACTCCAAAATCTTAGACATTTTCTATTTAAAATATGTTCATGGTTCCTCAGAGCTGTTAGCATCAAGCCCAAGTTCACCATAGTGGTCCTCAGGCCTCCCATAACCTTATCCCTGAAAACCTCTGAGTCTCACTGTTGGCCATTCTTTCCTTCTCCATACCCACCCTCACCACCTGACCAAACATGCAGGCTGTCCTCCAGTTGCACCAATTTCCTGCGATTCCCTGAGCAAGTCTTGCTCTGTACCACGCCCCTGTGCCTATGCCCAGGCTCATACAATTCTTTCTTCTCAGAAAACCTCTTCCTACCTTCTTTGCCTACACAACTTCCACATACTTCTCTTCTGTAGGATGAGCACAATGGCCAGCGTGTATGAGAAACTGTCCCCAAGCACCCTATCTAATTTGGGATCACTTTCTCCAGTCCCAAAGCACAACCATCCAGCACTTACCTCACTTTTTAAATAATTCCCTATTTCCTTGTCTGTCACTGAACTATGAGCTTTATGGGAACAGAGGGCATGCCTGACTCATCCTTAGGTCATTCACAGTGTTCAATAAAAGCCTCTTGTATGCATGGACAAAAGCATAGACAGGTAGATGCATGAGTAGCATCTAGAACCATAAGCCAAAGGCACATCATTTTTCTTCTCAGAATAATAATTGCATAAGACCCAATAAATCAACAAGTAACCTTTGGAATATCTTGGCCTTAGTCATCAAGAAGCCCAAAATAGTTGGAATGAACCTGTGAATTGCCAAATTCACTTGATAGCCATTAAATCAAAGACAATCAATTACACCTTCTATTTTTCACTCATGTCTAGACATTCTAAAGACTCAACATAACAAGGGGTCCTTTCCCCACTGACTTTATAGTACAATAGCTAATCTTAACCATGTTCAGAATTCTACTCCATATTATTTTCAAGCAACAGAAATTCCTTTGAAAAAAATAAGGAGAGAGAGATAGAATATAATGAGAGGAGTATGGCTTAATCTTCAGTCTTTTATAGGAATATAATGCAGTTGCCCAGACCCATGGTAACTAAACTCCAACATTAAGTCTTCCCATGAATTTTTATTGGCTGTTGCCAGACTCATCAATTTCCCTCACCCTTTTGTGAAAGTCTTCACTTGACCAAGCCGAAAGAATTTTCTACTGAAAATGCCATAATGGTCTCTCCAGGTGTGCAACTGTTTTTGGTATGTAGACACCAAAGGCTCATGTCTCATGCATACAAAAACTTTCATCCAACTGTGTCCCTTCTTTTCATGAACACTGCCTCCATGGCTCTCCAAACCCACTAGAACTTTATGAATCCGAAGCCTCTAAATCCTCCTTGTCTGCTGACCTTTCCTTGCTGTCTCTCATCTGGGAAAGGACCAACACACACACACGCACACGCACATACAGAGAGAGAGAGAGAGAGAAGATAGTTGTGGCATGTTTCAAACTACCCCATGAGAACAATCACATTTTCCTGTATTTAGAAAATGCTAATTACAAAGCTGTCTCAGCCACAGAGCGCAGAGCTGATGGCTGCTTCCTCACTTAGTCCATGCCTCTGCTCCAAGAGGTATTGTCCATCCAAAGCACTTTATGTACAAAAGCACACTCTCGCTCTACACTCCTTTTTCCTGCTCTAGTTTGCATTATTGCTGAAAATCCATGAGAGTAGGAACTTTGGCAATTTTGTTTATTGTTACATCTCCTCAGCCTAGAATTCGTGGCACCTAGTAGCTGCTAGATGTTGGATAGGTAGGTGACAGATAGATGTGGAAATAGAGATAGAGATAGAAATGGTAGATAGAGGTAGAAGCAGAGATAGAAATAGGGATACATTCTCATCTAACTCAGCAGTGCTTTAGTTTTTATAAGCTGTGTGGCCTTGAAAAATAGATTTAAAGCATTACATCTATAGCTGATCTATATTGAAGTAAGTTTCCACCATGCAAAATGTCATATTCTGAACTAATTCTTCTATTCCAAATTGGTGGAAAATATTACAAGGAATAGACTCACTCTCACTCCCACCCTCTAAACTCTCAACTGATTAAGCATCATACCAGACATGGAAGCCCCCTATGAAATGATGCCCCTGGGTGTGTGTCTCTGATGTGAATTCCACTTGGTTCCCACTCCCTGTTTGCTGGTGCGTGAGCCCTGCGTGCCTCTGCCCTGGGTGTCTTTGCACTGTCTCAGCCTGGCTGCTTCACTTGCTGACTCACTGGGTCTGACACCCAGCAGAGCAGATCCACAGGGTGACCCCAGAAAGTAAGGAAGAGCCTACACTGCTACCAGGAAAGACCTGTGCCTCTGGGTGCAAGAAGGAGAGAAATGTCTCAGAGAGGAGACCTGAATGTCCCTCTAATTGCACCATTTAGCATTTGACAGAATCTGCCTTTCTGCCATTAGATCAACTTTCGGAATTTAACAAGCAAGTTGTAAAAATGGATTCTAGTCTGAAACCTGAAACAAGTCCTTTATCACCAGATCTCTACTTCCCTGGAATATAATTTGTTTCCAAATTTGAAGGGAGGTAGAAGGGGGGAATGGGAGGAGGGTGATCCATTTAGCAGTTTAAAACTAAAAACAGAAAAGAAAGTAATCAAAACCAGTGATTTGTGCTTCCTTTGACTTCATTTATGCGGTCAACTAGTCCCCTGTCTGCTGATGACTCACTAACATCCATTGAGCTATGCCTTGTTCCCCTCTCTGCCTCAATCTCCCCTCTGGTAGAATAAGAAAATCTGAACCTTCCAAGGCTGCAGTCTTGTGTTCCAGGACCTGTAAAATGTCTTAAGAAAATGCTATGAATTACTAGCTCTAGTGGTCAGTGTTCAAATAGGACAAAAAACACAATGGAGAAATAGAAGTATTTTTGCATCTAGAAATAACCACCAAAGTATTTCCCCAAAATGCTTTGACATGTTTGTTTTCCATCTAGTCTGAAAGTTTTGTCACCCAGTTCTCATAAAAATTCTACTCAGGTGGAAAATCACAAGGCTCCGTGCACTCCTGTACATGAAAATATACTTTTCTCTCCTTAGTCTTGGACAAATCCAAGATGTACAAAGACTCAGAAGTATTTTTTTAATAGAAATTAAAAAAACGTCCTACAGCCAACCAGGGAGGTAGAAGCCAGGGAATTGGAGAGACTAGGATATGTGTGCTCATTTGAACACCATATGTTAGCATCTCTGTGGGGCTGGAGTGTTGTCTGGGGTGCACTTGACATTATACACATGTTAGAGTGTGTGCACATGCATATGCACATTTGTCTGTGCTCTTTCCTTTGTGAAGCTGCAAATATGAACTTTGAGCTGAGAAAGCCTTCGGGATGCAGAGGAGGATGCTTGCCTAATCTCCTTTGCTGTGATAGCTGCTTGACGAGCTTGACATTGCTGCCTTCTTAGCTTCTCGGATTTCTCAAAGATCCTCTGTGAAAACCGTGCATCAGGCCTCCAAACCATCCCACACCCTGACATGTCACTCTTTCTTCAGGCCCTTATATACTACACCTGCTTGGGAATCCAGCTGGAATGCAAACCGCCCCCCACATGTGAAGGGATCAGAGAGTGGGTTCTGTGTAGGAAGCACAGACTGGTGCAGAGCCGAGAGGATTCAGAGTAGAAGACCCAGGCTCTAAGCCTAGCTCTGCTAATTATTAGATGAGTTACCTTGGGCATGTTATTTCCCCTCTCCAGGCTTCAACATCCTGATCTGTAAATGTCAGGATGGTGATCTTTGGGCCTAGTCTCTTGGTTGCTACAAGAGCTCAGTGAATGGGGCAGGGCTTTGTAAACTATACATCTTTAAATAACCATAAGGCATTATATTGGTAGCAATATTTGAAAACTGGGGTGGGCTATTTTATAGGACATTATTATAAGTAATCCTACTTTAAATAAATAGAAATTATGTGCTATCTTAGGATGTTTTGGAACTTAAAAAAAAAAAAATCTTCTTAGCTAATTTCTCCAAAAGAAGAGAAAAAAAAAAATTCCATCCCTATGGAGACCTACAAGATGACTTGGAGGCATGGAGAGAAAGGGCATTTTAACATCGAATATTTTTGTGAGAAAGTTATTCTTTGCTCAGTTTTCTAACAATTTTTTCATTTAATTCAAGGGTAAAGCCCCAGTTTAGTTCCAAAGAAATGGGATGCCTTAGGCTCACAGCTTTCTTCGGGCTACCTCCAAAAGAAAGTTAGATGGAAAAGGATAGATTGGTATAGCCATTATGGAAAACAGTATAGATGTTTCTAAAGGGCTTAAATATAGAACTGCCATATGACCCAACAATCCCTCTCCTGGGCATGTGCCCAGAGGAAATGAAATCACCACCTTGTAAAGATATCTGCACTCACATGTTCACTGCACCATTACTCACGATAGCCAAGATATGGAAACATCCTTAGTGTCCATTGACCAACGAATGGATAAAGGAACCATGGGGTGTGTGTGCGTGTATATGTGCATATATACACATACACACACACACACATACATATATAAATATCTTTCAGCCCTAAAAGAGAACAAGATCTTGCTGTTTGCCACAACATGAATAAATCCAGAGGACATTATGCTAAGCGAAATAAGCCGGACACAAGAAGAAAAATATTGTATGATCACACTTACACGTGGAATCTTAAAAAAATTAAAATATATGGAGATAGCAAACAAAACACTGGTTACCAGGAGGGGATGGAGGATGCCAGGGGAAGGGGGGAAAAAATGGGAAGATACGAAGTAGCAGATATGTAGGATGAACAAGTCTAGAGATCTGACGTACAACCTGAAAGCTACAGGAGACAAAAATTGTACTGTATTTGGGATTCATGCTAAATAAGTAGATTTTAGCTGCTCTTGACACAAAAACAAAAAAGTGTAATTATTAATATGTGAGATGATGGATATGTTACCTTATTTCACTATAGTAACCTTCTTACTATCTATATATATATCCCATAGCATCATATTGTATACTTTAAATACACACATAAAATTTATTTAAAAAAATAATAATAATAATAAAGGAAATTAAATTTTGAGTTATTTTTATTTTGTGGTTAGTGATACTTATTTTTTATTTACAATGTGAACACATTTACTCTTAGAATAAATTGATTTAAATGAAAAGAACAAACCATTTAAACAAATGCATTAATAGGAAATAGAATTGATGGTAGACTGATATGGCAATAATCATGACTTAACAAATTAATGCAAAACTTGGTGGCTTAGGCAGTGATACACGTTTTTATCTCTCACAGTTTTTGTAGGTTAGGAATTTGGGGTGATTCTGGCTAAGGTCTCTGATGAAGCTGCAGTCCAGATGTCAGCCAGAACTGTCATCGTCTAAAGGCTTGCTTGGGCTGGAGGACATGCTTCCAAGGTGGTTTGTTCATGTGGCCAGTGAGCTGGTGCTGGCTGTTCCCTACCACGTGGGCCTCTCCACAGTGCTGCTTGAGCGTCATCATGACATGGCAGCTTGTGCACACCTCCAGAGCTAGTGACCTGAGAAATCAAGGTAGAAATGGCTGTGCCTTTTATGACATCTCTTCAGAAGTTGCACACTGTCACTTCTGCAGTCTCAAATTAGTCACATAAATCCACTCTATCTAATATGGGAGGGGAATACATAAGGAAGCAAATACGAGGAGGTAAGGATGTTTTAGAGACTGGCTCCCATACTGTGCTACATCTAAAATTACAATTCTATCAAGAGGGCATCAGAGAAGAAAGGTGATATGACCAAGTCCAGGTAAGATTTTGGGGCAAGGCCAAGGTAAAGATCCAAAGTGCCCAGTCCCAAGCACAGTGTGATTCCCACTGTATTACAAATGCTGATACTGACTTTGGCCTTTCAAAATTTCGGGAGAAATCCTAAAGACATTGCCTCCTCAGCTTGCAACAGGAAGTTGATATTGCTGCAGCAAATTACCAGGTTCTCTGACTTCCCACCTGGGGCTGGATCCAGGCAAGTCAGTCAGTTCTGAAGGCAGATTGTGAATCTGGTGTCAGATGCCATCTGCGCACAAGGTTGCAAACCCATTGTCCACGGGCTGCGTTCTACCCACAGATATGTATCCTTCTCCCTAAACAAAGCATTGTTCATTTGTTTTTATGATTTTTTTGGCTTTTTTCCTCTTTTACTGATATATAAAATTTTACATATTTATAGGGTACATGTGAGTGTTTGTTACATGCATAGAATGGACAACGATCAAGTCAGGGTATTTGGGGTATCCATAACCTTGAGTGTTTATCATTTGTACGTGTTGGTATCATTTCAAGCCTTCCCTTCTAGTTACTTTGTAATATACATAATATCATTGCTAAGTATAGTCACCCTAGTCATTTAGATAGAAATAAGTTCTAATGTTTGTTTTTATGTTTTTAATGAGTTGCTAACTATATGTGAAATCAGGATATTTCATATGCAAATCCAGAACTGGGGGTTCCTGTGAAATAATCAGAGGTGCTGGCAATGCCTGGTCTGCTTTTCTGTACAATAACCACCTGCTGGAGCTGTGTATTAGCTACACATGATTCTGTTCACCGTGGTCCCTGACACTTCTCTGCTCTCTTAAATTCCCTTCTTATTCTCCACATGCCATTGAACTGACTACCCTTGGCTTACTCTATCCCTCTCATTTACAGGTGGGTAAACTGAGGCTTTGACAGTTGCTAGGCTTATATCTATTAAATGACTTGCCCAAGGCCATGTGGCTGGTAAATGGTAGAGCAAGGAAGGTTTCTTTCCTACATAAGTGACACTCTTCCCAGAACACTTCTCTGCTTCTTCCACAGACAGGCTTCAAAATAACCGGAGCATATTCTGGACAGTTCAGCTAGTGTGACTCTCTTTCCCTCACTGCACTTTCGGCCTAAAGAGCCATCTCAGGTCACCCAGCAAAACAGGAGACATCAAGACAAAGGGACTGTACAGCTCAATTGCAACCCACTACCACAATAGGGAAAAGAACATTTAAAATTTACACATATCTCCATTCCAAAGGCAGGATAGCAAAAAAGGATAGTAGCTATAGAAAACACAAGTACACAACTATTCCAGTCCTGGGAAAAAGTTGGTAACAATCCCCAAACATCACAGATTTCAGCCCATCCAACTACAAGGGCTGTTCATCTTAAATCATTCAATTTAACATTTATTATTACTAAAAATTATTTATTTTAAATCTTTCAAGGAATTTTCTTGCCTCCCCATTTCCTGACCTTTATGAAGTCACCATCTTGGCCTATACATGAAAGGCAAGAGCTTTAACTAAATTGCATATAAAAATGGTAGAGAAAAGGGACTGAGAAAGATTTTGGCAAAGCGAAAGCTTCCCATGAGGGATGATCTTGAAAGCCAGGCTAAACAGCTGCTCTGGTGATCAATAAGTAGAACTCAAATTCCCCAGCGACAGCTTGCTGCAGCCAAGGTCACAGGCCTGTGTCCAAATGCACTGAACCACGTCTGCTGCAGAATGCAGAGGGGTAGATTTGCTTCCTCTAGGCCCCTGAGCCAGATTAGCTTTCACGCTGCTAGTCTTGCAAGGAGCCACACATTCAAGAGATAGAGATGCACCCTAATAATCACCACAGAGCCACAAGTCATCCTGGACCTGGAAAGTGTGTGTGTCTATCGCCAGCAACATGAAGTGGTGATGAAGGGGTGTCTTTGCCGAAGAGCACTGGACATCCTTACTCACCTCCAATGGACTAGTTCCGCCACAGAATCCGATCACCTCCCCCTCCATCGCTCCAAGAAGTTCAGCAGTTTCTTGATGGAGTCCATAGCTGAGCCTTAACGACTCCTCAGCTAACCGGCCATGCAGATCCAACAGGTTTTTTTTTCCCCATGTTACAGGCAAGTCAGGGCTACATCTAAACAGCAAGGAAGAAATGAGACGAATGAGAAAATTGCATCTCCTTTCATTTGCTCATTCTCTAATATTTTCTGGGTGTCTGTGATATACTACAGGCAGTAATTAAAAACTGAATGATCCTTCTATGCCTATTTGGCTGAGGGTTTTTATCATGAAAGGGTGCTGGATTTTATCAAATGCTTTTTCTTCATATATTGAGATGATCATATGGTCTTTGTTTTTGCTTCTGTTTATGTGGTGAATCGCGTTTATTGATTTGTGTATGTTGAGCCATCCTTGCATCCCTGGGATGAAACCCACTGGATCATGATGAGTTGTCTTTTTGATGTGCCGTTGAATTCAATTTGCTAGTATTTTGTTGAGGATTTCTGCATCTATGTTCATAAGGGATATTGGTCTGTAGTTTTAATTTTTTATTGTTGTGTCCTTTCCTGGCTTTGGTATCAAGGTGATGCTGACTTCATAGAATGAGTTAGGGAGGATTCCCTCCTTCTTGATATTTTGGAATAATTTCTGTAGGACAGGTACCAGTTCTTCTTTGTAGGCCTGGTACAATTTGGCTGTGAATCTGTCGGGTCTGGGACTTTTTTTTTTGTTGGTAGATTTAAAAAAAATAAAGAATGAGCAAGACATGCTCTCTACTTACAAAGAGCTTCAGTGAAGGAGGAAAGATTGATTCAAAAGTAGTTACAAGGAAATGGGACAAGTGTTATCATATGGTGAGTGGGAGTGGGGGAATGAAAGTCCATGTGGGGAGGAAAAGGGGAAGAAATGATGTTGAAGGAAGATGAGCAATATCAGGAGGATTAAGTACAAAGGAGACAGAGAGGTGAGAGTATCAATCAGACGGAAAAAGAGCCCCCTGTGGAGGTCTGGTGGTTAAAGGAAGCACAGGGAATTCAGGGAACTAAAAGCAGCTTCACATAAACAGGGGCAGAGGCCAGGTCGTTAAGGGTCTTCAAAGGTCTGGTAGTGCATTTACACTTGCTCTGAGTTCAGTGCAGACACAATGCAACAGGGAGGTGACATGCAGAGAGCTGGAGCTTAGGGAGTACCCTTAGGCCTGCCAGGTGGGAAAGGAAGGGAGAAATCCAGGCGAGATGGCATTGCTCCAAACTCACAACAATGATGGAAAACAGTTGCAGAGAGAACATTCAAAATGCACAGCAAGCCTCAAACACACAATAAACATCCCTGTGGATAAGAAATAGAATAAATAGGATGAATACAAGGTAAGGAATGGGCTCAAGCTACAGGCCGCCTGGGTCCCCAGTCCAAAGCAGGCAGAGGCATCCAAGATTTCTACTCCTACAGAAAGAACAGGGAATAACATTCCTCAAACATGAAGCAAAGATATGGACAGGAGACAGGCTCCCTGCTGAGGTTCAAGAGGGAGATTGAGATACTTTATTAAGAAGGAGAAACTAAAAATTAAATGCTCCACTGTCTGGGGCTACAGCCACCTGACAAAAGAGGCCAGTATATGCAAAGCCAGCTTTGCAGACAGGATTCAGGTTGAACCAAGCCATGTGCTTCCTTAAGTAACTGGATCAAATAACCCCACTATGTCCATGGAGCAGGAATCTCAAACAGTTGACATAAAACACGGTTCTGGATAGCAGAGCTATCTTCGTCCTTTGGAAGAAAACATCACAAATCTTCTAAAGAAGGAGGA
The DNA here is from genome assembly GCF_000956105.1 of Propithecus coquereli. Lineage (NCBI taxonomy): Eukaryota > Metazoa > Chordata > Mammalia > Primates > Indriidae > Propithecus > Propithecus coquereli. The sequence goes on from NW_012155173.1 coordinate 8,607,509, forward strand.
AATATATCAACACAAAACAAAACTGTATCAAGGTAAGAGAGTCCTACAAAACAAAATTATGAAATGTAAAAAAGCTAATCCTACAGAAGGAAGCCCCACATCCAAACAGCAAAACTAAAACCAAACAAAAATAAAAAATAAATCAACACCATATAAAATCAAGATAAGAACAATAACCAGGAGATAAATCAACCACGAACAAAAGGAAATTTTCTAATCTAATAAAAGACTAAGTAAGGTTGAAATTTTCAGAGATAATAAAGAACAAGAAATTGTCAACCAAAAGTGCATTAAATGGTTGTCTATGCTTTCAAGGTCTTACAAAAAATATCTTTGCCCAACCAATGTCCTGAAGCATTTTCCCAACGTTTTCTTCCAGTGGTTTCATAGTTTCAGGACTTACATGTAAGTCTTTAATTCATTTTGAGTTGATTTTTGTATATGGTGAGAGATAGGGATCTAGTTTCATTTTTCTGCATATGGATATCCAGTTTTCCCAGCACCTTTCATTGAAGATACTTTATATGGCAATTGAGCTCAACATGTATTATCAACAATGCACATAACACAATTAAAGGTAGTAGAAGTTCCTACATCACAAGCAATGACTACTATGTCAGGGGTGCCACCTGGCAAGACTCTTTAAGAACTCTATAATATGCTTACCAAATTTT
>NW_012155173.1:8609922-8612192 GCF_000956105.1 Propithecus coquereli
ACTTACAATTTTATTTCTGTAAACGTGTTTCTTATTCTCAGGTTATAACCCTGCATAAGCATCTCAATAATTCACTTGTATAAAGAAAATATGATTAAAATGTAATACTTCTGCTCATTCTAAAATACATATGGATATTTTCTTCTTGAATAAAAGGCATTTACATGATCTATTCTAAAAGCACAGTTATTAAGATGAATTAAAATGGAACATTAAGAACAGAATGTCCTGAATGAGGTGATACTGCAGTACAGAGGGGTAAAGAATGCCTTAGCAATAATAACAATATGGATTAAAAAAATAAAGAGAAAAAGTAAATTTTGATCCCTAAATCATACACAAAGATCACTTCTAGTTAGATTGAGACATACATGTTTTATATATGTAAAATGATAAAGCTCCCAGGAGAAAACATAATATATTCAGTAACCTAGAGTAGGTAAAAATATCTTAAAAGATAACATAAGAAGTACCAACTAAAATAATAACTGGATAAATCAGACTATATTAAGGTTAAGAACTCCTATTTATCAAAAGACACAAAAAAAGTGAGAAAGAGACTCACAGAATGAGAGAATTTGCAATACTTGTATCCAACAGAGAAGTTATATCCAGAACATACATAAAAGACTCATGCAAATCAAGAAGAAAAGATAAACCAATAGAAAAGCAAACAAAAGACTAAAAAACTGTTCAAAAAAGTTCACAAATGATCTATAGCATACGAAAGAATCTTCAGTTTCATTAGTCATTTGATGAATTCCAATGTAAAATAACAGTGCAATAGCACTAGATACCTACTGCAGAAGTATGGGAAAAAATTGAAGACAGAAAATACAAGTGCTGACAAAGCTGCAGAACATCCAGAACTTTCAGTAAATTATATAAATTTAACCACTTTGGAATACTGTTTGATAGTATCTACTAAAATTAAACACGTGCATATCCTATGACTCAGCAATTCCACTTCTAGTTGTATACAACTCCGCCAAAAATACATATGCATATTCATCCAGAAATGTAACAAGAATATTCACAGTAGCACTATCCTTAATAACCAAAGCCTGGAAACTTGGCTAACTGCCCATCAAAAGTGGAATGGATAAATAAGTTGTGGTATATTCTTACAAGGCAATACTACATAACAAGGCAGCAATATTGGTGAATTTCATAAGCATAATGATGATAGCCACAAAAGAACTTATAGTTTGAAAACAGGCACAACTAATCTACAGGCTGGAATTCAGGACAGAAAATACCCAGGTTGTCACTGGAAAAAGCATGAGAGGACTCTGGTTTGCTCTTAACATTTTGTTTTTTCATGTGGGAGCAGGCCAGATAGGTGTGTTCACTTGGAGAAAATTCATTGAGCTACACACTTACCATTTTTTCACTTTTCCTCATGTGTGTTATTCTTCAATCAAAAGTATTCTTTAAAAGTCCCACTGGTTCACACACTGTGCTCTGGGTTTTGGATGGCTGTTGCTGGAGGAAAGGCATCTCTCTCACTTAAAAAAAGCAAGTGCTTGGACATTTAGCAAAATGAGACCGTTCACTAAATAGGCTTTCGTGGGGGGCTGTGCTGTTTAAGAAAACCAAAGGGCAAGCATATGTCCTCTCTTCTCAATAATATTTTAGGATTTTGCCTTTGTAAACGTGGCTAATGTGACATGAGAAGACCAGAGAAATTGGATGCAATTACACATTTCAATGTATCATTCATTGTTGATCACATGACACATTTAGAGAATGCAATTTCTTTTTGTAGTTTTTAATTGCCACTAGTTACAATCAGAAATTATGCCCAAGTCTTTCTGAGCTACAAACAATTCAATACAAAATCAACAGTAAAATTACAGTTTTAAAAATATATGCTTGGAAAAGTAAAAGCACCCAAACAGCAAAACTTCTTAGTTGCCAAAAAACAGTACTTAGAGGAAAATATATTCCCTAAGGCACATTTACTAGTTTAAAAAAAGCAAGACTGAAAATAAATGAGTTAAGCATTCAACTCAAAAAAATAGAGGAACAAAATAAAGATTAAAAGAATGGAACAGATAAAAAACTAATATTAATGAAAGAGAAAACAAAGAAACAAAAGAGATGATCAAACAAACCCAAAATCTGGTTTAATGAAAAGACTCAAAATAAAACTGCAGCAAGAGGAGGGAGGAGGGGATGGGTATTTGTATACACAAGGAGTGCAATGCGCACTACCCAAAGGATGGACATATTTGAAACACGGACTTCAGTGGGGGGGGAACCAAGGG
>NW_012155173.1:8613832-8615450 GCF_000956105.1 Propithecus coquereli
CATTTTGAGTTGATTTTTGTATATGGTGAGAGATAGGGATCTAGTTTCATTTTTCTGCATATGGATATCCAGTTTTCCCAGCACCTTTCATTGAAAATACTTTATATGGCAATTGAGCTCAACATGTATTATCAACAATGCACATAACACAATTAAAGGGAGTAGAAGTTCCTACATCACAAGCAATGACTACTATGTCAGGGGTGCCACCTGGCAAGACTCTTTAAGAACTCTATAATATGCTTACCAAATTTTAAAGAACTTCAAAAGTGGAAAACTACCCATCTTAGAATAGATGAAAAATGATGATGCTGAGAAATTCACCTAAGCTCACCACAAAAAGTCAATGAGATAAAATATATAAAAGATCAGTTAAGGGATGGGAAGGGTGGATTGGAAGATTTCAATTGAGTAGTTCCAGAAATGGATAGAGTGAAAAATATAGAAATGGGTTTTGAAGACAAATAGCATGAATTTTCCCGAATTGATGAAAGATGAGTTCTCAGATTAAAAATGAACATTCATTACTGATCATAATAAAGACAAATACATCTACACTTAGACATTGGCTTAGTCTATTATGTGCTGCTCTAACAGAATACTACCAACCGGCTAATTTATAGTGAACAGAAATTTATTGCCTCATGGTTCTGGAAGCTGAGAAGTCCAAGATCAAGGGCTGGCATCTGGCAAGAGCCTTCTCGTTGGATCATCTCATGATTGGAGGGGAAAAGGTGAGAGAGAGCAAGACACCAAACTCACAGCCTCAACCAATTTTATAATCAACATTAATCCATTCATAAGGATGAAACCCTCATGACCTAAACACCTCTTGTCAGGCCCCACCTCCCAAGTTTCCAACACATGCTTTTTAAGGGACATATTCATACAATATAGACATGTTTAGTGAGATTGAAAAATATCTATAAGAAATGAAAATGCTTATAAGCTACCAAAATGAAGACAGTCTGCCTTCAAAAAACGACAAGTAAACTACATGAACTCCTTATCAGCAGTAATAATGCCAAAACACAATGCAATAAAAGCTTCAAAGTACTAAGGGCATTGTCTTATTTTAGAAGTCAAAAATAAGGCAATTTTTAGACATGTAGTGGAATTTTAAAATACCAAAGAAAAGACAATGAACAAATAATGACTGAGAGGCAAAATACAAGAATGAACATATAAAATGATAAAATTAGTAGATAAATTCAAGTGACTCTTGACTGAAAAGAAAAAAACCTATTTTCTAACTGAAAAAAGAAAAAAACCTGTGCAACTAAAACTCTAGGCAACAAAAATAAGATTAAAAAGATGATGCACTCAAAATGTGGCCAATACTGGAGAAATGACAACTATGTCACAACTGACACCTGGCCTGGAGTATTTTAAGGATGAAATTGGTAGTTTAGATGCATATTATTTTCAGAAAAAGGACAGACTAACCTAAGACTTTATAAACAAATATAAAAGCTAAATATGTAGGTTAAAATCTAAGGGTAGCCAGAAGAGGTGGTGCACACCTGTACACCCAGCTACTCTAGACACTGAGGCAAAAGGATCCCTTGAGCCTAGGAGTTTGAGACCAGCCTGTGAAACGCAGTGAGACCCTGGTCTC
>NW_012155173.1:8621760-8655799 GCF_000956105.1 Propithecus coquereli
AAAAAAGAATGAACTAGGAAAAAAAGAGATCACAAATAAAAATATAGCAATAAAACGGGGACACAATTAGAGTTACGGTAGAGAATATTTTTAAATCATAATTAATAGAAATATGCTAATTTTTGTAGAATTCTCAATTTTTTAGATTCTTCAAATATGCAAATTTGAAAATGTAGCAGAAATAAAATATGAAATACTTTCTGGAAACTTTATAAATTACCAATATTGACTGAAATACACGTCAAAATCCTGCACAAATTTAGATATTAGATAAGTAAGGTTCACTGATAGTCAAAGTTTTCATGTCAAAAAGAAACCACATCCAGATGAATTCATGTAGTCACTTTTTACTAGTCATCAAAGAACAAATAATTCTTCTCTTGTTCAAAGTGTAAAAAGGCAGTGCAAGAATAAAAAATATAGGCCAATCATAAATGAAGATGCAAAATAATAATTTCAAATCTATAGTGTGCCAATGACATCATCAACAGTAACAATAAAATATCATGCCCAAATTATGTTTATTGCTGGCCCAAGAATGCAAAGATGATTCAGTGGTAAATAAAATCTATCAACATACACTACCATTGTAGAATATTAATAACAAAAAGCACATCATTATTATTATACTATAAGATGAAGAAGAAGCGTTTGATACAATTCAACCCTCAACTATGAAAAAAAAAATTTAGAAAACATCAGAATATAGAGAAGTTTCCTGAAGCATATAAAGAATCTTTATAAAAAACATGCAGTAAACATCATTATTTTCTTTATTATTATTAAGTACTTTTTAGGCATTTAATTTGTGCCAAGAACTGTTCTAACACTATACTCACATACATAATAGATATATATACACACACATACAGATATATACGTACATTTTTATTTTCATTGTTTTTTATTTTTTTTTATTTTTTTTATTTCAGCGCATCGCGGGGGTACAAATGTTTAGGTTACATATATTGCCTTTGCTCCACCTGAGCCAGAGCTTCAAGGGTGTCCATCCCCCAGATGGTGCGCACCGCACTAGGTGTGTATGTACTCATCCCCTCCTCTCCCCTCCCATCTTCCCAACACCCAATGAATGTTATTACTGTATGTGCACATAAGCACTGATCAGTTAATACCAATTTGATACTGAGTGCATGTGGTGCTTGTTTTTCCATTCTTGTGATATTTTTAATCCTCATAACATTCTTCTGATATAAGTATTATCATTGTTATCATTACTTCTTTTATTTTCATTTTATGGATGGAAAAAACATGGACACAGGCTAAATCATCTGGCCCAAATCACACTACTTTTAAGTGACAGAGCCTAAATTCAAACCCACTTGACCTCAGAGCTTGCATTTTTAACCATCATGCTATATGCCTCTCTAATGATGAAACACTAGAAACATTCCCTTTAAAATCTGGTAGAAGCCATAGATGCCTGCTGTCACCCCTACTGTTAACATTATCCATAAGCCCTGGCCAACACAGTAGGAAAAATAAACACAAGATTTTAAAAATAGATAAAAAGAGATACATTGGCCTTCATTTGCAGACAGTATGATTAGAAAAATCCAAGGAAATTTACAGATAAAATGTGAGAAAAAATAACCAAATTCAGCAAGTTACTAGATCAATACACAAATTTATGAGGGTTCCAGAAAAGAGTGATACCACTTATAAAATGTAACTTAAATTAAAGATACTTTTACAATAGCAAGAAAAACTCCAAGCTCCTATGAATAATTCTAGCACAAATGTAAATATACTTTTAAGAGAAAATTTTAAGAATTTTTTTTTATTTCAGCATATTATGGGGGTACAGATGTTTAGGTTACGTATGTTGCCCTTGCCCCCCCTCCCTCCCTAAGTCCGAGTTTCAAATATGTCCATTCTTCGGGTGGTTCACATTGCACTCTTTATTTTTCAAAAGACATCCAAGAAAGCTTGAATAAATATTTATGGGAGAGAAGACTCAGTATTGAAGTCCCTATTCTCCACCAAAGTAATCTATGTATGTGTTGCAATTTTAAAATATCAATAAGGTTTTCATTGAAATTGATCAGCCAGCACTTATACTGTTCATAAAGAAGAATAAAGAAATAAGAAAATTTTGAAGAGAGGTAACAAAGCATACCAAGACCAGATACTAAGCCTTATACTATCAATAACAGTGTACGTAAGACAATATGGTATTTATATAAGAAAAGACAAACAGATCAATATAATAGAATCAAGCACCTTGAAACAAACCCATGGAAACTTGGCATTGTCAGAGGTGCCATTATAAATAAATAGAGAACGGATAAATTGTTCAATAAATGGTACAAGGGCAATTGACTTTCCATATGGAGACAAAACAAAATTAGAACACAGTTTTAAAGCAAAATAAATTCCAGATAGATTGAAGATCACAATATAAAAAGTAAAACTGCAAAACTTTTATGAGAAAATAATTAAAAAATAACTCTTTGGCCTCAGAAACAAGGGTTTCTTGAACCAGATATCAAAGCTCAAACCACAAAAAATAAAAAGTTTGATAAATTTGACTACAGTGAAACTAAAAATCTTGTACCTGTTAAAAGTACTGCCAAAAAAAAAAGTTAACAATATCCACAGATTTGAAGATGCTATTTGCAAGTTTTGTGTCATTTTTAACTAATAAAAATTAACATGCAGATGATTATGCAAAGATAAAAATTTCTATAAATCAGTAAAATAAATACTAAAAATTCAAGACAAAAAATAACAAAGACACAAACTGGCAAGTCATAAGACAGAAAATTCCAGCAGCCAATGAGCATATAAAAATATAGTTATTCTCACTAAGTGCAAATTTAAATGTAATAAATAAACATGCATAAATTATTCTCACTAAAAATGCAAATTTAGAAAATGAAGCACTTTATCAAACCCATCAGATTGTCAAATATCTGGCAGGGATGAGGAATCTGAAGCCTTGGAGCCCCTGGTAGCCTTTTGGATCTTTTTGACTGAATCCCAATTTTATGGAACAAATCCTTTTAACAAAGGGATTTGTTTCGTGAAGTTTGGATTCGGTCAAGGGGACACACTTGGGGATCTGGAGGGCCACATGTGGCCTTGAGGCTGCACGTTCCCCACTCCAGGATGCTGAGAAAATAAATTGGCATAACAATTATGGAGAGCAATTTGATATTATTTAGGAAATATAAATATGATCATATTATATGTACCAGAAGTTCTATATCTAGGTACTTACTCCACAGTTACTTATGCAAATATGTACAAAGATGTGCATAAGGGTGCTTAATGCAGTGTTGTTTGTAACAATAAACAATTGAAACCAGCCTAAATGTACATCAATAGGAGAGTGGATATACTATAGGTCATTAAATATGAAATGTCCAATTTTGAATCAAGAGTATAGTTTATTGTATCTCAAACAAGAAGCAGTACAATTAATCAAAGTATGCATCTAAACTGTCAACACAGTTTTGCCATCTCAATGGTAGCTTGTTTATGCCAGCAGCAAAGAAGCTTGGACAGCAAGTGTTTTCCACACCTTGTTGAGAATTGACTATTTTTCCTTGCAACAAGTGGTCCAAAGCCTGGAAGAAGTGGTAGTCAGTTGGTAAAGGTCTGGTGCATATGGTGATGACAGAGAGTTTGCAAGTCGAGCTTCTGTAGTTTGAGCATCATTGTTTGTATAACATGTGATCGACCATTGTCTTGCAAGAGGATTGGCCTGTCTCTATTGACCAATCTTGGCTGCTTAATCCCAAGCCTCCTCATCATTTCATCCAATCAGTTGCAGTAGACATCTGCTGTAATTGATTGACCAGGTTTCATGAACCTATAGTGGATAATACCAGCACTTGACCACCAAACAAACATCATTAGCCTTTTTGGATGACTATTCAGTTTGAGGCTGTGTTTCAGCACTTCATCTGATTCAACAGTTGTGCTGAACACTTGAGATTGTCAAAAAGAATCCATTTTTCATCACACATAACAGTACAGTGTAGAAATGGTTCATCCGTATGTTATGACAGCAAAGAAAGTCAAGCTTCAAGACAATTTCTCTTCTGATGCTTGTTTAATTCATACAGTATCCATCTATTCAGCTTCTTTACCTTCCCAGTATGTTTCAAATGGTCCAATATTGTTGGAATAGCAACATCAAACCTTGCTGCTAATTCACATATAGTTGAGATGGATTTGCTTCCGCTACAGCTTTCAGCTCATCATTATCCACTTTGTTCTCAGGTCACCCACATGGCTAATTTTCAAGATTAAAATCGCCAGACGGAACTTCTCAAGCCATCGATCTACTGTGCGTTCACTAGCCACATCCTTCCCAAACACTTTGTTAATATTTTAAGCTGTCTACACTGCATTGGTTCCATGACAGAACTCATATTCAAAAATAACACAAATTTTTGACTTATCCATGGTTTCACAAAAATTGTTCTAAAAAAATCTGAAAGATAATCACAAGCCAAAATGTGAGATTGCAAGACTGTGGATGTATCTTCACAATAAAAATAAACAAGAAGTGTCAAAGTGAAATGTCAGAGATATCAACTGTCAAACTTAGTACTTAAGGAAATCAGACAGTTCATACTTAATAACCTAAATAAAATGTGTAATATTCACAAAAGGTACTCCATAGAGAAGTTAAAAATGAATAAACATGTATCAACATAGATAATTCTCAAAAGTGTTGAGATTTTAAAGAAGTAACTTACACCAAGTTTAAATGCATATAAAACAATATTACATATTACTTTTATGGATGCATACATATGTAATTTTAAAAGTTGCTAATACTAAGTGACACAGTTATTCATGATATTACTGGATACTTTTCCATATGCTTGTATTATTTTATAACTTTGTGTGTGTGTGTGTGTGTGTGTGTGTGTGTGTGTGTGTGTGTGTGTGTGAAATGGATTAGAGGAAGCAAGGCTTTAAGCAGGGAGAACGACTAGGTCATTCGATGTTTTAGGAAAAATACAGTGGTGGTTCAGACCATAATAGATGGATGGCGGGTGGTGGAAGCATGGGAGAGGATACCACATCTTTGGGGCCAGAACGAACCAAGATCAAGGGCAGAAAATCACATCCCCAAACTTTGAGTCTGAGATCACATCTATAGCAATTGTCAATCTATAACGTCAGTTGGACACAATTCTGTTCTTCCTTCCACCAAAACAAGGGAAGTAAAAGCTCTGGGAATACCTGTAATCAGTTTAAAAACATGTCCTGGGCCTTGATTGTACTGAGAGTTTTATAAGAATTTGGTCAAGGAGGAAGTTACTCCCTAGCAAACAGTAGGCAGACAACTTCCAAGTGGATCAAATCAATGCTTTTGCTAGGATGCAATAATTACAAGGATCTAAAGACTAGGAGTGTTGTGCAGTTTATTTGGAAAAACTCATAGATACATAAGGTATTCAATTCAGAAAGGAGGAGTCTTAGATTCCCAAAACCTTGGATGTCCAAAAGGTCATTCGATCTATTGCTTGGCCTTCAAGCAGATCAGTGGCTAACCAGCTCAGATTAGATGTTACCTGCTCTCTTTAAACAGTTTCACAAAAGTATTCCAGCATCAAATAGACATGCATTCAAATTCTGGTTTTGCATTCGTGAGCTATATAACTCTGGGCAAGTTACTGAAACTTTATGAGTCTCTGTTCCTTCATCTGTAAAATGGGAATAATAGCAGTACATCCTTTATGATTTGCTATGAGGTGTAAATTAAATCTAATGTAGAGCCATCTAGCACACTGCAGTTGTTCAATATTAGTTGCCATAATTGTCACTGTCTGTGTTCCAGGTAGAAGGGGGCTAAGTTCAAAGAAGATGTTATCTATCTTCACCTGCCTTCAGTGGCTCTCTATCCAACGTATCCTCACTGACCTAAGCCTTCTGATTTTTTGCTTGCATCTGGAGGAACCTAGAGTTGTGCTAACTTCTGCTCTCTGATTCTACTCTCAAAGTCAGTCCAGGCCAGTCTGGGGCACACGGCTCACCTCTCCTGTCCCTTCCTGACATTCCACACAGCAGTAGTCCATCCATAATTTTTTAGTAGGCCCAGTGCCAGAAATCTTGGATAGATCTTTTAACACCATATGTCCAAGTCTTAATAGATTCTTTGAAGTTTATAGCAGTTTCCTGGGTTCATCTATTTAGTTTTTTAAATTTAATGCCTAAGATGCATTTGGGTGGTCAACTGTAAACTTCCTCTCTGCATTACTTATTTGCAGATGTTGAAGCTAGGAGTTGGGGGGTGGAGGATGCTAGAAAAAAATCTGTGCCCCTTGTTCTACATGAGGACATAGTTTAACACACATATTTACAAGTGTATGAGCTTAATATAAAAGCTTCACTTTGTCCAAAATATCAAATTATGTTTTCTGACACTTTTGAAAATAAAATTAAATTCAAAGCAGGATAGAAATGTTAAAATCCATCACACAAGAAGAGGATGACATCCAAAGGGAACATTTTTCATATGCCAGGCACTCTTCTAGGAAATTTACATGCATTCTTTCATTAACTTTTACCCCCCGACACACACACTCACCATGAAATCAGTGCTATTATTAGCCCCATTTTAAAGATGAAAAATTCTGAGGATCAGAGAGCTGAATTGAGTTGCCTAAGGTCACAGAGCTAGTGAATAGCAGAGTGTAATATTAATATAAAAGCCAAGTGGTGCTAATTTCCAGAGACAAAATCCCTTTCCCTCTCGTGGATTCAAGAGGAATGAATAGGGGGACATGGGGGCATGGGACAAGCATTTTCATTCAACTGAAAAGGTGCCAGCACTCTTCTAACTGCTATACAGTCCTCACAACCCTGGGAGTGGACATCACCGTTACCATTATTCCCATGGTGGAGATGAAGAAAATGAAGCACAGAGGTTGAGAAGCTTGCTCAAGATAACTCAGCCAGTAGGGATGGAGCTGAGATTTCAATGCAGGTTCCATGCTCTTATCCACTGTACCATATTGCCTGTTAAGAGAGAGTGAAGCATGTGGCAAAGTTATCTCCAAAGGCATATTATCTAAAGCCTTTCTGATATTGTTCATGCTTTTGAGAATGGTACCCTTTGGCTAAGCAGTGATAGTTTAAATTGTCAGGGAAGAGAAGGCCCAAGACTTTGAGTTCAGATAGGACCAGAGACTCAGGGATGAGAGCAGCCCAAGGTCAAAGGATCAGTCAGAGGCAAGGCCAACAGCAGCCCCCTGGTCCCCTGGCCCTGGTCCAGGGCTTTCTCCAGTGCCTCCCTCCCTCTTTCGCCAACTCAGTCAGATGCCTGCGGCTCTGCAGTCATGGGGTAGAGGATCAAAGGACAGAACTGCTGCTCTCGGCAGAAATACTGTAATGGAAACATTTCACAGGCTAGGGCAGCAAAAGCCTTCTGTCCTCATCACTTGGTAGATCTGGGCAGAGTCTGTGACTCATCCAGGGCATTTGGGTGTGTCTATTCCACAAAGCCAGGGTATCCAGGGCAGAGTCCCAGAAGAAAGACGAAAGGAGTCAGGTATCTCTTCCCTGTCCAGGGACAGGGAAAGTGTCCGTCTACCGAGGGGTTTTGAGAGATCCCTCACTTGTTCCTCTGTAGCCTCCAAGGGAGCAAGGACATGAAATTTTTGAGTATTTCTCATTCAATCATTTCAATCATAGGAGAATAATAGCTCTGAAGATAGGATATTTGAAGTTGTAAGGAAAGAGTGAGTTTTTAAGCCAGACCAATTTGCACTCAAATCCCATTTCCATCTTGTATGTGATGAACAAGTAATTTAACTAAGGCGACCCTCAGTGTCCTCATTTATAGAACAGGCCTAATAAATATGTGCCTTGCAGAGTCACAGAAGTGCTTGATTGAAATGAAGTATGAAATATCTCTAGCAGGGAAAAGGCACTCGATGAGTACTTAATAAAGGTAGAGTCTGTCTACTCTTGATAAGGTGGAACCAAAGCCAATGAGAACTATTTGGAGAGTATAGTAGGCTGAATACTGCTCCCCCTGCCCCAGCCCCCACAAAAGATGTTACCTTATATGGCAAAAGGGACTTTGCACATGTGATTAAGTTAAGGATCTTGGGATGAAGATCTTGTCACAAGGGCCCTTATGAGAAAGAGGAGGCAGAAGGTCAGAGTCACAAGAGATTAAAAGATACTACACTGCTGGCTTTGACGACAAAAAAGGCCATGAAACAAGGAAAGCTGGCAATCATCAGAATCCAGAAAATATAAGGAAATGGACTCTCTGCTAGAGCCTCCAGAAGAAAGGCAACCTGCTGACACTTAATTTTAGCCCCATGATACTGACTCAGGTCTTCTGACCTCCAGAACTGTGACAATAAGTGTGTGTGTGTTTTTTAAGCCACCAAGTTTGTGCTAATTTGTTATATCAGCCTTAAGAAACTAATATATCACAAGCTCAATATTGAAGACATCCCTCTGAGTAGGTGTGAGCCAATATCTTAGGCTCCAGCAGCCTGTGGATATATATGAGGTCACAAGTTCATTGGTGGGTAAGTGATGGCAGTTTTTAACCACCACCCCAACACCTCCATCAAGTCCCAGCAAATCAGTCTTCAGTTTTTGCATTTTCCCCTTTTACTTCAAACATCCTCAGGAACAAGTTCACCCAGACTTTCTTCGAAATCCTTCCATAAGAAGACAGCTTTTGGAAGAATCTCTCCAGTGCCACAGACACTGGTACCCTTGGTGAGAGCCCAGCTTCTCTACCTGGTCCTCTTCCCGCCACTATCCTGTGCCACACATCCCGCCAAATGCTGCCGCTGAGCTCTGGAACCAGCAGGAAGAGAAATCTTTGGAGTGAATTGTCATTTTTATTGCCTATTTCCAAAGTACATTGCTGGTTCCCTGAATCATGGTTTTTCATAAACATGATTCTTTAAGCTTTAGATACCACCCTCATATTCTCTCATGGGGCTGTAGTGGGTAGAAATTAATCATGACATCATCTCTTTCACTGTTACCTCTCCTTTCTCTCCCCTCTCCAGTTAAAAACTGGAGCACGATCCATGTATGACAACTTATGCAATTAGATGATTGCCGGAAACATATGAATCCCAGAGCTGTCCTCTGCAAAATACCCTATTACATAGGGATAGATGTACTCTGCTTCCCAGTATGTCCCCTTCACAAAGGACCCTCTGGGTGCCACGTGCGCTGGCCAAGAGGAGTGTGAATAATCAGGCTTCATGACTTTTCAGAGTGTGGATTTTGAGTAGAATAGTGTTCACCAAATACGTCTCCTGTGTCCTTTTCTTATTGTTCTCTGCTATCTGTAAAGGAACTAGGTTGGTTTAGGATAAACACAGTGTCTCTTCTATAAGATGTTCCTAGAACAGGAAGCAGCATGTTAGATACTATTTCAGAGTATCAGCATTTCTTTGACAGCTGGAGAAGTCCTTTAAGTGATACAATCCTTGCAGAAGTAACCCCGAAGTGTCTCTTCCTTCCTAGAAACTAGATTGGTCTAGGATAAACACAGTGTCTCTTCTACAAGATGTTCCTAGAACAGGAAGCAGCATGTTAGATACTATTTCAGAGTATCAGTCTTTCTTTGACAGCTGGAGAAGTCCTTTAAGTGATACAATCCTTGCAGAAGCAACACTGAAGTGTCTCTTCTTTCTGATGAGAATAAACACGTCAGTAACAGAGCCTGATATTTCTGTGAACTCTCTAGTATTGAGATGGGAGAGGTGGATCAAAAAAATTACACCCTCTTCCTCATCCAAGCTCAAAACCAGCTGAGAAATAAAATGGAGGAATGAAGGCAAAAGAGGGTCAAAACATCCCCCTGTTTCTTTACGTCTTAAATTGAAGAACGTGGCTCTACCAATGAATAAATGGAACTCCAGGATTAGACCTATCTACCAAGTTATAGGCAACCCCGGGCCAGAGAGTCTCTCCTTTTATTCCTGAGAGGGCAAAGTAGAAGGCATGCTCCCTATAGGCAGCTCACACCCAGTAAGGAAGGATGCAACACTCTGCACACCCAGTTCCCAGATCCAAACCCGCGCAGTGATGGCCCCTCAGTTCCCCCTGGTCAGAATGACTGTGGGTATGCAGAGGAATCGAGAGCTGTATGCTAGTGGTGTTCCCTCCACAAGAAGTGCTGTCCCCACTGCAGAAGATGGTGTTCTTGCCACAATACCCACTGCCCCTTTCTACCAGGTTCCACCCTCTGAGAGTATTATCCTTCCTGTGGCCCTGAGACTTACTTTGGTCAACAAGATGTGAGTTGAAATGACATGAGCAATTTCTCCACAGAGAGCCACCACATGCCTCTGCCATCTTTCCTTGTCTTCTTCCATGGAATGGTGTGCCCCCAACTGGGTCCTCTTTATCAGCCTTGGTCCCAAGGTGAAGAGTTGAGTACAGTCCTGTCCAACTCACAGTGGACATGAATTTGAATGAGAAATACATATTTGTTGTTTGCAGGCAATAAGAGCTTGGAATTAATTATTGCAGCCCATCTTGTCCCATACTTATAGACACATGGAGTCCCTGCCCCACCACACACACCCAGAATATCCGGCAACTTCCCTTTCTATTTGGGTCTCTGTGCTTCCATCAATCCATCCATTCATTGCTGACTGGGCACCAGTCCCTGTTAGAGCTGTAATAATGAGTAAGACATGACTAGTGGGGGATCCATGACTAGCTATTTCTCGCCAAGAAATAACTCAAATGGAAAGTGATGAGGGCCGTGTTAGAAGAACGTACAAAGTGTCCAGAGGGCCCAAAGGAGAAGGGATGATTCAGAATAGCTGAGGGGATCAGGAGAAGGCTCAGGCAATCTCTACAGGACTCCTTCACTCCAGGGGGCTCCTGCAAAGTGTGGCTAACACTCCAGCCATATGTGGTTATGGCTTTTGTTCTCTGGAACACAGACCCAGCAGAAAAGGCAACCAAGATGTTGGGTGAATTGCCCAACACATACAGGATACATGTCGATTTGTAAGAAATTCAATACTGTGGGAATTCAGAGGAAGGAGGGAGTCTTTTCATTCTGAGCCTGCACAGAAAGTCTCTGGTGGAGGAAGACGGATTTCAGCCAAGTGAAAGGTAGGCTGAATTCCTCCAAGTTGGGGGCAGGTCATTTTAGTAGAAGGAAGAGAGTGTGCAAAGACCTTAAGGCAGGAGAATAAGCTTTATTCCTGAGACAGTGTGTAGAGCAAGGACACAGGAGCAGAGGACAATGAGACTACAAGGGGGTGCAGAAAGCAGATCCTACATCCAAGACTGAGGCTGTGCCCCTTAGGTGACAGGAGCCATTGAAGGCCTCTGAAAACGGAGGTGGCATGATAGAAAAGGCATTTTAGAGTAATGCAAAGATGACCCTGGCATCATAGACGGTGGGAATGAAGGGCCAACTTGAGTTGGGGCTACTAATGAGGAAGCTGCTTGATGTCCCGGGCAAGATATGAGTGATCCTGAGCAAGGAAGGTTCCAGAGGCACTGGCAGGAGAAGAAGGAACAGCAAACAGTAAGAGGGTCATGGAGGAAGGATCCACAATTAATGGTGGGGTTCTGAGAGCAGCTCGGGCAGTCACGGAGGATGGCCCCAGGGAAGCATTAGAGTTGGATCCTGAAGAATGAACAAAATTCAGATAAACAGAGGGAGTAGGGAGGGAAACATAAGAACATACAGTTTTTCAACATGAAGAGACTAATTTGATTAAGGAGAGATTTTCTGTAGTGGAATGACTGAAGATGAAGTTAGCAATTTATAAACAACAGTTCTATTTAACATGTACAGCTATTGTGCCTTCCTTCTTTTGGTCCTTTTAAGAGCCCTATGAGTTCTGCACTATTTTTTTTTTTTTTTAGTTCTGCACTATTAACCCATTTCACAAATGAAGGCTCAAAGATTGTATGCATACCACCTATGTAATTTGTGGAGCCCAGTGCAATATGAAAAGTGAGCCTTCTTGTTCAAACATTATTAAGAATTTCAAGATAGTGACAGCAGAACAGTAGGCCAAGCACAAGGTTTTCTAAGCACCAGGGTTCATGTGACTGCATAGATCACAAGCCCATGGAGCCAACCCCAGTTCTATGACTTGACCAAATTCGTACAGCAAGAAAAAGTCAAATGTGGAAGTCAAATTGCTCTTGCGGCAGACAAGGAGGTATAGTTGACATGAAGGCTCTGGCAGCCTTGATCTATGAGTTACTATAAAAAGTCAAGCCCCCTGTGTAGCATGAATGTGAAATTAATTTTTTGTGTTATAAGCCACTGAAATGTTTGGAATGTTTATTATTGACACATAACCTAACCCATACTAACTCATACACTTAGGCTCAGAAATCCTCCCATAGCACTTAAGTTGGAGAGCTAAATCTTGAGCTTCAACATCCAAAACCAGTGCTCTTTACTCAACATCTGTGTTTTCCAACTGCAGGTCACAACCTGTTAGGAGGTCGTGAAACCAATGTATTGGATCACAATCAGATTTTTATAAATGAAATAACAAATAAAATATCATAGGAACTATTTTGTGCATATTACACACTGCAGTGGTATTTTTTATGAAACTTTTTTCATATGTGAGTTCAGAGTCACGATATAAAATGTACTTCTGACTATGGGTCATCGTCAAAAAATGTTAAAAGCCACTGCTCAACATCATACTTTCAACACAGGAAAGGAAAAGAAGTCTACACACATCACCCTGACATCTTGGGTACTCATAATTCCTTTTTAAATCAGCTAAATGGGAGGAAATTTGCATCCTTATTGCCAACCTAGTTAATGCTTTGGACTTTACAGTTTCCCAGATATAGGAAACATTCCAAATTTTATCCAATGTGAAACTCAATCTTTGTGATGTGCCCCTTTAACTCCATTAATCCGCCACCTCCTCCGCCCCAACTCTTATTCTGCCTTAAAGAACCATGAAGTCATCATTTTGGATACAGAGAACAAACCTTCATTGTCTTTTTACACAAGCTGACGAATTCTGGGCACAGATGTGCCCACTGGGGCGACTACAAAGAAGTGGGCAAGAAGCCACCATGTCAACAGCACTGGGCCTGGTGCCAGGCCTCTTCCTTTCTTCGAACCCGTGACGGGCTCCGCTCCTCAGAAGTGAGTCATGGAGGAGCGTGAGCATCTGCCCATGGAGGGAAATCCATTTACTTGGAAAAAAATCTGCAGGAAATACTTGTGCCTTACTCTGCCAGGAGCTGTCAAGTCTGGTCCACTCACTATGGCAACTGTGGCACCAGGCTCCCGGCTTATGACAAAAAGAACACACAAAAGAACCGAAAATAGCTTTTTTCTCAATTACTTGCTGAAAACTCCCAGATGTGAGCTGCAGTGACTGTGTGGCACCCACATTTTGGCCTTGAGTGTGAATATTTCCTCTAAATGTCTCCTGTTGCCCAGAAAATTTAAGGGGGAAGACACTATTAATCGTTTTAGTGAAGGTTGGGTTTCTGCTCTACTATGCTTCCATAGGTCCTGATTTCTGGGACTTGGAGGTTTGAGGCGTATTGTCCACAATTTTTCTCTGTACCCACCTTTCATTGGTGCAAGATGGTTGCATCGAGCTTGTTGTGGTCCTAACTCTAGCATGTCCATCTCTCACTATCCTTCCAGATCATCATCTCTGGCAAGGATGTCTCCCTTGCCCTCTTGTCCCCACCACTTCATTTGCCATTGTTGCTAATAGCCAGAGTGATGGTCTTAAATGCAAACCTGATCAGTTGCTGCCTTCCTTGAAATCCTTCAGTAGTCTTAATGGCTCCACCCATGACAAAGGCCACATCTTACCAAGGTTAGTAAGGCTCTGGGAGGACAGAGCAATGGACCCTCCTGCTCCCAGGTCTCATCTCAGGCTATTCTCCCCCCTGCTCTCTGAAGTCCACACTAACACACTCTCCTTCCAAAAGTTTCTGGAATGCATCAGTCTCTCACCTGCCTCGGCGCCTTTGCATCTGCTGTTCTTGCTGAACATAATGCCTGTTCTTCCCAATGCTCCATTTCGTTAAAGTCTATTCTCCCTTCTATTCTCAGCTGAAACATCACTTTCTCAAGAGATCTTTCCTAACTCCCAAAATAAGCCAAGTTCTTCCAGATTCTCTCCCATCATCTTATCTTTTTCCATAACTGCCCCTGTCATGATATATAAAAGAGTATGTTTTTTTTTCTTTTATTTCAGCATATTATGGGGGTACAGATGTTTAGGTTACGTATGTTGCCCTTGGTCCCCCCCGCCAAGTCCGTGTTTCAAATATGTCCATCCTTCGGGTGGTGCGGATTGCACTCTTTGTGTATACAAATACCCGTCCCCTCCTCCCCCCGCCCCCCTCCCCCCTGCCCAACATCCAATAGATGTTATTCTTATATGTGCATTTATGTGTTGATTAGTTAATACCAATTTGATGGTGAGTACAAATGGATCCCGTTCTTCTGCTCTTGTGGTGCCCCACTTGGATAATGGGCTCAAGTTTAATCCAGGAAAGTATAAGAGGTGCTAGATCACTGTCGTTTCTTATGATTGAGTAATATTCCATTGTAAACATATACCATATTTTGATAATCCACTCATGGATTGACAGGCACTTGAGTTGTTTCCACATTCTTGCAATAGTGAACTGTACTGCCATAAACATTCGGGTGCAGATGTCTTTATCGTAGAATGTTTTGTGCTCTTTTGGGTAGATGCCAAATAGTGCTATTGCTGGATCGAATGGTTTTTAACATCTTTTCCCCTCACTAGACTTAGCATCACAGAGACAAGGACAGTGTTTCTTTGCCCTTTATAATGATATCTTAGCATGGTGCCTGGTGCATAATAACTAGTAAATAAATATCTGTTGAATAAATGCTAAAGGCCTTTGACAAGACTTCTCTGAAATCCAATTGCTTGTAAACAATTTCTTTGGCTCGAGAACTGCTCTTTTCCTAAGAACAAATGAGCAAATTTACCTCCCTTTTTTCCTTTGGATCCTGGAAACCAGAGAGACATATGAGGTTCAGATAAGTCAGTCCTGTGGATTCATGGGTTTTGCATATTTGTATTTTTCTTTCCCCTGGGTCTAGATTTCCTGCTTTTAATTGCACTTTCTCAGGGCAAGTTTTCTCTACCTTATTCCATGGTAAAGAATATTATATGATACTACTATGGAATAGCATTGCAAAACTTCATGGTAAAATTCAAGACAGCAAACCACATTGAAATCTTTGAGGAAAGAGTAAGCACAAATACTTATCTCTAAAGTGTCTGAAGACTTTTCACATTTCAGATATGAAAAGGGATCAGAGAATTGTCATGGGAGTCATAAGACCTGGGGGCACATGTTGATGCTGTAGGCCTTGGCCAAACCACTTCTCAAGATGCAGATACCTCATTTATGAATAAGAGAAATCCTGCTGTGCTTAACACATTGAGGCTGTTGAAATATTGTATGACAGTGCTTTGTAGGTCAAAAAGCAAAGCACTCACAGATATGCTCACACATATATGCATACATATTTATATACACATGCACACACATGCACAAATATGCATACAAACATATACACAGAGATGCACACACATACACACATACGTTATGCACATGCATACACATATGCACACATATACATACACATATGCATACATACACAAGCACACACACATAAGAATATATGGCCATAATCAAGGGAGGAGCTTTGATTCTCCCTTCTCTGACTGGCTTGTGGACAAGGAAGTGAAGAAAGTTTTCCATTCCCACATTACTTTTCTCCAGCCCTTCTCCTGGGTCTTACTCATGAAGCTGCTCCATGCTATCAGGCTCAGAGACCCTCACTGAGGAATATCTAAAGACTATCCAGATATTTCCCTTCTACTTCCTATGCCCTTCATCAAAAGTGCCTGTCCTATGAACATTATCTCCAAAGTCCCCAAACTCTGGAGTCTTCTACAGTCCTGTAGCCAATACATTTATCTGGCAAACTAATTAAAGCTCAAGATGACTGACAGCACAGAGAGAAAGATAACTGAACAATTAATCATAGCATGGTAAGGGCAATAGTGGGGGAGGCCCAAACAAGAGGAAAGTACAAGGTCCTCTCATGGGCAGGGGATTTATGCTCACTCAGATTGAAACAGGTAGTAGGAGTTAACGAAGTGGAAGAGAAGGAAAGAAAAGAGCCTGTGAGTGAGACAAAACGTGACATGTCCTGAACACTGAAGGCCAGGTATGAAATTTGCCTTCTATTTCTACCTACTATTTCTGGAACTACATTGACGTCTGGATTGCTGAAAGCCCCAGAGATACTGCAGGATGGTAATGGCCTCCCGGGAAGTCAGAGGGAGCTTCCTGAGTGTCTTAGTCCACTCGAGCTGCTATAACAGAACCACCATACATGGGGTGGCTTATTTCTCACAGCCTGGAAGTTGGAAAGTCTAAGATAAAGGACTCTAAGATCTAGGAAGGCCCACTTCCTGGTTCACAGATGGCTATTTTCTCTCTATGCTTTCACATGGCAGGACCAGAGAGAGGAAACAAGCTCCCTCATGGCTCTTATGAGGGCACTAATGCCAGTCATGAGGGCTCCACCCTGATGACATCATCTAATCCTAATTACCTTTCAAATACCAATACACTGGGGAGTAGGGCTTCCACCTATAAATTTAGAAGAGGACACGGATATTCAGTTCATAATACTGAGCCAATCTGACTTCAGAGGGAGACTTACCACATAGGAGCTGTAGCAAGGTGGGGCCAGTCTCTCAAGGTGGGAGCAAGAGGAACTCATGGGACAGAGCTGTAGAGAAAGTGCAGGACCTGCTGAATTCATCATCCCTCTGGAATCCAGCACTTGTCACCCATCTGCCAGAAGGCTGACTAGAAAACATCCCCCCAAAATCACCACCCTGGATAGGGGCAGTCCGGCCAGCAAGCCAGATGCTTATTCCTCCCTGCAAGCCTGTGTCAATAAGATTCTGGAATTTGGTATGTGCCAGGCAGCACGTTGTGGAAAAAATAGCAAAGAAGATCTAGTACCTGCTTGAGGAGCTCAAGGAGTTATCAAAGGCAGAAGTCAATTAAATTGCCAGTTACAAAATAGTGAGCAGAGAAGAGAGATGCAGGGAAGAGACATCAACCTGGGCACCAGGGAAGGCCTCCCAGAGAAGGGGCACCTGGGCCGGCTCCTGGGGGATTTACAGTAACTCTGCACCACCAAGAATTGGGTGACCATCCTTTCACCATGGCAGCTCTCCTGTCTCTACCAGAATCTCCAAGAAGCTTCTGAAGCCTTTTTGGAAGACATTTTCAGCACATGAGGCAGGAATCACTGCCTATGATCCTGAGAGTGCCTGGGGTCCAGAGTACCCATATAGTGCCTAACACTTCCTGTCTCTTTTTCTGTCTTATACCCTCAAATAAGCAATAAACTCTTCCAGCCAAGGATCGGGCCATCTGCTTTTCTTCATTTCTCATGGCACTAGGCACATACCAGGTGCTCTATAAATATCTGTTGATCTGCAATTAATTGGTTCCATTTGATTAGTCATTGACCTTCAGTATTTGACAGGGAAAGCAAAGTGTCATTCAGTCTATCTCTTTCAGAAGAAAATCATCAAAAGGTTTTGGTATCAAAGAAATTGTGTAAATCCCTGCTCTGTCACTCACACCCATGTGACTTTGGACAAATTACTTGAACCTCTAGGTCTAATTTTTTTTCACATTCAATATTAGAATATTATCTCCTTCCCAGTGCTACCATGAGGATTGAATGTGAAAATGCACTCAGACAATATTGAACACGGTATGAACCAGGAGAACATTATTCTCAATAAATGTTTTGTTCCTAACAATAATGGTAGCAGAAATCTTTTGGTGTGTGCCAGACAGTTGGCTAAAGCACTTCACAGACATTATCTCTTTTAATCCTCACCTTGGCTCCATAAGACTGAACCAACCATCACTCCATTTGGCAGGAGAGAAAAACGGAGGCTCAGAGAGTTTGAGTCATATGTCTAATGCCATACACTAGTCTTGGATGCACTCTAAGCCTGATTCTTTCCCACATCTCTAATCATGACCTTGTTCACTCACATATGGTCACCATCTCTCCCCACAGTGAGAGGAATCAAGATCTGGAAAGGTTATGCAACTTACGCAAGGTCGCACAGCTGATCACTGACCACCATGCTGTGTTGAGAAATGCATTCTGGTAAAAGTGCCTTCTTACCGCACTCAGGAAACACAGTCCAACACCTTCACTCCATTTTATAACTGGAAATGATGTGTCATGAGAATACATGGAAAGTTTCAACAATGCCTAACACCACTCTTTCTCTGTTGCCAGTGACTTAGCTTTTCCATTAAGACCCACGAGGGAAAGAAAGCAACAAAATCCCAGTGTGTCCCATCACCCAGCACAGAAAACCCTCCCCCAGGAAGATTCTGAAGTGTTAGAACACACATTTGGGCTCTACAGTTGGTGGAAGAATAAAGTGCTACGTGGTCTGGTTCTTGTCCTCACCATATTCTGTCAAAGTACATAATTTGCAGGTCATGCCCATGGGACATCTGAACTCTGTCACTGTCCCCCAGGATCTATGCCAGTCTGGACCAGCTGTCAGAGTTAAAGAATTAAAGTACAACTTAACTGACCAAATTGATGGGGATGAAGATGGGTAATATAATATTATTGTCACTAAAATATACTGAAGCCTCCCTATATGACAGTCCTTTGAAGAAGGACTTTGCAGTCATTCTCTCGTTTAGTAATTACAGCA
This sequence comes from Propithecus coquereli, assembly GCF_000956105.1. Lineage (NCBI taxonomy): Eukaryota > Metazoa > Chordata > Mammalia > Primates > Indriidae > Propithecus > Propithecus coquereli. The sequence continues at coordinate 8,640,537 of NW_012155173.1, forward strand.
CTCCCATAAGAAAGAAAATATATCAACTTTACAAGGGCTGTCCAGAAAGTATCCAGTCATGTAGTATGTTCTCATTATACCAACAACAGCTGGATACTTTCCGGACAGCCCTCATATGTATGAAAACAATGAGCCTTCATAACTTGCCCAATAATTCTAAGGGTAATATGAAAGCCTTTCTTTAGTCAGTGGTTCTGGTTCCCTACCTTCTCCACAGATAATGTCCATTTGCTGTTATTCACAAGCCCCTTCCCTGCTCTTCATAGTCCTAGCCTGGCAGGGTGGATGTTGAATGAAAGAAACAGGAAGACACATTTTTGGAGAATCCATTCTTCACCAAGAACTATGCCAAATACTTATTACACATATTTTGAATAATTCCTCACAAGCCTAGATATTTCTACCTACTTTTTACAGATAAGGAAAATGAGGCTCAACAAGAGTACATGTTCAGCCCAAAGAACACATCTTGTGCCTAGGGCCCTTGGACCTCATGCCCATGACTTTTCCATTATGTAGGAGAGCAAGAGAACAAGAAAGTTTAAAAAGCCAAAGAGTGAGCTAAATCAAGAGCCTGGGTGATTCATCCATTGGATGATCTATCCTACAAGAATGTGGCAGTCTGTTTCCACTAAGATGCCTCTGCCAGAGGTTAAAACCAGAAAAAGGATTAGAATATGGTAAAAAGGAAAGGTTAGCAAAGGTGTTGATCTTCATGAACCTCCAAATGGGTTTAGATAATAGAGAGGGCTTGAGCTCTTGGGACTAATCCTTTGATTCATTGGTTGACTCATTACAGCATTCGTATTTATTGCCAGCTTGCTTTGTCCCAGGCACCATATTAGGCCTGAAGACATGAGCATCGTAAGAATACAGTGCCTGACCCAACATGGGAATTCATGTGCTACTTGCAGAAGGAAGAAAGTGAAGGAAAGAGAAAATAAATGAGACTCAGTCCCAAACTTCAAAGAGCTCAAAATCTAGTAGCCACTTGAAAATGAAACAGACAATGCATAACAGCAACTACAAATAGTTATTAGATATCAGGTTTGAGATGGGCTATGAAGCAAAAAGAAAAAAAGGATTGTCATGTAAGGTTCCCAAGAGAAAGGGAAGAGACTCTCAAGTTGAAATCGGAAGGATATGTTGTAGCTGAACCTAAGTGGAAAGTCACAGGAACAAAGATTCTATGGGTGGAAGTATGCAAAGGTTCAAGGTGCTGAGATTTCTAGCAGTCAAGTATGTCTGAGAGACTGCACTATGGATTTGGGTTTAAGTGTGGGGATGAGCACGACAGCATTTTTGAGGTAGGAAGAGATATGTCAAGAGATGAGCCTGGGGACACTGGCAGAGGCTGGGTTTTAAAGAATCTAGAAAGAAAGTCCAAAAATGTGGATATCTCAGAAAAGCATAAAGCCAGAATTTTCAACAGAAACAAAATGTCTTTAGATTTGTCTGCTATGCATAGAAAGAATTAGTGCAGTTGTTCCAGAAGGCAACGAGACAAGATAAGAGGATACTGCCGTAATTCAGGCGAGAAACATTGGCAACCTAAGAAAAGGCAATTTCATCTCAAAAAATTCATGGCAGAGATTCTGATGCCATGATTAAAGGTGTAACTGTGTACCTTTGTAGACCCAACTTTAATTTTCTCAAGAAGAATAACTACAACACTAGAAATTCCCTTCACTTACATAAATCTTAGATATGGCAATGTGTTCCCACTTACCTTAAATCCAATGTCTGCTAACCAATATACACTCAATAAATGAAGGCTCTCACTGGATTCCCCAATAGTCCCTTAAGGTAAGCAGGAGAACTAGGATCAACATATCCATTTTACAGATGGGGAGATTGAGGCTCAGAGAAGTTAATGAGTTCTCAAGGGTCCAAGAAATCTTCAGAGCCAGAAATGAAACTAGATCCCATGTATTCTTAGGAGGTACTCCAGCTGCCTCCAAGCTGGACATCGAGGGCATGATTCTTGGTGCCTACAGACAGAAACCTGAGTTTGTATCTTAAGAAACAGTTGATCTTGAAACTTCTCCAGACAGCGTTGTGAAAGAGGATTTGAATGCAGGGTACACGAACTCAGCTGGGAGGCAAGAGGAAGGCAAGGGAGCTTGAGATACCTTAAGGGGGCAGAAGATCTAAGATGGTCTCTCACCCAAAGCTCCAAATATTCAGGTCAAGCTGAGTCTTATCCTGGATCTTTGTATGCAAAATCCATATTTTGTGCATGTTTATTCCCACTGACAACAAGTGAGGGTTCTGGTCATTGTCCTTGTCCCCAGCTCACCCCACTACTGGCCTCTGTAGACACCAAGCCCCACACATGCCAGGAGTCCACCTTCACAACTGACATGTGCTTAGCCAGTGTTGCCTGACAGCAAGGATTTCTCAGGAGTCTGGGCCACCAGCCTCTATATCCTGGGAGAACTCCCCTCCAAACAGCAGTAGGAAAGACACAGATGGTGAAATCCATCTTCCTACCTTCTAAAAAAAAACCACATCCTGCCAAGATCTTCCTGGCTCTGGATCCAGGCCGCTTCCCTCAGTCTCCCTTCCTGGACCAGGTGGAGATGAAGTCAGCCTCCTGGCTCCTCTGGCTCATCCCTAACCACTGAGCTCAGCCCACAGCTCTCCCACACTAAGTGAGTGCAATGACTGGTCACTGGGAGAAGGAGAAAGAGGGGGAGGGAGACCAGAATGGATGCAGAGCATGGTCAGTTAGACCTTGTCCTGGCTCCCTGTAGTAGACAATATTACCATTTACCTATGCCACGCCCCTCGCATGGAGGATTATGCACCCTCATCCTGTTCAAGTCTGGTAGAGTCATACGGCTTGTTTTGGCCAAGGAAACATGAGCAGAAGCGATGTGTGTCACTTCTAGGAAGACGCTTCTGAGAGCCAACGTGTGGTTGCAGTGTTCTCTGTTCCATCTGCTGACATTCCAGATGGAGGCTGCCCACTCTGCGTGGGTCCCAGGCTGACGTTGAAGTGGAGCAGAGCCACAGCTAAGCCACATGGGTGAATAGCCTGGAAGAGAGGTAAACCTTGTGGTTGCACATGGAGATTTCTAAGTCATTTTTTTACCTAACCAAAACCTAAACTGTCCTGACTGACTCCCTTTTTGCCCTCCTTCTCCATGTGCTCCTTCTCTGGCTCCTTCAAATAGCCCCTACATGTTCCTATATCCTAACATGTACCATAGCATATTGGGATATTTATAGGTTGAATATCTCTCCACCAGCCCCCAGGCTCATATTCCTCGATGTGTACCTATGCAGTTCCTAGCATGCAGGTCACACTCAGTAAATGTCTATTGAAATGAATTGAATTTATTCTCACGACAAATGTTTTATGTTCTTGTATTACTCCTTCTTTACACACGACACTGTGCTCTACACTTGAAAGAAATTAAAAACAAATAAAGCAAATATCAACACTGCCTTCATAAATCTCCTAGGACAGCAGGGGTGAAGTGGAAGACTCTGTGGGTTGGCGAACATAACACACATTCTTGGTAGCATTCTCCCTCACCTGTCCCCTCTATAGAAGCTGGAAAAGCAACCAGGCAAGGCCACATAATTTGGTTCTGGAGAATGAAACATAAGCAGAAGTTCGCTTTTGCTTTTCTCATAAAAGGATTGAGTGTGGGTAATGCCATTCATCCCCCTTCTTCCTGATTTGAGTGTGAATGAGATGTCCAGAACTATGACTGCCAGCATGAGATGATTATGGGAAAAAACAAAATAAAATACAGACACCAGCCTTGACCTTGTTAGGGCCAGACTTCCTGATAAGTGAAAAAAAAAACAAACTCAGAATTGTTTTTCCCATTCTTAGTCAGATATTCTATCCCTGGCAACTAAACACATCCTAACTGATACCAGGAAACAAGTTGTTTATTTTTGGAACGTCAACCTTTACCATCTTCTATCATTGTGTAATTCCTGCTGACAATTCAAGACTCAGCTCAGTCACTATATCCCTCCTAAAGTTCAGTTTGTACGTCAGAGCACAAACTCTAGATCTATACTGCCTGGATCAGTGGAACAAATCACATGAATTTTCTATAAAAAGCTAATTATATTATCCTTACACTTCTCAGATTCTAGAGACAAATTCTGCCCAGATCTTTGATTTCTGTAGGTGTCCACAGCTAATCCATTCTCTCTAGATTGCATACATTTTTAAGCTCTCCCCTACCAGAACTTGAGAATCCCTTCCGTAGACTGCCAGGGGCCTGCCTATAACCTGGGGCCAACCTGGGACACCAGGTCAACAACAGGACTTCCAAGGTCAGCCACACACTCCATACATATTGGTGGATATCTTCACACCCAAAAGTCATCGGTGGGGTAAGTTTTAGTTGTTGTACACTACTGGAAAATCCCTAATCATTTCCCCAAGAATCATCAGTTTTTCCCTTTGGCATTGAACTTGGATTGAATGTGTCCCTTGTTTGGCTTCTACAAAGCCTATCAGTTATACTGTCCCCTACCCCAGTGAGGCCCTCCCCTCCCCCACCAGGTGGACAATCCCAGAAAACCATCATGTGTTTCATTGTGTAATATCGTTTTGGAGACCCATGACCTGGGCTCAAACCCTTGGCCAGGGTAGGTACTGAGCAAAGAAAGGAGTGCTGCATCAAGAAGGAGTGTGCAAAGCCATCTTCCCGGGCCTGTGCATGGATATCATGGTATAACCTAGGGCTAAAGGGCAACTTATGGACTCAGATAACCAGGGCTCAAATGCTGGCTCCACCACTTACGAGCTCTGTGATCTTGGAAACGTTACACAATCTCACTATGCCTCAGATGCTCATCTAAAAAGTGGGGATTATAATAGTACCAAGCTTAGCACTTTATCTAGCATATAGTAATTGCTCAGTAAAGGTTAGCTAGCAATATCAAGCCTCAAAGATAGAGGTAAATTAGTTAGTCCCTAGCATCAAAACTGGGAGCTGCTGTGAAACTTCTGAACATGAAGAATGCACACAAGTAGACAGCCGATAAGAGGAGTCAGGGGAGAGAGAGAAAAATCACAATGTAAATGAAAATTAGATTGGTCAAAACTCAATTCTGAAAGCTAGATGTGTTAACTCATCAGAAATGTCTTTGGCAGGAGATCAAGTAATCCAATTTGGAGAAAAAACTAGACTGTAGGCTGAAGGTAAAAATGACTGAAAAGAAACAAGGGCTAGTTCGGTGTTATAGTTAAGAGCACTTTCTCGTTGCACTATGTCTTTTCCCTGGGATGAGCTCAGTTTAGGATTAAGAATTTGGTCCCCACCACAGAGATGCTGAACAGCTGCAATTCACTTTCAATTCCCATCAAGGAAGTTGGATACAAGAAGCTGGGGCAGGAAAGCAAGGATGTGACATTGAGAGAAGCCGTATTCACCACGGGGCCATGGAAATTAGGTAGATACAGAGGCATCCATGGTTTCCAGACTGAAATGTAAATTAGGAAATCTTCAACGTGGTGAGATAAATTGCTCCAAATATGCATTTCCTTTGTGTCGACTTGGAGTTGGTTAAAGTGCATCATGGCTGTGTTGGCTGGATGTGTGGGTCTGAGCCCAGGACTGGGAGCCTGCTACTCCAGCTGACTTGCTGAGTGACTTTGAGAAAATGACTCCCCCTCTCTGGGCTTCAGTTGCCACAACTGTAAAGTGAGTGAGTTGGACCACTCCAAAGCACCTTCCAGCTTTAGATGTACCTGATCTATGGCCATAAAAGAAAATAAGTAACAATTATTGTGATTTTAGGAGCCCGATAAAGAACGCTGCTTCCTCCTTCCACTTCCAAATCCAGAACCAACTTTCTACATTGAAATTGGAGTTATGTTTTTAAAAGGGAATCAAAATGTCATCTTAATTAGAAAACAGCTTGGTTGGAGAACATGGTTTAGGAATGTGAAGTCATGGGCTTTCTGACCTTGCACCTGAAATTAGCGTGTGGGAACACCCAGTCACTGGTAGCGGTAGCAATGCATAACTGCATGTCTTCCCCTAACCCTACCAGGGAAATCCTTTCTTTTTTTTTTTTTTAACCACATGGCAGAAAACAGACAAGAACACAGCTCCTCTCTATGCAGATCCAGAGAAGATGAAGGCGCCAACTAACTAGTGGTTCTCAAACTCAGGTGGGCATCAGAACCGTTTGGTGGGCTTGTTAACACACAATGGCTGGACCCACTTCCAGCACTTCTGGTTCAGGAGGCTAGAGCAGGACATGAGGATCTGCTTGTCTAACACATCCCCTAGTGATCCTGCTGCTGGTGGTCCTGGGACCACACTGAGAGCCGCTGAGCTAAGCTAAGTATGCTCAGCACTGTCTCCCAAACTCATCCACTGTATTCAGCCCTTTCTCCCCTGCTGGGGCCACAAGAGAAGAGGGAGGATATGCAGCATCTCCAGGGACTCTACACATGGAGTGAGGGATGAATACCCACCCAACATCAAGCACATACTGATTTATTGGCAAAAATAAAGAAAAACAATGTCATTATAATGATGCTTCATTATCTTAACTGTACAAATTGATAATTCATTAAGATACTAGTATAATTCCTAAGAATAGTTATAACAAGCTTCCAATTAAAAATAAGGTTAACAATGTGTTAGCCTGCAGGGATATAGCATAATAAATAGCTGGACCAGGACAAGAATTCTCATAACTTTCAACTTTCAAATTATAGCACTGTTGAACCTTACACATGTGCTATTGATTTAAACAATTTGCAATCTTTATTAAAGAAAGATCAATGGGCTTATTATCTTCTGGTGTGCCATACTCTGGCAAAAGGCTTTACACTAGGAGTTACCGATTGACATTATTTTCCACCTTGGCTACATTTTTCATTGGGTTGAGCATGTCATATTCCTTCTCTGACCTTTTCTTCATCTGTCAAAATCACAGATGGTAAAACCTACAGAAAACTGAAAGGTCTGTGCCCATTACCTTTGTGCAGCCTTGAGCGCTTTCTATTTTTACTGGCTATAAATTCATCTGGTGCCTGTTGATTGAAAGCACTTAATACCAAGCAACTCATCTCATCTAATAAAACATAAAAAAAATGCTTAGAGAAGTAGAATGCTAGTGAAACACTGGCTGTCAACTTGACCTTCTTTTCAGCCTAAATTGATTTGATTAAAGGAGAATATAAGAGTCTCTCTCACTCCCAGGTCTAGAAAAGAGCTCTTTTCACCAAGCAGGCAGCTGGAAGGAGTTTAAACATTCTTCCAGCTTTAGAATTCCCCGGAAGGTTGAAAAAGCTAAATCAAGTCAAAGTGTGTCCTCATCAAACACTCAAGAGGAATAATTTCAATGATGCAATTCCTAGGAGAACATGGTTTCTCTGCCTTCTTAAGGAAACATCTAGCAGCACGATTTGGAAATGGGTAAAGAGGAGACCGTAGATGGGACGGGAATAGAAATAAGGAAGTGCATCATCAGGGGTCACGTTAAAACCCATAAATCAGATGAGAGTGTGAGCTGGCTGAGACAGCATTCCGTGCCCACAGACAGGAACCAGCTATGGAATCCAGGCAGAGTACAGGGATTCAGAAGCTCCTAGAGTTAGAGCCCAGGAGTGGATGAGGCATAGAGGCAAAGGACGATAGAGCTAGACAAAGAAGAATATCAGACACAACCCACAAGGAGCCAAAAATTTAAGGAACAGAGAAAGAAAGTCAGAACGGTTTTCCAAGTAGAAGAATGGTGCAAATAGATGTCAAAAAAGCCTTGAGTTTCAGCCAGGACCAATTCACATTATCCATTTCAGTGAAGACATAGGTCCAGTAAAATAAGAATGAGAAAGATGGCCACTGGATTTAGTAATGTGAAGACTGGATTGACCTCAGTGGGAACAGACTCAGGGAAGGGGGGTGAAGGGAGAAGGTTGATTAAAATGAATTGACAAGGGACTGTGAGACGAGCAGAGGCAGCGAACATAGACTACACAGATGTGTTTAACAGAGCATGACACACAGTATGCGATCAGAGATGTGGGGATAAAGAAGACACAAAGGGATAAAGGAAAAATGGAGGAATGTACACTCCAGGGTGAGAAGAAGATGCTGTGTGGGGCACAGCCGAAGGATGCAGAGGCTAAGGTTTCTGTGGGACTCTTTTAGGTAAATTGATAGTTATGTATTATTCAAAGACACGTATCCATGAATTAAATTACAAGCCTGAAGAAACAACAAAGAGAAAGGTCCCTTCTCCCTCTGGACAGACTCTTTGCATCTTTGGCACATTTTCTATTCAGTCTAAATATTTGTGGAGACAGCTTTACTTGGAATTGGACCATCTCCTTCAAGCCTGTTAGCAACATGACAAAGAATCAGAGAGAGAGATGATGGATGCAGGATGCATAGTGGGGTGGGTGTGAGTGCAGGGGCCAGGGGTGCTGGACGCTGTATTTTCCAGAGATGCTCTGAGGGAACCTGGCCTTACGGCCAGGAATGCATTAACTAATTAAACAGTAACATCTCAAGATGCACGAATAATTCATTTGCTATTAGCTTTGTCTTCCTCTATGCATTGGTGTCATAGTATTATCAGCGATGCTGACCTGGGGGTATGATTGAAAAGCGCTTCTTCACTTGACTACCATCTACTCACGTGTGACTTGCACAGCATCCAATCTGGTCACTGTCCACATCTCTACCTCCGTCTCTTCCCACAGTAGCCCTCAGTTACTCTGCTGTGTTCACACTGGCTTTTGCTCTTATTGAAATACACCAAGCTGATTCTTGAGTCAAGATGTTAGCGATGGTTTTTACTCTGCCTGGGAAGCACTTATTACAGATATTTGAAAGGTTCTTTTCTGCCACTTCCTTTAGTTCTCTCATCAAAAGACATTCCTTTAAAGAGGTCTTTCCCGGTCACCCTTTTAGAAATAAATCCTCAAGCCCCTGTCAATCTATAGACCTTGGTCCTGTTATAGTCCTCCTCACTACTTCTACTTAGAATAATATTTTGTTTAATTACCTGTTACATCTCTCCCACTAGGCTGAGGAATATTTTTACTTTCTTAATGCTGCATCCCTTAATACCTAGAAGAGTATCTGGCACAGAAGAGGTACATGCTGAATATTTGTTGTATGGGTGAAATCATTAGTCAGTTTAATTAATCCTCCAGGAAGACCTCTCTAATTTCCTAGGCTGAGGTAGCTTCCCTCATCCCTGCTTCTACAACCCCCAGGTGTATATTACATGAGTGTCTAATGCATTAAAATGAGTTGTTCTCATGTCTGACTCTGGTAACTTAGCGGTAAGTTATCGAAGCTCATGAGCCGTGACTGATTTATCTTTGCATCTGCAATGTCCCACGTAACACTGTTGTTCCCTAAACTAACGGGAAAAGTCTTTACAGACCAAATGCTGATGACCACCAGCTGGAAAAGGAGCTGTGGGATAAAAGAGGACTCAGGGTTTATTAATAGTGATGACTTGTCTAGAAGGAGGAGAGATAATGCTGCAATAAATTACATTATTTTACTCAACCAGCAAAATATATTCAGTACTCACTCAGGGTGATAACCTGATCAGAGCGCACATTCTGAACTGAGAGTCAGCCAACATCTGCTCTGGCTCTGGCCTTTGTGTAAGTCTGAGCCAGGCCCTTCCCTTCTCCCAGCCCATTCCCATCTGTGCAGTGAAAAGAACGATCCGATGCCTAAAGCCCCTTCCAACTCTATGTTCCAGCATTCTACGTACCTGGGACAGTGAATGGAGCAATTGAGAAAGAAAAATATGGACAATGCATAGCCTTGCTTTCAAGGCAACCATGCAGGATTGGAGTTAGAGACACTGGGTTTAAACCCAGACTCTAGAACTTACAAACTTTATGAACTTAGGCAAATTCCTTAATCTATCTAAGCCTCCATAAAATGGAAACAGTAATTCCTAGCTACACACTCAGTAAACGACAGCTTGCTCTGCACTCTTTCTTCATGTATCCCATGGCTGGCCTTTTTAGCCAAGCTGCCTCTAAAACCAGAATATTCTTTCATAAACACCCTCCTAGCAGTTTGGATAGCTCAAGTGCTGCTGCGGCTTCAGCTGACCCCACACAAGAGTAGACAGCCACCCTCACAAGGCTGAAGTTTTCCAGTCACTCTCCTTTGGGGCCCCTGAGCAGACTCCATTTGTGTTACCCAGGAAGTTTCTCGAGCCATTTCTTTTGCTAGAATTCCATGGTAAACATTCTTACAGATGACTTACCGCCTGTCACAATATTTTGTTGCTCTCTTTCCAGAAAGAATTCCTACAGAATGAGGTCAGTCGCTTACTAACTATGACTTCCATTTTTTTCACCCCTTTTGGTCTTGCTGTTCGGATGCTGAGCAACTGCCTCTGACTACATCAATGGGCCACTTCCAACAGCTGTAGGAGCAAAATGTTCCAGCAGTCCAATACAGAGCCCAGAGGAGCCACAAGATGAAGAACAGACTCCAAATCCAATCAGAGGGCCAATGGGGAAATTTCAAGTTAGTAGATCCAATATCCATGGAGTGGAATTAATAAGAAGTTCTTAGATATGCTTCTAAAAGATTTGGAAATGGATAATGTACAAAGATGCTTTCCCTCCCATAAACATCTTTCATTCATCAATGGCCCCAGGATGCTTCCAAAATGCTACAGGCCCTTAAAGGAATTGAGCTAAGCACACTGTAGAGCACATATAACCCCTATTGGACAAAGTGGCAACAGCTCCCTCTCCCCAGCCACGTGGCAGCACAAACCAGGGCCTTCAAGTAAACACCTCTCAGCGCCTCAGGAGGACCATGGATGTCTCATGTGATTTCAAATGAACATACGGGCATATGCTCACCCTCTTACTCTCACATTGCTGAATTATGAATAAATTTGCTAAATCATTTTATCTTTCATCTTGTATAGCTAATGCTTGATGTACAATGATTTCAGAAGTAAAGGTTTATAGATTGAACTAAAGACTCTTGACTGGCCCTGATTTAGGAAACTGCTCCTATTCTCATCTTCAGTAGGTAATAATTTCCCTATGGATTCTTACTAAAATAACATCTAAGAAATGCCAACAGAGAAACTGAATTTAATTCAATCAATCAATCTTGTATTCAGTTATTCAACATAACTTTGCAGAGCCCCTAGGAGAGCATAGGCTTTTAAGCTATATACTACCTGAATTTCAACCCTAGCTCTTGACAAAGTCATGTAACCTCTCTGGTCCTCAGCTTCTAAATCATAAAATGGCAATAATAACAAAACCTATCTCCTAGATCATTGGGAGGATTAAGAGTCATGTAAACTTTACTACATGTAAAGTAGTGCCTGACATTGAGTAGGATCTTAATAGATGTCAGATGTTTTTTCTGGTAGTAGTAGTATAAAAATAATGGTAGTGTAGTAGTAATGATAGCATTCATAGTATATTAGTATAGTAATAGCACTATTAGTAGTATAGTAGTAATAGTAGTATGATAGTAATAATAGTATAGTCATGGTATAGTAGTAGTAATAGTAATAGCAGTAACAGGAGCCTATTAGTAGCAATAGTATGACAGTATAGTGGTACTAGTGGAAATGATGTAGTAATGCAGTGGTAATGGTAGTAGAAGTATAATGCTAGTGTAACATTAAAAATAGCATTATGAGTATACAAATTGATGAAGTAATAGTATTGATGTAAGGTAGTAATAGTAGTAATATTTGACAGACATCAGGCATGAGGCCCTTGCCCTCAAGGAGCTCCTACTATCCTCAGAGTCCCTGAATGTCTAAGATGAAAGGAGGCTTCTTGTCTAGATCATCTAGTGCACAGCCCACATTACACAGGTAAGGAAACTAAGGTCAAGAAAAGTCAAGGGACCCACACAAGACCACCTGAAGGGTTGATGTCCGAGCTTGGCCTCTCCCTACACTGCTCTTTCCAATGGACCGTAAAGCACTTTGTGATCCTTTTATCCACACACTCACCCAGATCTGCTCTCCTCCAACCACAGGAGGAAGCCAACCCCCCCAACACCTCACGTTCACTGCTCCCTTTGTGCTTTTACATACACCACCCCCACTACCCTAGAGACACTTTACCTCTTTGCCCATCTTGAGAACTCCTATTCATTTACTTTCCAAGATTTATCTTCTCTTAAAATGTTCCCTAATTACTCCCTCCATCCTGGTTCCTGGGCTGTATTAGAGTAGCTCTCTTCCTTTCTTCCTTCTTCCTTGCAACAAGGTTTATCCCAGCATTTATCACACAGCACCAGAATCCATTTTTTTAGGTGTAGGCAGCATTCTAAGTGCTTTACAAATATTAATTTGTTTAATTACCATAAAAACCCCTGTAAGGTTCTTAAAATTCATATTTCTTATCTGTTTTCCAGACCATTTGTTTGTTCCAAGAATAATTATTGAGCACCTACTATGTGCCGTGCATTAGGCACGTATTTGTGAACAAGATAGCTTTGCCTCTGTCTTCAAGAAGAAAGCCTGGTGGGAGAGGAAGACAAAGAAGACAATGCAATGTAATAAATGTGATGGTAGAAGGGGCCATGAGAGCACATGAAAGCACATGACAGGGCTGCAATCCCAACATGAGGGGGAGGCATGTCAGAGATGTGATATCCAGCTTTGGACTTGAAAATGAGTTAGTTGGATGGAGAGAGGGAGGAAAAATGGTCTAGGGTGGAGAGAAGTACATGGTCAAAAGAGAGGAGAAGGACATAGGAAGGAAAAGTTGGGGGTGTGGGATAGGGAGAATAGTCGTGCCAAGACAGAAGAGTAGTCAAAGGCGGGACTTGAGGTGGGAGCATCAACAATGCAGTGCTCTCCAGGCCATATCACAGATGGTCTCTAACTTATGATAATTCAATTTATTATTTTTTTGACTTTTTTTTTTATTTCAGCATATTACAGGGGTACAAATGTTTAGGTTACATATATTGCCTTTGCCCCACCCAAGTCAGAGCTTCAAGTGTGTACGTTCCTCAGACGGTGCTCACCGCACCCATTAAGTGTGAATATACCCATCCCCCCTACCCGCTCCCACCTGCACCACACCTGATGAATATTATTACTATACGTGCGCATAAGTGTTGATCAATTTAATACCAATTTGATGGTGAGTACATACGATGCTTGTTTTTCCATTCCTGTGATACTTCACTTAGTAGAATGGTCTCCAGTTCTATCCAGGATAATACAAGAGATGCTAGATGACCATTGTTTTTTGTGGCTGAGTAGAACTCCATGATATACATATACCACATTTTATTAATCCATTCATGTATTGATACACACAGGTTATTTCCACAGCTTTGCAATTGCGAACTGTGCTGCTATAAACATTCTAGTGCAGATGTCTTTTTTATAGAATGTCTTTTGTTCCTTTGGGTAGATGGCCAGTAATGGGATTGCTGGATCAAATGGTAGTTCTACTTGTATCTCTTTGAGGTATCTCCAGATTACTTTCCACAGAGATTGTACTAGTTTGCAGTCCCACCAGCAGTGAATGAGTGTTCCTATCTCTCCATATCTATGCCAACATTTATTGTTTTGGGACTTTTTGATAAAAGCCATTCTCACTAGAGATAAATGATATCTCATTATGGTTTTGATTTGCATTTCCTGATGATTAGAGATGTCGAGCATTTTTTCATATGTTTGTTGTCCATTAGTCTGTCTTCTTTTGAAGTTTCTGTTCATGTCCTCTACCCAATTTTTAATGGGGTTGTTTGATTTTTTTTCTTGCTGATTGTCCTGAGTTCTATATAGATTCTAGTTATCAGCCCCTTATTGGATGTGTAGCACGTGAATATTTTCTCCCATTCTATAGGTTGTCTGTTTGCTCTCGTGATAGTTTCCTTGGCTGTGCAGAAGCTTTTTAATTTCATCAAGTCCCATTTATTTATTTTTCTTGTTGCTGTGATTGCCTTTGGAGTCTTCTTTGTAAATTCTTTCCCTAGGCCAATGTGACTTTATAATAGTGCAAAATCATCAAAATGTCAACATACCTCAAATTTTAAATTTTGATCTTTTCGTAAGTTATCATACTGACATATGCAACACTTTATTATAAAATAGGCTTTGTGTTAAAGGATTTTGCCCCGTAGTAGGCTAATGTAGGCGACACTAAGCTATGATGTTCGATAATTTAGGTGTATTAAATGCATTTTCAACTTATGATATTTTCAACTTACAATAGGTTTATTGAGACATAACCCCATCTTAAGTCAAGAGATGTCTATACTCAGTTGGCTAGTATGATAGACCATGGGATCCTTAAGAATAGACTTTTATCTGATTCACTATTGCATTCTTCTTACACAGCACAATAACCAACACAGAGCAAATACTTAATAAGTATTAATATTTGTCAAATGAGTACATGAACAAACGATGCATAAAGAGCAAAATGCTTTTGAAAACTCCTTGTTTTTAGTTTATATTTTTTTGTTGTTTTTTTTTAATTTTAGAGGGATAATTTCATCTCCAAATATTGCAAGCACAACTTCTTTGGGGATGGCTGTGTCCAAGACACAAACTTTGGGGCTTTTTATATAAAGAATTTCCCTATGATTTTCGGTTCCATGAATTCAGACTGGGGACATGTGTTTGGTGGTTTATAGATGGGAGAAAAAAAAGGCAGATTCCAGAGCAGTGCCAAGCTGAGCTCAAGTGATAAGAGAAATGCCTAAAGAAGGAGCAACATTGAAAGAAACTTTTTGAAAATACTCAAAGTACATAAATCATCCTAAAAAGCTGTCCTTGTTAGAAACCCAAATAGGAAAAAGAAATTATTTTCTTCTGTGCTAATATTTCATCATAACTGGCAGCTCAAAACCCCTGGGAGGCTGGAGTTTGAGGATCTTTGACTTGGGAGCTGGAAGGACTGATCTCAGAGCATTACCTTGCAGCCAGTTCTCAGGAAAAACCACAGCACAGAGTGTGGGTTTTCAGAACCTTTGTGAAGACCTCTCATTCCAGCAGAGTTGCAAGGGGGAGACAGGGCTCCCTCAGGGGGTTGGCCCACAAAAGAGACAGTTAAAGGATAAAGTCATACCAGGCATGGCGCCAAACCCTAAAGAGCCCTTGCGGGGGTCACTGTCTAAGGACCAGGCTGTTGGGGACCTGCCAATCAGTCATTCACGGAGCTCTCTCTGTGCCTATGACTGTATGTAGCCCACTGAGACCACAGTCCCTGCCCAACACTTGGTGGCAGGGTGGGTAGAAAGAGATGTAGATTCAAATGCTGGTTCTACCAC
>NW_012155173.1:8655919-8708974 GCF_000956105.1 Propithecus coquereli
GAAAGAAAGAAAGAAAGAAAGAAAGAAAGAAAGAAAGAAAGAAAGAAAGAAAGAAAGAAAGAAAGAAAGAAAGAAAGAAAGAAAGAAAAAGAAAAACGTTGTTATAAAGACTAAATGGACTCACATATTTAAAGCATGGTTCCTGGCACACAACATAACCTTGCTATTAAATATTAGTGCCCTTCCCTACATGCACTCATTGTCAACATAAAGGTCTTTTAGAATTGCCTTGTTATTCAGTTTAAAAGTCCCAGCATTTGTGCAAATGCACATAAAGTAGCCCGACTGCTTGCCTCAAACAGGAATAAGAATTTAATAAGCACTTAACATTTGGGGACTTGCTTACTTTGGTCAGAGAAAGGAGTAATATCTGTTCCTGTTGAACACACCATGCTAACCAGGAAATATCTTTGATGACCACTTCCCTCACTGCTTGCAAAATCCTTCAATACTTTCGAGTTTAAATTTAAAAAAATCAGAATCCTAGCGGTCTAGAAGACAGGTTTGGGAACAGTCAGGCCTAAATGGAAATCTCAGTTCTACCAATTACCACTTGCGTGATTCTGGAAGCATGACTTAATCTCTTGGACTCAATTTACTTAGCCATAAATAAAGATAATACCTCTACCTTACATAGTTTAAATATTAAATGGCATCACAGATGGTAAAATTGTCCAACACAGGAGGTGCTTATTAAATTCATTCATCCATTCAACAAATGTCTATGAAGCACTTCCAATGAACCAGGAGCTATTCTAGGAAGTAATGATGCAGTGGCAGATTCAATAATGTTTCTGCCCTCGTGCAGCCTTTATTCTAGTGGAGGATGCAGGCAATAAACAAGTAAATAAATTGATTTCTCTCCGGTGAAACAAGTTCTATGAAGAACAAGAATGCAGAGTAATAGAATGGACAGCGTTAAGACTGGTGGTGCCAGCAATAAATGCTGGATCCTTTTCCCCCTGTGCTCACACCGTTCTCCTCTTTTTGAATCCCAAACTCTCCTACCCGCTGACCATGGGCCTCCAAGAGGGATGAATAAGGGGTTATATGCTGTTGAATTGAGTCATCTGACATCCTTTCAATAAAGTCACAGACACCAATGGAAGAGTATATCGTCATCAACAGGACGGACAGAGATGGATGTCGCTTTGGAGACTCTTGGAGATGCACAGCTATGTTTGGTCTCCCGGCTTGTCATAGTTGAAACTACAGAGGCGATTCTTGGGGAACGAGGCTTCCCCCAAAGAGGCAGTCCTCAATAATGCCATCTTTGTTGCGGCAGAACATCGGCAACCTTGTTCTGAGCTGGGTCCAAGCTGAGGGGAAAGAGGGGAAAGAGGGGAACAGCCAGCTGTGAAAAGATCAATTTGTTTCCAGTCCACTCTTTCTTACCGTCAGAGAGTCTGGCTCCTCACACTGGCTGGGTCTGAGAGGGACAGATGCCAAGTAGGGCACAGACTGAAGAAACACGCCCTGTTCCCACTGAAGCAGCAGCATTCAGCCTTCTGAGCAGAGTCTGTGGCATTAGCCATCCCCTAGCTCTATTGCTCTGGGGAGACAGGTTGGGGCAGCTGAGAGGGATGCCTCAAGTCTAATTCAAAACTAAAACTATCCAAATCCTCCATTTACTTACATTTGAAAATACCCAGTGTTGGGGGTTGTGGGCAAGCAGGTGCTCCCAGAGCCCATGGCTGGGAGAGTAAATTGGTGTAACCTCTTCAGAGACCCATTTGGTGGTACCTGTGGAAATTGAAAGTGCATAGACCCTTTGCTGCAGCCAGTCCACACCTAAGAATTTATTCTTCGGATGAATTCTCAGAAGTGCACCAAGATAAATGCACAAGAAAGATGCTTACCGTGTCACTTTTTGGGATAGCAAAAGTTTGGAATCAACTGCACATTATATTGTAGTTAAAAAGAATGAGGTACATGTAGATTTATTTAGAAAGAGGTATAAAGAAAAAGGAAGAAAGCAATAATCAATTTTGTGTACATGGTAAAATCTATATATTATATATAAAATTAACCCCTCCTTCAGTGTATATGCCCTATGTCCTGTTGGACTTCTGCTTATGCCTCTGTCTTCTCCCATCCTAATCCCAATATTTGACAATACTCTCAGGGTGAGAGGACTCCTGTGGGGCCCTACAGATGTGCACAGTGCTAAGAATGAATAGATACTATAAATATATGTGAGAGTAGGGAACTTGCAAACATCTGTTAACTCTCCTCCATAGATCTGTTTTCCTGGGCCAGGGTGAGGTAAGGGCAATAAACAGCCAGATGAGTAGCTGCTTGTATGTCTTACAGTTTTTCCTGAACTCTGTTTAAATGGGCCACTAATACCATACTCTTGGTATTTCCAGTTTTTCTGCCTCTTTATAATGGATAGCCCATTTCCTCCTCTCTGAGGAGACTTAATTTAATTATGGAAAGGATATCTCATATAGTAATTTTCAAACTGTGGTGCACATACCCCCAGACATTCTCAAAGATTTTCCAAGAGCTCTAGTTGGCACTTGCAGTTTTAAGGGAATTTTCAGATTCTCAGCTTCCATTTGTACTCTTTCTCGGGAATCTGAGCATGGAGCTCCCTTTCCATAAATGCTTTTCTCTCACTTCACAAAAGGAAGCCACACCTCTCACTCATCTTAAATTGCATTGAGGTGTAAAAATTTCTGGGGGACCAAACACAAAGGTACAATTCAAAATTCTGTTGTAAGTGTTGGGAAAGTGAATGACTAATGACCTAGTAACAAATCATTCTGCAAGTGAGACGACTTTCAATGCTTTGGTTACAATAAAACTGAAGGGAAACCTAATTAAAATGTCAGTTGAGAAACCATTAAAAATGCTTTCCGACGATTGATTCCTATGTGATTCTTGGCATACAACCTGGTAGGAGTTTATAACACTGCTACAATGACAAGTTTTCTTTTCCCATCTACTTATTTCTGTGAATAGATTTTTCAGTGCTTACAGCCAAAAGACGAAAACTAAGAACAGAATGTATATAATACCATCTCACATTGGTAATAATGAATATTCTTCAACAGATATATGATCTAATTGAAAAAAGTCCATTTCATTCAGAAAAGCATTTCTAACAAAACTTTATGTTTCATGACATATTTACCAAAATTTTGACAAATGTATGGTAGATTGATCAACTGGATACTTCTAATAATAGACATGATAATTTCATCCAGAAGAAATTGTTTCCTGTTAGAACTTCATACTTACAGAAAATTTTTAAAATGTTAATATCAATTTATAAATATGGTTTGTTTCAGAAGACTATGATGATATCAATGAAAGAATTTCAAGGATAAAAATATACTACATTAGGATAAACTTCTGTGGAGGAAATGAAATGCAAACACACATTTAAGGAAAAAAGTGACTAAATTTTAAACTGTTTGGGAAGATCTTATTCATGTACTTTTAAATGAATGAATGGTAGCGTCAAATCACAATGGAATTTAGATCCATTAAATCTATTTAAAAGAGTGACAAGACAATTTTATTTTTAATGGATATATTTGCAATGTACTTGACATTATATCCTTTGCAACTATTTAAACTTATAGCAAAAACATTTGTCAACTTAAACTGTACATATTTTTTCAAGAATATTTTAGAGAACACAAAAGCAATCTCATAAGGACCACCGTGTTTTATCACAGTGAATGCTCTTCACTAACTATAACAGGGGAGATCAAATGGCAGGTGCTTAAGGGGATCAGATATATTGATGGGCAAATCTGTGCAAAGGAGGTGAGAATGGAATGTTTTCTAAGTATAAATGTGACATATCAAATATGGGATGAAATTGGACAAAGTCTAGGCTCTCTTATTTACCCTAAGCCAGTCAATCCAGGTCCCGTGTCCCTCCCCATGGACACGATGCTCTGTGTAACTGGTTCCTTAATTCATATTAAAAAATTGAAAGATTTTTAAACCCTAGGTCTTTGTTGAGAGATAAAGAAAATCTCTTTAATTAAGCAGTATATAATGCCGATGCCTAGCAATCAATGCCTTATCTGGGGAACATAAGCAAAGCAATAAATATCTGTACCATTTCTCAGGATGTTCTTCCCTTCTTTGGTCAGTTCTGGATGCTCTCCTTTCTTGGTAGATCACTGAGCTGGGGTGAAGGCAAGGCAAGGAGATGGTGGGAGACAAAAATGTATGTTATCTACCTGCTGTTGATTAAGTGTTAAGTAGGGCTTGCTTATCCATTAATTCACTTGCTAAGGGTTTCCTAAACACTAACTCTGTGCCAAGTCAAGTTCTGGGTTAGGATCAAGGGCTACCAATGCCAAGAAGACACAGGTTCTGCCCTGGAGGAGCTCACAATTTGTTAAGGGAAAGACAAACTCAAGAACAAATAATTGAGATACTCTGTAATAAGTGTTGTATTAGAAGAATTTCAAGGTGTTAGGGATCGGAGATGAAGTGATCAATTCTGCAAAAGGTGGTAATATTTGAACAAGGCTCCAATTAAGAAGTGAGAGGCACACACATTGGCATGGAGGCATATGTGATCATGACAGTTTGATGAATGGAAAGTATATTGTGGCTAAAGCAGAGGGAAGGGTTAGCATTTAGTAGGTGGAAGTACAGGTAAAGCTTATGAAGCAAGTTGGGGATAAGTTACAAAGGGCTTTGAAAGCTGTCTTAGTCTGTTCAGGTTGTTATAACAGAATACCATAGACTGGGTGATTTAAACTCAAAAGAAATGTATTGCTCACAGCTCTGGAGGCTGGAAAGTCCAATATCAAAGCACCAGCAGATTCATTGTCTGGTGAGGGCCTGCTCCCTGGTTCATAGATGGTGTGTTCTTGCTGTGTTTACACATGGTGGAAGGGGCAAGGCAGCTTTCTGGAGTCTCTTTTCTAAGGGCAGTAATCTCATTGATGAGGGTTTCTTCCCATGACCTAATCACCTCCCAAAGGCCCCACTTCCAAATAACACCACATTTGTGACCAGATATGTGGGGGACACAAAGATTCAGACTATAGCAAAAGCCTTGCTAAGACATTTGGAAATTGAACTTGATCCTTTGGGCAACAGGATGGAACATGATGAGATAAAGACTTTGAAATGATAATTCTAGGTTAGAAAACATGAGAAAAATGCCTATCCCAGCACCGGATGTAAACAGATTCTGTAAAAAATTTTAGTTGACCTCTCAACTCCTTTTCTTCCTTAAAGAAAACAGAGCTCTGAATCCACATAATACAGTGCTAAGTACAGTATAAAATATATACTTCTCATTAAGTATTTTATACTGAGAAGAGAAAATGAACCAAGAATAAGGTAAGAACTATTCATTTGTTTTGTTAATATTTATTAGGTACCTGCTCTTTTGCATATAGTTCTATACATTTTTTTTCTCTACAACAAATTTGTCAAGTAGAAACTATGATCCCCACTTTATCAGGGTGGACACTGAATCACAGATGACTTCCCCAAGTTCACATAGCTAATAAGAATTTGACGTGGCCGGGCGTGGTGGCTCCCGCCTGTAATCCTAGCACTCTGGGAAGCCGAGGCGGGCGGATTGTTTGAGCTCAGGAGTTCGAGACCAGCCTGAGCAAGAGCAAGACCCCGCCTCTACTAAAATTAGAAAGAAATTAATCGGCCAACTAAAAATATATAGAAAAAATTAGCCGGGCATGGTGGCGCATGCCTGTAGTCCCAGCTACTCGGGAGGCTGAGGCAGAAGGATCGCCTGAGCCCAGGAGTTTGAGGTTGCTGTGAGCTAGGCTGACGCCACGGCACTCTAGCCCGGGCAAAAAGAGTGAGACTCTGTCTCAAAAAAAAAAAAAAAAAAAAAAAAATTTGACGTTTACAAATCCAGGCAGCCTGGCTTACATGCACTTAACCACAGTACCGTCTCTCTGTAAGTATTGAGATTACTATTTCACTGCTCTGGACCGTAGGGACAAAGACACGCCAAACCAGTGGGCACAGGGCCTCTAGGGATGGACTGTGCCTACCCTGGGCTCCATCTTAAGTGGGGGGCACTGTGCATATGTGTTCCCAGGCCACGTATGGAGATGAATGGAGCATGGGCACAGTCTTCTGCTGAGGCCAGGCTTACAAAGGAGTCCCTTTGCCACTGTTGCCTCTATTCCCAAACTGGGACTACCAGGTCCGAACAGCAGTCACTCCTTACTCTTCCCCCTACCCCCAATCCCTTTCCAATGAACGGCATTGCCATCCATTGGGCCTCCCATCCAGGCTCCCATCACATCTCTCTGCTTCATTCTTCACATCCTATCAGTCACCAAACCTGGCAAGCTTGTCTTTAATATCACTAGAATCTGCCCACTTCCCTCCATGCCTCCCACTTCCACCCTGATCCAAGCCACCATCCTCTCTTGCTTAAATGACTACTTGTAGCATCCACTCACTGGTCTCTCTGAGTCCAACCTACCTTCTTCTTAACTCTGCTTCACATTGTAGCCAGCATGAATCTATCCTTGTCTCTTTCTTGTTGACATTCCAGAATGGCCTCCCCACACCTTTCTAGAGAAGGAGATTTCAAAATCCTTCACAGAGCTATGAAGGTGCAGCATGAGAACCTGCCAATCTTATGTGTCTCACCAGCCTGACCCCCAGCACTTTGTCTATCCTCTGGCCCTCAGACCCTCACTCCACAAGCATTCTCAACATGCAGCATGCTGTTTCTTATCTTCTTGCTCTGGTAGGGGTAGATCCTTCTGTCCCTCTCCCACTGCTTCCTCTCTTCCCCTCTCTTCCCTTACTCCAAATCATATTCAAGATTCTATTCAGGTGTAACCCCCTCTAGCAAGCCTTCCCTCCATCCCAACCCACCATTGGTTCCTAGATTCTCTATTTACCCTATCATGGCATTTATCGCATTGGATTTCAATTGTCACTTTACTTGTCTGTCTCCTCTTCTAGGCTAAGAGCCCCTTAATGGCAAGCCCCCTGGTTCAACTAAATTTCTCACTTCCCAGCTCAATATTCAATACATAGCATGTAATATTTAATAGGTAAATATATATTAAACAAATTAATAAATATCTTCATTATCACTTTTGCCTCCTAATGAATGCTGTATGTTCTCCTAATAGATCTAATAGATAGTGTGTGTTTGCAAACAAGCTGATTGCAAAAATTGAATGACCTTGAGCATTGTCTTTAACTCATTAGGATCAGCCCCAGCCTCCCTCTCCCAGGGATGATAAAGACGGCCTCATCATCTCCGTGGAACCATGTTCCTCTCAGTGGGAGAACCAACACATCTGGCTCGTCGGAAACAGGGCTAACAAATACTTCCTCTCCAATTCTGAACATGTGAACAGACCTGACCATAGATGAGAACATGATAAATTTTTCACACCTGCATTTCCAAAACAGAAAATAATCACTCCAAACCCTACAAAAGAAGATCTCTTGTAGCATTTTATTTTGGGTGGGCCGGGGGATCCAATAGAGCAGGATCCAGTCTACTGAGTGGAAATTATTTCCTTACTCTTCCCTCCTTTCCCTCAACACACACACACACACACACACACACACACACACACACACACTCTTAGAAGCAGATGAGAACTTCCTGAAATCAGAGATTGACCCAAAGAAAGATTGTGTTTTGTTACCTATTTCATCAAGGGAGACACTGAGCTTGTGAAAAGTCAAGAGACAAGAAGAGAAGGGGCAGCACGTAGGTGGTCCAGATGCCCAAGCTCTGCCTCATGTCGTGACATGAGGAGCAGAAGTGTTGCAAATCTGATCCTAAAATAGATCATGACGTCACTGAACATTCTTTCTATCATGATGAAGCACAGAACAATACGTGTCCTTTACTTCGTGGTAAATGCCTATGGCAGGAGCCCAAGACATTTAACGCTCAGACTCCTTGGATACAACACAGTCAAGCTTTCCCAGCACATTTTTTTCAATATAAATTTGGCCTTGGATGAATATTGCATTACTTCAATAGGGAAAAGAAGGATTTCAAGGATTTCAGTAAGACTTATTTTGTTCCTGCTATGCCCAGGGAATGGTTATGCCATGCTGGTGGGACACGTACAGCTAGATAAAGGCATAAGTTTTAAGCCCTCCAGGAGCTTAAAATCTCAGAACCTCCATTTACTCATTTTTAATATGGGGCTGGTAACATCTGCCCATAGTCCATTTGAGAAGATTTTGATGAAATAGAATTTATAAAACAATTATCTCGGTGCCTGCCACATAGAGGCTCATAATAAATGTTACTCTCCTCATTTTATAATCTCATGAAAGTTACACATATGGAAGCAATTATTTAGGACCCAGGCAAAGTGGGGCAATCAAGGAATAGAGATGCAAATAAAATATAAATAGGCATTCTGAGCTAAATAGTGAGGAATGGTTTACTGAGCAGGGGGCGTTTGGGTTGAGCATTGAAAGATGAAATGGCATTTTAGATAGGATGAGAAGGCTAGCTTCTCAGAAGTCTGTGTAACTAAAGTGCATCATTTAAGCTGAAAAGAAACACCTCCTGGCTCCGCTAGTTATTATTGTGTCATTTGTTAACATTATCAAATCTTTTCCATGTGGCTCTGCTTCCTATCCAAAAATAGATTACAAACTAGAAACTGGGATTCTAGTTCCCAGTGCATCCTCATCTTTTGTCTCTTCCATGAATGCCGATGGCTAGACAGTGCTAAATCTCCACATAGTAACTATACAGTGACTCAACCTCCTTCTCTGGAGAATGGAAACAGCCCCAGTTTCCCAGGGATGGAGGGAGGAAGCACATCATTGTATTGTGAAGTACTTGGCAAAACAGAATGGTACCCAAATAGGTAGAGAATCGGTGCCCACTCTGGCACACATCACAGCCATGAAAGACCAGCATGTGCAGTAGAGATCATATGTGGACTACAGCCTCCAGGGACTCATCCCTGAAAGGATATAACTTGGTGGCAGGTACACAGGAGTGGCTGATGGTGCTCAGATAACTACAGAAGAACAGAAAGTTCCATCAGAGCCAGCTGTGGGCAGTTCCATTGCATACTGTGAAAATCCGTATTCCCCAGTGAACACTGTCATTTTTGGAAGGTCAGAATTGCTGAATAAATGCACACTCCTTAGCAGACAGTACTCGTCATGATCTATTCCAGCTGTACTGATAGCTCCCATGCATCCTGTGCCCATCTCTCCCGAATGACTCGCCACTCCTGAATTCTCTTTCATGCCTCCCTGACTTTGCATGTGCTGTATCTTCTACCAGAATACCCTTCCCAAAATATTTTGCTTTGAGGATGTTTCAAAACTCAGTTCAGATAAATCAGCTAACCCTCCCTGCAACCTGGATTAGGTGACCCTCATCTAGCATGTACCTACCTCAGCCACAGACCCATCCTGCTGGATTGGGACAGTCCTGTTCCTTGTCTCTTTTTCACACTTGACTACAAGCTCTTTAAGAGCGAGTACCGAATGTTTAGGTCCCTGGTGCCTAGCGTTGCAAATGCAGTGAACTCCTGGAATTTGAGACAGGAGACAGTAGCAGCATGTGTACATTGGGGGACACATAGAATGTATGCCCAGGTGAGAGATAGGAGGCCCTAGGAACCAAGTTTACCTGTTTCACCTGTTTGCTAAAGAGCAATGCCAAGAGGAGGCAGAGATACTTCCACCACACCTCAGTGGCTGGGAAGTCTTGCATCAGCCATGCTTTCTGCAACAGATTAGCTTTCTTCTCACTAGAACCAAACTAAACCACCCAATGAGAGGTATCTTACTTAGTGGTTAAGACTTAGACCTTGCAGAACGTGAGACAGGGGTTGGAATCCTGGCTTTTCCACTCAGTAGCTGTTGCCCTTGAGTGACAGATTTGCCAACCCTCCATTATATCAGCTCTCAAGTGGAGACGCTAATCTACACACCAGTGTTTTAGAATTGCATGAACCAATACTTGTTAAACACATGAAACAGTACTTAGATGGTTATAACTGCTCAAAAATTGGTAGCCATTCTTACTCTTTCATATTGCTGTAGACTGAATGTTTGTGTTCCTCTAAAATTCATATGTTGACACCTGACCCCAAATGTGATGGTATTTGGAGGTGGAGCCTCTGGGGGGTGATTAGGTGACAAGGTGGAACCCTCAGGGAATTAGTGCCCTTACAAAAGAGGCCACAGAGAGCCGCCTCACCCCTTCTGTCATGTGAGGACACAGCAAGAAGATGGTCATCTATGAACCAGAATGAAGCAGGCCCTTGCCAGATACTGAATATATCAGCACTTTGATCTTGGACTTCCCAGCGTTCGGGACTGTAAGAAATAAATTTCGGTTGTTTATAAGCCACCCCGTTTATGGTATTCTGTTATAGCAGCCTGAACTGAGACACATACGAAATACAAACTCTGAGATTTTTATCATTTATATATTTCATTTAAAAATTACTGAATATGTATCACCTGTCATGACAAACACAAGAAGTACACGGAGAGAAGTATCCAGACCCTGCCCGCAACAGAAGATGGAAATATCCTTTCGGCTTTTTCTTTTTCTCAGCTTTCTTCCTTTTGATAGACAGGACTGCAAATAAGCCCCTCTGCTCGCCTGTGCTGGGGTGAGTTTGGGTCCTGGAAGGTGAGAGGCCAGCCCAGAGAGCACCAGGGAACTCCGGTCTCTCCGAGCCAGCGCTGCTGTCGATGTAATCCAATCTGGCTGCAGAGAATGTGACTAAGCGAAACCCCATCTGCTGCAAGGTTTCCCTGGGTTCCCAGGAGGGCCCTGAGCAGGATATGAGGCGGCGGCGGTGGTAAGGTGAGGGGTCTGCAAGGAAATGGTGAGATCCCCCACATGTGATGTGTCTCACCACAGGCAGGCGTGGGTCTCCCCCGGCATGACATCATCTTGGAGCTCACCCGGGCTCTGGTCGGCTGGCCGCTATAAACCGGGGTTTCTCAATCTTGGCACTACTGACATTGTTCAGCTGGTTAATTCTTCGTTGAGGAAGGGTGGGGAGATTGCCCTGTGCATTGTAGGATGCTCAGCATTGTCCCTGGACTCTACCCACTAGTTGCCAGTAGCATCCCACCCACCCCAGCCCACCCCAGTGTGGCAGCCAAAAATGTCTCCAGTAATTTCCAAATGCCCCCTAGGGAGAGGGGAGATCAAAATTGCCCCCAGTTGAGAACCACAAATATAAACCAAAAAGTGAAACAAATTAGACCCCCTTTCTATTAAAGCAGGCTAGAGAATTCATGAAAAAACAAAATACTGCAAGTCCCCGACTCTTTGTATAGTTTTAGAAATAAATTAAAAGCTGAGCAGGTAGCTTTGTTTGATGGTTGAGGTGATAGCTGTTAAATAAAAAGGAAAACCTAGAAGTAATAATAATGACCATCTATTTATCACTTTTTGTGCCCTAAGAGTGGTGCTCAGCACTTCATCTCACTGACTCCTCACAAAAGCCCTGAAGGCAGGTGTCCTGATCTCTATGTCGTAGGAGGGGACTCTGAAGCTTGGGGGTGAAGGTCTCGGACAGGAGCGTACAGCTAGGAAGTGACTGAGCTGGGATTTGAACCCACCTCTGCAATGATTTTAAAGGAACTCAGAGCCATTTGGTTCTCTTAGTCCATTACTTTGGAGTCTGTGTCCAACACCATAAAATTTTCAAGGTCTATGATTTAAACCAGTGAGTAGTAGGAGCTTCTACATCCAGCCTAGACAGAAGGTGGGTGGATTTGAGTGGGAGAGTCAGACTTTGAATGTCCTTACTTAAGCAAGACTCAGTTACAAATCAACATGAGATAGTACATAATTAACCCCCAAATGGCTGGTTCCAATTAAAGGAGTATAAGGTAAATAATTGGCTGAATAGAAAGAATGTGTTTCAACAAATATGTTTCTCATAAGTGAAACTGTCCCTGGATGGAATGATCCGTCTGCCATGAGGCTCATCTGTAAGGATGTGGAGTTGAGCACGTGGACTTGGCATTGGACAGTTCTGGGTTCTAATCCCAGCTCTAACGCTTACCAACTGTGTGGCTCTGGCCAAAGCAATTTATAGCCGGAAGCCTGAGTTAACACCTCAGTCAAATGGAGATTAAAATACCCCCTCAGAATTGATGGGATTAACTAAAACCAGGTAGTAGGAACTAATACAGAATGTCTCACAGCCACCTGGCTTTTCTTTCATTGCATTCTTCACTCTTTGTAATTACACGCTTACCTGTGTCTTTATGTGAGAGTGGGGACCATGTCTCTTTTACTCACTGCCTCTCCAGCACCTCACATAGTACTTGGCACATAGTAGGTATTCATTTAAAATATGCTTAGTGCACAAGAAATGTTAGTGTACTCTCTCTCCCTGTATCTCCCCCTATGACAATGAGTTTCCAGATGTTGGAAATATTCAAGCAATGCAAAAAATAGAGTCTCTATCCCTCTGCGTCCCTATCATAGCCTCTTATGGTGACTTTCACTATGGCACACATTACATTGTTTTGCAATTACTGTTTGTATGATTATAAACTCCTTCAGGGCTGTATGGATCACTTTTCAATACCTGTGACTAGGTCCCGTTGCCTGTACCTGAGGTGTGATATATGTCTGAGTCCAATAAGTATTTGTAAAAACAAAGACATTGATGCCTTAAGTGGCATCTGTCCACTGCATTAGCACTCAGACAAAATTACCATTTTGATATCTTACAACTCATTAATTCTAGGCTTTGGCAACTCTAACATCTGCCAACCCCACTCATACAGTATCTAACAACCAGGAACAAAAGACTGGGGTTGTTATTTTTCAGTGTTCCAGGAAAACATAGACAATAATTCTGTATTGGATTAAATTGGCAGCTTTCATAAGGAAAATTGTGAGCCAAATTTTTCATATCCAGGCTAGCCCCTCCAAGATTATTAGATTCAACCATTCAGCCGTATAACAGATATTTATAGAGTGCTTACTACGAGCCAGCCACTGTTCAAGGTACTGGTTAAATCCTGTTGGATCTTTTAAGACCTAGAGAATGATTTTGACATTGGGCATTCTTCTCAGTTAGCCAAAGGAAACCAGCTGTTCCTATTGGATTGCTTGGACAGACAGCAATAAAGAGTTCAGGAGTCCTGGAGACAAATTCCTCATCCTCTGGTCTTAGCATCCTTAGAGAAGGGGACATCTGGTGCACAAAGGAAACAGTTAATAAATTAAGCCGCATATTCTTCCTAGCTAACGGTTAGCATCCAAAACAGGAGGTCTAGGCCTTGGAAGGTTTAGCATACCGGTAGGTCTCATCTCCCCAGCCATCATGTAACTTCCCTGGAAACAGGAAAAGCTATTACTTCATCCGTCATTGTTCTCCTTGAGAAGGAAGAAGGAAACTAGCATTTTCTGTGACCAGCCTTAAGCTGGGAGATTTATATATGTAGCCCTATAGTGAGTGTATTACTCTACAATACTTGAGGGTAAGGTATTTCTCGTTTATTTCTCTCAGCCATGCCATTGTCCTCTGAGTTCACACCCAAGTGACCGGCAGGAAACTCAATCTCGACTGTGTTTGGAGTCGTTCCCCTTCACCCACTGGTTTATTCAGGAATCCAGGGACCTGACATGGCCCAGAACATTTAGGAACCAGTCTCAGGTCTCATTCCTCCCTGGCCATGGCAGATATCCTCTTTATTTGGAGCTGCACCCCTAGAATAGAGGAGTTCTGTTCCTTCCATACCCATCTGTGATGCTGGGGTCTCGGCAAGGCCTGGGAACCCACTCAGGGAACAGTCTCCCTAAATGCACCTCATGGCTGTGACCAGATGAGGTGTCCTCACCTCCTGGGACACTGCACTGGATGAAGGTATCTGTCCCATCTCATGAAGCCCACAATACCTCACATACTCCATCCCATTCATGTCTGCTGAGTTAGTTCTGCCCAAGCTCATGAATGTGATTTGGGGGTCTAAGTTCAGATCTTTCCAATCTCTATGTTAGATATTTGTCGTGATGGCCATATCCCATATACTCACTAGATCAGCATTATTGAAACTCAGCACTATTTACATTTTTGGGCCAAATAATTATTTGTTGTGGGGCACCATTTGTGCACTGCAGAGTTTTAGCAGAATCCCAAGCCTCTGCCCACTCAATACCAGTAGCAACCTCCAAACTGTGGCAGCTGGAATGCCTCCAGACATTGCCAAATACTTCCCGGAAGGCAAAATTACTCCTGGTTGAAAAACATTGACCTAGAACATTAGCCCAAGAGGAAAGTGACTGCATCTGTTGTGTTTGCAGCTGTGTTCCCAGGTCTATTAGCATGGGGTCTGTGTATTCCACCAATATATATGGAATGAAGAAACAGTCAAGTGAAGAATCAGTTGATGAAAGTACTACCATGCCTATTCCTTGCTTCACCTCCCACCCCCCTTTTTTCTTTCAACACGGAAAGCAAAGCAATAGAACATCCTCTTCAGGAAAACATAGTGAAGAGGATCCTGTATAAGATGAAAGGAGTTTAGAGTCCTAATCCCATGTCGGACACCAGCTGGTGATACTTGGTCAAGTCACTTCTCTTCCCCATGCCTTCATTTGGGACTAATAGTAGCATCCATCCATTGAGTTGTTATGAAGAGTAAAGGAGGTTAGTATAAGTAAAATCCTAAGAATAATATCCAGCACGTAGTAAATGCTCAATAAAAATTACCACACACTATTGGTAGGGGATTCCCAGTGGCAGGAGGGGTAGAGCGAAAGTCCTTTTTCCCATGGGGACCCTTTAGAAAACAACCATCCATTCACGCACTTGCCCAGATGTGGGTTCAAGGACCCCATGCCTTTCATCCATGCTCCCTGTTCATCTCCCTGGCTCTCAAAAGGCCTGAACCTGTACTCTGACACTCAACATCAGCTTGTGACATCTCCTTGATTGAGTGTCTTCTGCTCTACGTAGGTTCTACACATAGCTTTGATATCAGCACAGTATCCGCAGATGGGGAAAAGGAACCCATCTGCCAACCATGGCTGTCAGAACTACAATCGCTGGGCTACCTCACTGTCCTTCACAAAGACCCTCCCCCACACCAATCTGGCCTGTCTTTCCATCACAAGAGTGACAGTGGGCAGAATGGTTTTAAATTTAGCCAAGGTCTGCCCTGGAATTTATCTTTGTCACAGCTTTGGTGGTAGGGCTTGGAATGCATTAAGTTTAATCATATTCGAGTACCATTTTTGTAGGCCAAATATGGTTGAACATGAGCAATTTCACATGAATTAGTTATTAGATTAACTGTGCAAACAAGATTGCAACTTGCTAAAGTAAGCCAAAGTACTTCCACTTCCTTCGAAAGCAACCGTTTACTACTGATTTCTGCTCATTAAACAAGGCTCTCTGAAGATATCTCCTTGGCAACACTTTACTAGCTTAGATGAGCCACTGGCAGAATATAGTTCAAAGTAAGCACCCCTCAGATGGTCTTCTACAATGCAGCTGTCTCACTGATTCATCCTGGCCCCCACCCCCTCCTGTCCGTGGGGATTATCAAGCCTTCACCATAATTTCCTTATAAAGTATTTCCACGAGGGGAATCTTCTATCATCTGCCTCAAACGATGAGTCATCTCTCTACACTCACTCAAGAGCACTTCCCATATACCATTCATCCGCAAGTCAAGTCCAACCCTGGCCTGGGCAGGTGTTCCAGAGAATTTAGAAAGCCTTTGAACTTCCCCTACAGAGGCTGTTATCTGAGACAGTGTCTGAAAACCTTGCTTGGTGTCTCACTAAGGGGCTCCTTTGTCCCCCAGACACCACAGCCACATCTGATGAGATCACTGTGTGCAACAGAACCCAGAGAGAAGCTGGAGAGAAATGGGACTTGTGTACTGTGCACAGAAGTACAGAGGGAGAACAGAGCCTGGCGTGTGTCCACCTCCTCCAGGTCCCCTTTTTATGTCTTTTCTATCTAAGTAGAAGAAGTGTAATCTGTGTAAAGGATTTTTTCTTTAATTTTAGAATATTATGGTGGTGCACACGTTTTGGTTACACATAATTTGCTTTTGTACAGTTTGAGTCAGAGTGGTAGGTGTGCCCTTCACCCAGATAGTGTGCATTGTACCTGTTAGGTGTGAATTTACCCATCTCCTCCTCCCCCAACTTGCTTCTGTTGAGTTTTACTTCCATATGTGTGTGTAAGTGTTGATCAATTAGTTCTAATTTAGTATTGAGTACACGTGGTGTTTGTTTTTCCATTCTTGTGATACTTCACTTAGAAGAATGATCTCTAGTTCCATCCAGGTTGCTACAAAAGATACTAGATCACAATTTTCTTATGACTGAGTAGTACTCCATGGTATACATATACCACATTTATTAATCCACTCGTGTATTGGTGGGCACTTGGGTTGTTTCCACATCTTCATGATTGAGAATTGTGCTGCTGTTAACATTCAAGTGCAAATGTCTTTTTTATAAAATGTCTTTTTTTCCTTTGGGCAAATACTTAGTAGTGGGATTGCCGGATCAAATGGTAAGTCTACTTTTGGTTCTTTGAGGTATCTCCATACTCTTTTCCATAGAGGTGGTACTGGTTTGCAGTCCCACCAACAGTGTATAAGTGTTTCTTTCTCTCTGTATTCACTCCAGCATCTATTGTTTTGGGACATCTTAGTAAACGCCATTCTCACTGGAGTTAGGTGTTATCTCATTGTAGTTTTGATTTGCATTTCCCTGATGATCAGAGACATTGGGCATTTTTTCATGAGTTTGTTGGCCATTAGTCTGTCTTCATTTGAAAAGTTTCCATTCATGGCTTTTGCCCACTTTTTAATGGGGGGGGTGTTTGATTTTTTTCTTGCTGATTTGCTTGAGTACTTTGTAGATTCTGGTGATGAGCCCTTTATCAGACATATAGAATGCAAATATTTTCTCTCATTCTGTAGGTCGTCTATTCACTTGAATGATCATTTCCATGTGAAAAAGCTTTTAAATTTGAACAGGTCCCATTTATTTATTTTTGTTGTTGCTGTGATTGCTTTTGGGTTTTATTCATAAATTCTTTGCCTAGGCCGATGTATGCAAGAGTTTTTTCCAACATTTTCTTCTAGAATTCTTACAGTTTCATGTTTAAGTCTGTTATCCATCACAAGTTGATTTTTGTGAGTGGTGAGAGGTGTGGATCCTTTTTCAGTCTTCTATATGTGGCTATCGAATTTTCCCGGCATTGTTTATTGAATAGGAATTCTTTTCCTCAATGTATGTTTTTGTCTGCTTTATCAAAAATCAGATGGCAATACAAGGATGGTTTTATATCTGGGTTCTCTGTTCTGATCCATTGGTTTATATCTCTGTTCTTATGCTAGTACCATGCTGTTTTGGTTATTACAGGCTTGTAGTCTAGCCTGAAATCTGGTAAAGTGATGCCTCTCAATTTGTTCTTATTGCATAAGGTTGCATTGGCTATTCAGGGTCTTTTGTGGTTCTATACGAAGCATAGAACTATTTTTTCTAGATCTGCAAAAAAATTATGTTGCTATTTTAATGGAGTGAATCTATAGATCACTTTGGGTAGCACAGACACTTTAACAATGTTGATTCTGCCAATCCATGAGTATGTTTTTCCATCTGTTTACATCCTATGCAATTTCCTTCCTCAGTGTTTTGTAGTTTTCTCATCATTTCTAAAGTTCGTAAAGGATTTTTTTTAAAGCAATAAACTCCTTTGGTTTTTGTGGGTCTTACACTAATCTAGACAAGTTCCTTCCTCCACATGGAATACTGTTTAACAAATAAGCAGACCTGGATCTTAGCTTTACCATAGTTCACAATGGGTGGGCAATGCAGGCAACTGCTTTGGGCCTCACTTTCTTATCTTTAACTCTAGCATGATTATCTCTTAGCTCTTTCCACACTTGACAAAAGTGTGCTGTGAGTGAATCTCGTAAGTTACGGATGAGCGGCTACCCAGATAAGCCTGACACTTGTTGGAGCCAGGCTGACCCTGGAATGGTAAGAATGCAATGTGCGGGTCCAGCCTTACTCCTCACTGTGGGTGAAACCTCTCAACACTGCAAAGCTCCTGCATCAACAGGCCACTTCAGAACTGTCAGGCTAATGGTAGTGGTTGCAACTCCCTCCAGTTTCCCTCTCCTCCCCTGCCCTCCAGCCTACACCTAAAATGTCATATTATAGGAGATGTGAAAAAAAGGTATTTGAAAACCTAGAGATGCAGATTTACATCATAGAACTGCATCTCTATGGAAATGCAGCTCCAGTTTTCAGAGGAGGTTAGTGCTATTTCCCCCAGGCACATAATCTCTCAGAGCAACACTAAACATTACCATTTGTAAGGCCCTGTCATGAACGAGGCAGAGATATTACCCCATTTAGTCCTCGTATTAGTTTCCTAGTGCTGTTCTAACTAATTACCACAAATTAAGGGACTTAAAACAACAGAAATGTATTCTCTTATAGTTGTGGAGAGTGAGTTTTAGTAATCTAAAATCAAACCGTCAACAGGGCTGGTCTTTCTGGAGGCTCCAGCAGATAATCCATTCCTTGCTTATTTCGGCTTCTGGTGACTGCTGGTATCCCTTGGCTTGTGGCCACTTCACTCCATGCTCTGTTCCCTGGTCACATTGCCTTGTCCTCTTCTGTAGTCAATTCTCTCTCTGCCCTCCTCTTATAAGGACACTTGTAATTATAACAAGAATGATATCTGCACCTCAAGATCCTTAACTTAGACACAGCTGCAAAGTCCCATTTGTCATACAAAGTAATACAGATGCGTGAATTAGGACACAGACATCTTAGGGGATCATTTTTCAGTCTCCCATAATCCTCCTAACAACCCTATGAAGTGAACTGTTTCTCACTCTCATTTTACAGATACAGATACAAGACGGGGCTCACCTAAGTGAAGGAATTTGAAAAAGGTCACACACTAGTAAATGGCAGAACTACAATTGAACCCAATCTGTCTAGTGTCAGATCTTGACCTTCTTCTGTTGTACCGCTGTGCCCCAGCAAGCTGACAACACTCTTTATAGATGGTTGCTGCCATGGAAAACAAACGGCCCAGTAATTGGCATGTGGAGAACTTCTGTCAAATCACACACTGGCTGTGTGACTTTAAGCAGGACTCTTGACCTCTCCTCACCTCCGTCCCCTCACTTGTACCATGAGGGTAGCCTGGCATGAGGGTGGAGATAACGTCAAGGCTTTGTAATGTTATTAACAGATATAAGTGGGTCCATTTACCACCACTTCTGCTATTGGGAAGCTGTGGGGTGGGGGAATTGTCAAGGTAAGGACTGCCCAGTTGGGACAAAGGGCCAGTCCAGTGTACTCTCCAAGGAGGAGAGTGGTTCACATACCTCGGTGACGCTGCTCCATGATCCTCTAGACCCTGCCAAGGTAGCTCCCATCTCCAAGGCAAAAGATACCACCCAGTGGACTGAATAAGGAAAATTTTTCTGCCCGAGGAACAGAATGTGCAAAGGCTTGGAAAACAGTGAAAGAAAGGGCCCTTCTTCAAAGCCTGTGATTGAATGGATGGGCAGGTGTAGTTCCACTTTTCAAAGGAAGTTCATACTATGTCTCCCAGAAAGAGTTAACACTATTAATAGTTAACACTATTTCTCTCTCAGAGCAACACGAGACATCCCTTCAGGAAAATACTCGTTTCAGTGAGCTCATGTGTGTGCACGTTGCATGAGTGTAGCAGGATAGAGGGGAAATTTATGAAGAATGTTTGAGTGGATAGAGTGACCTGCACAGTTTGGTCAACCTGGAAATCTCAGGGCCCATCACGAAAGGAGCTATATATTGTTTATTTGCTTGTACATCTGTTTTATTGACACTTCTTATTGTAGTCAGCACATTTCTGGAATATAGCTCTGAGATTATCTTTTCCATGAAAATAAAGGCTTAGAGTAGAACAAGTGACTTGTCTATAATAGCCAAAGGCCACCATTTTGAGATTTCTTAGAATGTAGCAAGCAACAGCATAAACGTTTGACTAAGTGTAGTTCCTTTAATCCTAGGACTAACTCTAAGAAGTATCAGTTATTATTGTACCCATTTTACAGATGAGGAACCTATAACAAAGGAGTTAAGTAATTTGCCCAAGGCCTCATTCCTTTTCATAATTAATTAGTTGTTGAATTAGAATTGGAACCAACTCCAAGCTAGATGGTCCTACAATTTCAGTATTAGCGTAAATATAGACAAAGCAACATAATTAAAGCCCTTGTTCCCTCACTAGATCTTTATGCACAAATTTCTCAGGCCCTTAGCATGGTCCATAAGTACAAGAATGCCATCCTTGCCTTTGGGGAATTATTAAATTAAATACATAAGAAAGCACCCTTAATAATAGTTAGAAAGCAGGGGGCTGGAGTCCTCTTGGTGAATTTGAATCTTCTTGCTGATATTTACTCCCCATGTACCTTGGACATTTACTCAACCTCTCCATACCTCAAAACCCCCATCTTGAGAGTGGGAATAATGGTAGGACTTACTCAATATGCTGACTGTAAGGATTCAAGAATGTAATACATGCCAACTGCTTAAACAGTGCCTGGATCACAGGAATGGCTGGGTAAGTGTTAGCCACTATTATCCTTTGTTACCCACAAAAGAAATCTAAAACCTAGGGCAAAAATAAGGAAAAGGGATAAATTATACTTCCTCACAAGTACCTAACCCAGCTGTGGAAATTCAGACAAAGAAATTCAATTTGCATTGATTTCAAAGCTGTTTATTTTCTCTGCCTGGGCTCAGACCAGTAAACATGACCAAAGCTGCCTCCCCGGCTCTCTAGGGCAGCGGTCCCCAACCTTTCTGGCACCAGGGACTGTTTTCATGGAAGACAATTTTTCCACAGACCAGGGGGTGGGGGGTGGCGTTTCAGGATGATTCAAGCACATTACATTTATTGTGCACTTTATTTCTATTATTATTACATTGTAATATATAATGAAATAATTATACAACTCACCATAGTTTGGGGACCCCTGCAGGGACTCCATAACTCCAGATCTTCTAACTTAGCATTGGCCAATGCTGGTCTTTTAAACTCTCCCTCTTTCTCTTCAACCTCCAGCTAAGAGGCAGTCTTTAGAAAGTGTTAACAAGGCAGCACCAGGGGGTTTCGACTCCCCTCTCTCTGCTACTAACCCCTGCAAAGCCCAGAAATGCTTCAGATAGAAGCTGGGACTCACGCTTTCATATGCATAATACAGCTATGCAGAGAGTGAGCTTTTCACCGGGATTTCTGGTGGTGGCGGTGGGGGGACCCTACCTGATTCGGCATCAAAAATCTCTACATAGGGCATCACGGTTTGCTAAGCACTTTCTCTCCCACTCTTTTACTTGGTCTTTACACCGACTCTGGGAAGTACTCAAGTTATAGATTTTTATCCCAATTTCGCAAAAGAGGAAACTGAGCTTCAGAGAGGAGACATGTTTTTCTCAAAGTCATTCACATTGTAAGTAGTCATGCTGAGTGGAACCCAAGACTGCTTGTGCCAATATTACACCTCTTCCACCTTTTCTGTCACACAGCCAATCAATTGATAAGTCATTTCTTGGAAACATTGACTTCCCAGTGCTTTGGGCATGTACAGATGAGAAGTGCAGTCCTTGCCTTCAAGGAGCTCTCACAGACCAGCTGGCGAAATGGACGAGTAAATCAATGATAACAATTCAGGACTCTAATCATTTAATAAATCATTTCTAGATTTTTTTATTATTTACCTCCAAAATCTAATATAGGCCATATGCTATTCTAAAAACTATGATATGCAAGAATGATATTCAAAATAATTGACAAATGGCATGGCAGAGGCACCAGCCATAAACAGGTGCTGGCTATAAACAGATCTGCTAATAAGTAGATGAAAAGGCCCTCAGGTGTCCCCGGGCTGGTAGGGTAAAGAGGCAAGGTAAATACAGTGTGCAACATGCCAAACATCAAAAATGGTAGAGTGGATGAGCATGGAGGCGGGGCCCTGCTCTCTGGACGTAAGGGTCATGGAAACTTTCTTAGAAGAAATACCAAGAAGTAAATCTTAAAAAAATAATAAAGGACTTTGCCATGTGGATGAGGCAGTGATCATTCTAGGGAGTTGAATGTGCAAAGGCTCAAAGGCTTCTAAATTATTTCTTTACAATTTTTACTTAAAATGTTTGAGTTCCTAAGACACTCAGGTGTTGCACATTTGATAACCAGGACACTGAGGGGCAGGGGAGCACCGAGGTTTGCTCAGTAGTTACACAGTAAGTTGGTGCAGCATCAGGACGTGGACCCACCCTCAACCAAAGCTCTTTCTACTCTGCTGTGCTGACCAGACAATCAACTTACTGGTTGATGGTGCAGCTGACTTGCCCTATTCCATCAGTCAGGGAAGCTCTCATCTGTCTTGCCACTCACTTGTTAAAGTCTTTGAAATTTTTGTTCTTTGTTGTCTAAAGAAAAGTGAGAAGAGACGGAAAGGCAAAGCACTCAGCAAAGATCTGCAGACAAGTTGGGAAACCTTGACTCTAAGAAAATGCATCTAACTGAATGACTGGCCCACTGTGTTGGATCAGGGCTCCTTCATTGCTTTGGGAGAGATTTCTGGCAATTGTACAGTCACAGGGGACCTTTGGACTGGAGTTAGCACACTAGATGAATCCCAAGAACAGGAGGAGGACGTGGGGAGTAGTGAAGGAGTGCATCATCAGAGTGGGAAGCAGGTGATCCCGCAGGGGAGTGTACACTCAGTTTCCTCAGCTAGGGCTAGTCTTGACCAATATTTAACTCATTGGCTGATCTGCCTGGGACACAGTATGTATGATATTACATTTAACAGGCTTTTAAGGAAATGAGAATGATCTCACCTGAGGCAAATTCCCATGCTCCCTCTGGCCTCCAAACCACAGCCTCCATCAGCAACTCGTGAATAATAATTGCAAACAAGCAACAACAACTTCAGTTTTTGGCAGGGAAGTCAATGCAGAGGTGGTGTTTATATCCGTTTGTTCTGCCCTATCACATGGAAAAAAGTGTTTATGGCACCGAGAAGAATGCAACCATCAGAGATCAGATGACAAGAGGTAGGACCTCTGCCAAACAAGAGGATAAATGGTTATTAATTTCCATAAACATCCTCTGCTGTAATGTCTGGTGTGGTTTAGTTGCTCAGTTCTGACTGTAATGGCCATCTGCATGGGAAGCAGGCATAGAAGCCTCAGGTAAGTAATTTTTCATCTCTGTGGTCCTTTCCTGACCTGTGAACTGGACACCATAATCCAGTTTCCTTCTCAGCCTCTATGGGTCAAAAGGAATGAATTTAATTATAAAGCACAACATGCCAAACATTTATTTGCTCTCCCTTTACTCCACTCATTCATTAAACATTGACCGTACTTCTACAACACCCAATGCTCTGTGCTAGGCTGATGGGATCACTGACTGCAGAAAGCCTGGAGTCTAGGAGGGAAATCTAAAAATATACATACATAATTATACCATGTAGAAGCAATGAATGTCCTAATAGAATGACAGATATTATAGTGTGTGGAAGAAATTATTATGGAAGAAATCTATCTAGGAAGCTCCATAGTGAAGTCAGATCAGAAATGGGTGATAAATAGATGTGAGGATAGGGAAGTGGGGATTCTACGTGATGTGCAGCATAAGCAAAGGTTGAGGTGTTGGACAGCATATGATACATACAGACCCATTTGCCTGGAATAAAGACTGCAAAAGGTCCAGGGATGGAAAACAAGTACTTGTCTGGGCCCTCCTCAGTCAAATGCCAAGGTGTGGCTTAGGTATAGCTTTTTAGAGAAAATGGCTTTTATAAGTAGCCTCTTCTAAAGATACATAAATAAAGCTAATCATTTCTATGTTACCAGAATACACTGCTTGCGATAGTTGTTACCTGTCAGCTCCACTAGCCTGTTTCTTGCCTTGAGGGCCAGCCTGGTCATATTTGGCTTTATTTTCCCCATGATTGGCTAAACCACTTGCAGTAGACACTAGTCAATGATTGTAGAATCCTAGGAGGGCTTGGGAGAGGGGTTTGGGTTTAGAACATTCCCAGAAAAAGCCATATTTATCATCCAGTTAGATGATACTCTCCTGTCTTATTTAATACACATAATTACAAATATAGATTGATTATATATTATATGCATACATAGTTTATATACCATGTAACATGTATTATACACTATTCTAACATTTTATTCTCTAACCCAGGAGATAAACCCAGCAGACTTAGGAAAGCCAAGAGGCATGGAAGCATTCACTGCTGGTTGAAAGACATAGCCTCGTGCTACTGAAATATGCTTTGGCTACAGCATAGAATTAAAAACTTCCAAAACAACTAATATTTGAATCAGCCAAAATGGTTTTAAAAGTCCAAATGAGCTGTTTTATTACATGTCTATTTATGGGCTTTCTTGTTGTCTGGAAGGGTCACTTGAGCAGAGAATCCTAAAATTCTGGAGCCAAAGCAACCATAGAGATGACCTAATCTTGTCCTGCTTTTTTCCAGATGGGGAAACAGAGGATCACAGCAATAATAATAATTGTGGGGATGATATCATTTAGTATTGGAAATAAGTAGATAATTGAGACCGCCATTATTAGCAGTTATTTAAAAAAAAAAATCAAAGATCTCTCCTAATTAGCTTTATGGAACAAAGAAATATATTTTCCATATTCAAAGATGACAGTGATTTCTACACAAATGTTGTAACAATCTAGTGGGGAGGGCATAAACTATTGTTTGAATACCATCATACCCTATTCCTGGACAGTAATGCGTAATGGAAAGAACTGAGGAGCACAGTGGTTGGAATCTAAACACTTCCCAGGTGTATGTCCTTAGTGAAGTAACCTTATTTCTCTAGACCTCAGTTTCTTCATCTGTAAAAAGGAGACAGCTGAACCTATCACACTTAGTGGTTGCAAGGATGTAAGGAAACAGTGTTCATAAACTACCCTGTGCAGCACTAATAAAGATTTAATAGAGGAGGGTTCAGTGGTAGTTGCAGGTGACCTGATGTTTCATTTCCCTCCACTATCACAAACTACTATGTGCTGCAACAAGACCAGAAATCCCTCCAGCATGGGTGAAGTGCTACTTCCCCGCTCCCTTAAATGCCCCTGTGCGCGCTGCTGATACTCAATGCATGCTAACCACCACGCGAACAGATGACTCAGAGCTTGGAAGCAATCCACAGCAGGCTGGAAAGCAAAGGCGCAGCTTATGGCTCAAAGATTAAGTTGTTACCCTTTTAAGTTACTACTTTTCTTTAAAGAAAAGGTTGTGGGGAACACCTAGCAGCACTGAGAGAAAACCTCAGAAACCCTTCCCCCAGGGCATCCAGCTGAGAAGACCCCACCAGGACCAGGGCAGGAACAGTGTCAAAATGCCTCCCCTGTAGTAGGACACTGGGGCTGGAACAAAGACGCCTTCAGGCAGCTGGGCATGGCTGGCTCCCACCTGGGAAAGGCAGGACTGATCTCTGCTCCCAGCGCGGTCCCCACCTGCTGAGAACTAATCCTGGGTTATCTCTTTGCTGGCCCAGAGAAACCCTAAACGCCCCAGGCTTTTACAGGGCTTTATCTCCTCTTTCCAGGAACTCAGCTGCAGTTCCAGCGCCTTCTCCGCTTTCTCCAAGGAGCCACTGAGCAGCTGCTGCCCTGAGCCAGGTGAGCCGCGGTCCCGGGGAGCCTGAGCTGCTAGTCCTGCTCCCTCTCGCTCGTCTCCTCGGGCTTCTGTCTCACAGTTAGAAAACCCGCGTGCGGAGCAAAGCAAAAATCACACTTTACTAACAACTACTCTGTGTCTGTCGAGGGTAGGAGGCGGGGGAGCAGGAATTCCTACTTTCGCCATAAATTGTATGCAAATGGGTTCCTTCCGTGGCCGAGAGCCAGGAGCGAGTGCGTCTTTCATGAGCTAACCCTGTTCCGCTGGGAGGGCTGTTCCTTTAATTCGCCAACTGAAAAAGTGGGAAAGGATGTCTGGAGGCGAGGCGTCCCATTACAGAGGAAGGAGCTCGCTATATAAGCCAGCCAAAGCTGGCTGCACTGGCCACAGCCTGCCTACTGTCACCCGCCTCTCCCGCGCGCAGACACGCGCCCGCGCCTCTAGTCGGCACAAAGACAGCGCGGCTGGGGGGACTCTGGGGGCCACGCACGTGGGAACCCGCCGCTGCTCTCGCCCAGGTACTTCTTCCACGGACCTGGCTCACTCAAGGATCTAGGTCTCTCCCACTGCGGAAAGGTAAGTCTGATTCACTCCCATCACCCAAGATCGTTACGATGTCCTGTTTGCATTCCTGGTACCAAATGGGTTGTGGTTTTATCGTTATAAAACTTTTGCTTTATTTTCACCGCCGGCAAAAGCGGGAATGCGTTGTTGGTTGTGATCAGATGCACCTTACTGTTCCTAACTTGCCCCCCTCCCCAGGCCCCCCGCCCCCGTCTTTCATTTTTGTATGTTTTTTTAGCTCTATGAATACTCACACTTGGAAGGAACTTTTTGTAAAATTCTTATCTCTGCCGTTCTGCATAGGAAAGTAAGAATTTTCTCTTAACCCCTTGCCTGGTCAATTCACCTGTGGATATTCTTTCTTTGAGAGTTAGGGAAGTAAAGTTTTAAAGGGGAGTTTCCTCATAAAATTACTCTGGGATGGGTTATGGGGAGAGCGATATAGCTTTAGAGAGAACAACAAAATTTCACATCCAAACAGCCTTTACAGTTCACAAAGAGTTTTGTACCGTCCCCTCATTTGATCCTCAGCAGCATCCACCCTGTGGTCAGACAAGCAAAGAGATGAAGGCTGGGGCAGGAGAGAGGAGGTGACTCCTAGGGCCAGTCCAAGAGTGGTGAACCCCAGCTTCGGTTCTTAAGGGCGGGGGGATGTATTGTGGATACCTCCCGATTCGCTGATCTCAGGTGGAGTACACATGAATGTTTGGGGTGCCTAGAGCTAGTGGTGTCCTACATCTTCCCTTCTCACCTCTCATCACAGAAAGCCCTGAGGAACAACTTCCCCCAGTTAGGGAGCCGACCTCCCCACTGGTGGATTTTGGAAAGCACACAGGGGCTCCTCTCACCCATCAGTGTTGAAGGGTGATTAAGAGCTCAGGTTTCCAAGCCAGAGGCAACTCTGTTTTTCTCCACCACCACCGTGCACATGACCCTGAGAAAAGCCCATAATCTTCTGGGACCTCAGTTTCCACTTCTTTAAAATGGGAACAATAACGTCTGTTGTTATGAGGAGAATGAGGTATAAAGAGATTGGCAGTGAGTTGCTCAGTAACTAGAAGTTTGGATCATCATTGTCATTGCCAAAAACTGCCATCACTCTGGTAGTTAAAAGAGGCACTTAGCCAATTGTGGATTGTTTCTTGTGCGTTCCTCAGCCTGCCCCCAGCCCCCGCCTTTTTATCTCGCCCAGTCTGGGAGCGTCTTACTAGGCTGGCGACTGGCAGGTTGGAGACTTGGCTGTATTTTACAAACAGGAGGTTGTGTTGGCACAGCCGGGGAGAAAAGGTAGCAGCCCAGGGCTGGATGTAAATGTGTTCTGATTCCAGAATGTCACTAGGTTTTGGGTTTAGGCACTTGCAGATTCTAAAGCTGTCGGCTATAAAGTGCACTGCTACTGGGGACTAGTTGGAAAAGCTTTCTGTCCGGCGGGAGAGCAGGACGGGGCGCCTTGCCTACAGAATGAATGCCTCTTTTTCATGTTCTTGTGGACCTTTTCTCCCTTTTTTATGGAGCTTTCCCATACGTGCTTTAGAAACGAAAACTGCTGCCCACCCCAGCCAGTTTCCACCTTGTCCTGGGGTATGGCGAGCCCAGTTCAGGACTGGGAAAAGTTTGTTCAGTCCTAAATAAACTAGTGGAAAGTGTGCTGGCATCATATGCATCTGAGCCCTTTGCAAGAGATACAAGTGAGTGAATCTTGGCCCTGT
The DNA here is from genome assembly GCF_000956105.1 of Propithecus coquereli. Taxonomy (NCBI): domain Eukaryota; kingdom Metazoa; phylum Chordata; class Mammalia; order Primates; family Indriidae; genus Propithecus; species Propithecus coquereli. The sequence continues at coordinate 8,683,873 of NW_012155173.1, forward strand.
GCATTTCAGGAGGATGACTGAGTTTGGGAGAACAAAAGGGTACGTGATGTGAGTATTTTCTGGGTGAATTGGATAAAGATTGAAAGGGGTATTGCCAAGCTTTACAGTCATTGAAGATATTTTTTTTCCTCTGTGCTTTATTTAAACAACTTTGCTTCCCCATCTTATCTGCCACTAACCACCCCCTCCCCCCACTCCAAGAAGTTACTAACTCCCAGCCCTTAGCTTTGTCATTTGTATGAAGAGGATGACAGTCTATATCCCATAGGGCTCTTGCTTGCAACATTCAGATGAGATAAGACATGGTGAACTCTTGACACATAGTAAGGGTTCAATAAATGGAGGCTTTTCTTGGTTTTTCTGCTTAGCAATTTACAAGGATTTGTCCAAGACTAATGTTCTAAGACAATGATTTTTAAGCTTACTTTTAACAATTGAAATATTCATCAAATGTATTTAGGGTGAAACCTGAGTATATGACAGGTGAATGGGGGGCTGCTTTGGTTGACATGGGGTCAGAGGGTCTAAAACTAACTCCATTGCTCTTAGCCTCTGGAACATTTCTACAGAACCTTAACAACACGAAACACAGTTACAAATCACGAAGCCAGGAAGTGTGCATTCAGGTCGAAATTCTGCACTTCAACGGGAATGTTTGCCCTTCTGAGTCACCTTCTATAACAGGAGTAGGAGCAATTCCCCAAGTAGTGCAGTAGACAGGAGTATGTGTGAGAAGTTTAAAAGGCTTAAGCAAGGCTGATTATTTTGATTAATTTTAATGACAGTAATAGCCAAAATATATGATGAGCCTACTCTCTAATCTATAGGCTCTTTCTGGACATCATCTCACTAAATATCCACAACAGGTCTCTGAGGCATGGACTGTGCCTATTGGAAAAAGAAAGGTCTTGGTGAGCAGAGAGATTGAGTAACTTTTCCAGAGTCCCAGAACTCGGAGTGAGGAAGCCAGGTTGCAGACCCAGGTCACCAAACCAGAGACATTCTGCCATGTTCTTTCTGAGTGCTTCTCTGCTTCTCGTGCTGCCATTAGAAGGAAAGCACTTCCTTTCTGACTAAACATGCCCCTCCAGGCAGACTGTGGCCACCCATAAATTCAGCGGTAGCCTGATCATATAACCAGAATGGAATCTGGAAAGGGAATTCAAGCTGACAGAATGAAAAACATATCCCCCTTAATCCTACCCTTTCTAGTGCTTACAGTGAATTAAGAACACCTATTCTCTCCTCTCCCTAGATTTCTATAGACATCTAGCTGTGCTTTCTTATAGAAAAAAATATCCAGCTAACCTAAAGCACAAGCCCCTCCATACTGAAGCCACTTCAGTTTGAAATGTAAAAAGTAGGTTATAAACATATAGTTGGCTCTAAATATGCAACCTCTTTGTGATGATAAAACACACAGCCACACACAAAGTTAATATTGAGGGCTATGTAACACATATGTGATGGGAGGGTTTGCCTATGGTTTCTCTTCTAATTCTCACTCTAACAATGCAAATTATGAATTACTGGCTCCATTTTATGGATAGAGAAATAAAGGCTCAAAAAAATTAAGTGACTCATCTGAGGTCTTTCCATAAGTGAGGGGCAGAGCTGGCTTTGACCCAAGCTTTCTAACTAAAACCCGGCTACTCTTTCTGCTATGTTGTGTTGCCGCCTGAAGTCAGGCTGGGCTGACTGAGTGTAGAAACCTTAAACAGTGTCTTGGTGAATGGCCAAGATGGTAGAGAAGCCCCCAGCTGGCATTGGTGTCTATTGATTTTACAGAATAGCCCTGCATGTATCATTTTTCATGGTGCTCTGGAAAGGTCGGCTCATGGTGGTGCAACTCTCTGCCTGGAAACAGAAAAGTTCAAATTTCAGCCCCGGGAGAGAGAAGAATGAAACTAGAGGTAGCAGTCAGGTCACTACTGCTGATTTTCATTCCAGAAAAGTAGGCACACACTTCTCTGTGCTCTATAGGCAGGAGCCCTGATTGGGAAACCAGAGCTGTACCTGCACCCTCTCTGAGAGCCAGGTGAGTGGCACATCTGGTTTTAAAGGGGCTGACTGGGAGACAGAGTGAAATCAGTGTGCCCCAGCCTCAGGACAGTAAATCCCAGGACCTTCAGGAAATGGTTGTAGCCTCCAAGCCACAGATACAAATTCAACAGAAGACTCAGAGAGGAAGATTAGGATTCAAGCACCTCTCACTCTGGGAAGATGTCAGGGAATCCCCTTGAATCTAATCCTGGGCCACTTTGAACACCTTCAACATGTGGGAAACATTAGATGAAGGCTGCCTTCCAAGGAGGAAAATCCCCTCAAACTGTGATGAAACCAGCCCCCTGCAAACCCCGGGCAATAATTTTGCCCAATACAAATGACAGCGGTGGCCTTACCTCCCATAGCGGCCATACGCACCTTGTGACATCTTTATAGAGGAGAAAAGTCCACATACCTACTTGATTCTTACCCTGGTGACCAGATTTTTTTTTTCAGTTATGCCCATAAGCCGAGAAATTCTTTTCCCTTTCTCCTTATCTCACATGTCCAGCCTCTGGTCACCATTAGCAACAACACTATCATCACTGTCTTTGACCCTCCACCATGGACTGAAAGCAGAATGCCCATGTTGAAAGCAGGTCGTGAACGGAAAATCCCTTCCATGGGTATTTTTAGTCTACTTGTGAGTGGAAATTTTAAAAATATATATATATTTCATGCCAAGTTGTCTCAGATTTTTGAAATTTCCTGAAGTCCACGGATTCTTAATTATGTAGCCATGGTAACTCAAATAGCTCTGATTGGTCCTTTAACCCTCCCCAAGTACCCTATGCCAAGAGCCAGAGATATTTCATAAGTTCTGAAAGTAGACAGCTTTGCTTCAGAATTAACCACTGTTCACCTCTATCCCTAGAGCAGGTGAGCTGCTGCTAACTTCTACAAGAATGTGTCTAAAATGTTCTCCTAGGAGGGACCAGGGGATAATCATACTAGCTAACATTTACTGAGTACTCCACAGGCATCATGCCAGTTCATCGTCAGCCACAGTTTCCAGTAGGTATCATTCCCCTGCCCCCAATAAAACGTGGGGAACTTGAGGCTGAAAAACTTTAAGTGGCTTACCCAACACCACACAGAGGATGATCGGTGGAGTGGAACTCACACCCAGTTGCCAGTCCTGAGAAGGTGGTTAGAACCATTAGGGTGAGTAAGTGGTGCTGGCACCATAATTCTATTCATCTTCTGACAAGAGAGAGGGCAGACACAGCAAAGCTAAGAAAGAGTCAAAAACTTGTCTTTCAGACCTCATGTTCTCTTCAGCAGGGTGGCATTTTGCTGTCTTCAACTTGCCCCTTCAGGTTTCACATCCTGCAGAAACTATAATTAAATAATCAGGGTATGATTCCTAGTGTAAGATGTTTTCCCTACTAGACTGTGAGCAGCATGAGGGCAAAGCCCCACCCACAGCGCATCCCTCCCACCAGCCTGAGACCTGAAGCGTAGACACAAATAAGCAAGTGCTGCCCAACTGAAGCTGTGCTTGCCCTGCAGGCTGCCTTAAATCCGCTCTTCCAGCTCTTCTCTGCTTCTCCCGCTGACTTCTGCGTGTCATGATTGACCCCACAATCGTCTCCTCTGCCACAGTAGACTGTATGCCATTGGAGGCAAGAGCATCAATGAGGCAGGAGCTATGTCTGCTGGAGTTTGTTTTCCCCAAAGCCTAGCCATCTGCTGGCGGGTGTCAGGCCCTCAGTGACTTATTGTTGAAGAAACTCTCTGCTGTCCCCAAGGAAATGGGACAGTAAGAGAGTTACTTGGGAAATGGGATGGTAAGATAGCTTTGCCTCTGCAGTTATTTTTTGCACTGCTTTGGTGACTCTGTTCTATGAATTATGAAGCATCTTCCCATGCAAGACATTTTTAACAAAGTAGGACACTTGTGAATTTGTAAAATTATAAGGTAACTTTTCTGTTTAGCACTCTCTGATTCTTGCAGCTAGTATATATTATTTTACTGGGGCCTGGGAAGATTGTCACTTGTACAAAGCAGAAAGTGGTGGCATTGGTGTTTCTCCTCAGGCATAACTCCCCAAACGCTGCTTCTCTCACTGCACCACATGGCTCAGGAACTAGTCCCACTTTCCAGGTGAGAAAAAAGGTCCAGACAGTAGGCTACTTGCTAGAGGAATATTTACATTTTAAAAGGGCAGGTAGGTAGTGAGGGTAATGCTTAAAGACATGAAACAAATGAGTGAATTACCAGTGGTGGACTTCAGGAAAGGCAATACTTTGGAGAAGTAGCAGAGCTCAAATTTCATCACCCAGAGGTGTGCAAAGGGGTAAACCATCCCTAGTAGCTTAAGAAGAAAAGATGGTAGAAACTGAATATTAAGTGTAAGATATGGAATATTTTTGTTCAAAACTCTAAAGTTACAGACACAGCATAGGGAAACCCTGGCTGATAGCAGTGCACTGGGGAACTTTGCTAGGCACACAATGAAATGTGAATGTATGTAACAATACCTGCAGGAGTAACACACTACAGCCAGAATGAGAGCCCAGAGCTCCACTGGTCCCTGCCAGCCAGAGAGCCTTGGGAACACTACATCCAGTGTAGGCACCAAGATACAAAATAATAACAGTAATAGTAAAAGAATAAAAAGGACATGAGTACATCTAAAGAAGGAAGACATGATTTCCACCTGGGAAAAGATAGTCTAATGGCAGCAAATATCTAAGGAGATTTGATGCAACAGGGGAAGTCCACCTGCTAGGGAGCTCCAGAAGCCAAAAACAGACCCAGCATGGGGAGAGTCACCATTAGCACGGACCCCAGTGGAAGTGGCCTACTTTCTGCGATGCCCAGGGTCATGGGATGGTCATGAGGAAGTCAGTGCAGAAATGTTACAGAAGAGTGCTCTAACTTATAGGTCCGTTGTTTAAAAATTAAAAAAAAAAAAAAATCTCTCTAGAACCTTTTGAATGTTGAAATGAAAAGGCTGATGGACAGCCTCTAAGCCGGGAACTTGCACCCTGGATCTGAAAAGGCGCCTCAGAGGTGATTTGGGAGTTGCCATGAAGGGATGGGAGGCCAAGTGTGGGGCTCCACTCAACCTTACTTCAGCTAAAGCCCCCGCACTTCTGTCCTTTTTGTACACTGAGCTCCCTCATGAAATTTCATTTGAAGAAAGGATTCTATGGCAAAAAAAAAAAAGTTTTTATAAATCGCTGGCCTAATTTAATGACCCTCGTTTTAAAGAGGGTGAAAGTGAGACGAAGAGAAGGGCAAGCTCTTTCTAAGATCTCCCGCCAGTTGGCAGCAGGGTCAGGGCAGAATCCTAGGTCTCCTGACTCTTCCTCTTGGAAGCCAGGGACAATATAAAAACCTGCAGAATTAAGACATTTTTTGGAAAAGAAAAATGCAGAGTCTTATTCTCTGAACAGCCTTCGCTCATACGGAGTGAGCCACGGATAACTAATAACTCTGTATTAGTTATCTACTGCTGTATAACAAATCACCATAAAACTTAGTAGCTTAAAACAAGTCACGTATTATCTCATAGTTTCTGCAGGTCAGGAATCTGAGCATGCTTAGCTGGATTTTCTGCTTCATGGTCCCTCATGAGGCTATCATCTCAGTGTTAGGCGGGATTGGGGTCTCATCTGAAGGCTCAACTGAAGAATAATTAACTTCCAAGCTCATTGATGTGGTTGTTGGCTGGACTCCACTCTTTGACAGCTGTTGGTCCAAGGCCACCCTCAGTTCCTTGACATGTGGGGCTCTCCAACAAGGCCATTTACTTCATCAGAGCCAGCAGGGGAGACAGAGAGACTACAGGCAAGAGAAACATCACAATCTTGTGTAACCTAATCGTGGAAATGTCATTCCATCACCTTAGTCATATGGTGCTGGTTAGGGCCACCCCATGCTCAAGGGGAGTAGTTACACATGTGTGGGAATACCAGCAGGCAGTATAGGTGGGGCCCTCTTGAGTCTCCCTGCCATAGCCTCCAGCAATCCACGGTCACCAAATTTCTGGCAACCTCTTATCAATAACAAGTCTACTCAACCCATCTGCACTCTATTGATGAGGAATCAATAACTATGGCAGCCACTAAGGTGGACTTGGTCTTATTTAAGCTTTCTGTCCATGTGTAAGGTAGAATCTGGTGTTTTGCATTAACTATCGTAATTCATTGACTAGCCATAATTTCTCTTGAATATCACCCCAGGGCAGGGTCTTCCAAGGCAATGACTCCAAATGCATTTCATTCAAAAGTAAGCCACCTGCCCTGCAACCTGTTCCTCTCAGCGGATGTCATGAATAGTAAAATCTGGGATTAATTCCTTTTTCCCTTACCACCCCTGACATGCAAAATTATGCAATCTCTGCTGCCTTGACAAGTCAATCTGTTCGCTGCCTCCCCACTGTCTCCACCATCACCCATTCCCTCCATCATCACCCCACTTCAGGCCTGGGCATCACACAACAGGCCACTGCAACAGCTCACCCATTGGCCCCCTTCACCCCAGCCTTCCCCTTCAATCCGTCCCTAAACCTTGGGTTGTAGACATCAACAATTCCTAGGCCCCAAGATTTCCAAATGGTCCTCTTCTGCCCAAAGGAAAAAGTCAGACCCCAGCGTGGCATTCAAAGCTTTGCATGATCTGCTCCTAGTCTCCAAACAGATTCCGTACTTCAGCTGTAATTCATGCTCTTCACACTAACTATTTTATGCTTTTTTGTCCTTAAATACCATTCCCTCTTGCCTAGAATATCCTTCCCTATGTTTGTCACCTTCTCATATTCTTTCAAACTGCAGTTCAAGTACCACCTCCTCCAAGTGGGTTAGACACCCCTTTCCTGTCATCCCATCCCACCCCACGTTTTCCCCACTATCTCCCTTACCATTCTGGAGTTATGCGTCTATTCATAGGGCAACCCCTCCAGACAACGTAGTTCTTAAAAAGGAGAATTTGCATCTAGCTTATCTGGAACCTAGCATAACTGGAGTAAAATTAATCTTCAACAACTGACAAGAGTCCTTGCTGTGTCCCAGATTTGGACATCCCCTTCCTCACCAGGGTTTATTCAGAAAGCCAAGAACTTGCAGTTGTTTTCACGCTTCACCCTCCAGGCTTGCAACTGTGCAGAGTGATGTCACAACATGTGATTAGAGGGAGCCATCCCAGCCCTGGGATGGGAAACCGTCTCAGGACACAGACTTCAAGGAATGTCCTTGCTTTCAGAGGTGGCCCTCAGAATAAAAGCATGGATTGCTTGGGATTTGGAAAAACCAGTACCAAGGACAGAGGAGTCCTGTCTGGGGATTTGAGGCTGAGTCACAAGAGATAGCTAAAAATCTGGAGGTTATAAAAAGGATCAGTCAACAACTGGTGGGAGAAATGACAGGCTCAAGGGAGGGATGGAGACAAAGAACTCTCTGTCCTAGGGCATGGAGAAATTCACAGCCCAGGGGAAGGAATGAGTAATAGTTAAGCATACAGCTTTGGCATCAGAAACCTCTGGGTTCAAGATATGTTTGCTTGCTGTGTGAACTTGGCCACGTTACTTAACTTCTCTAAGCTCATTTTCCTCAGCCATATTAAAAGCAAAATAGTATCACCTACTTCAGAAGGTTATTGTGATGATTGAGTGATGTCGTGCATGTGCATCGTTTAGCACAGAAACTGGCACTCAGTGTAAATGCTTTACTGTTATTGTTTGTTACCTGTCGCTGAAATGGTTGTTGGTGGTAAGACCCCACCAGAGAGGCAGTTCCTAAAGTGTGTCCTGTGGAACAGCATTCTCATGAGTGGGCCAAATTAGTTTGGGGAACAGTTGACACTGTGTCCTGTTCTTGGAAATTCACAGCTCATATGTCCATTCAATACATAGTTATAAGGGCTGGCAATACAATAGAAAACAAAACAGGTAGCATCCTTTTATTTATGGAGTTTACATTATAATGGGACATTTTAGCTCATACAAGATGCTATAACAAAATACCATAAACTGGGTGCTGTATAAACAGCAGAAATTTATTTCTCACAGTTCAGAAGCCTGGGAAGTCCAAGGTGCCCATAGGTTTGGTGTCTGGGAAGGGCCCTCTTCCTGGTTCATAGATGGTGCCTTCTGTGTCCTCACATGGCAGAAGAGGCAACACAGCTCTCTGGGGTCTCTTTTATAAGGACACTAATCGATTTGTGAAGGCTCTTCCCGCTAACCTAATCACCTCCCAAAGATCCCACCAGCCAATATTATCACATTGGTGATTAGGTTTCAACATACGAATTTTGGGGGGACACAAATATTCACACCATAGTATGGGGGAAGGTAGACAATACAAGAAAATCAAATGAACTTATAGTAAAATTTCAGGTAGCAGTAGATGCTAAGAAGAAATATAAAACAAGGTAAGGGAATAAACAATGACTGGTGGCGAGAGGGGTACCTTTAGATAGGGTGGGACATGGAGGTGCTATTTGTGCAGATATTTGAATGAAATGAGAGAATGAGCTCTGTAGGCAATGGCTACAAGTCTGGGTTTTATTCTGAGGATGATTAGAATCCAATGGAAGGTTTGGGGCAGTAGAATGTATAATCTGAGAAATCCTGCAGCAATTAATCTGTTCAGCTTTGGTTAACACAGTATCCCCAGACTTATTTGAACACAAATACCTTTTTCCACAGGACGCCTACCTAAAAACATCTTGGAACATAGTCTGGGAAATTCTGCAGTAGAGTACAAGGCTTCATAGGTTTTAAAGGGACTGTAAATTTGCTCTCACTCATCTAGATCTACAGTAACAAGTCAAACAAACCACTTGGGCTGAAATAGGCATGCCAGGCAGGAAAACCTAGCTCTAGAGGTAGAGACAAAGCAGGGTGTCATCCTAATTAGCAACTCGTTTTGGCTAAGACAATCGAAGAGCACAGCCAGGCCTCAGCAGACTCTGGGACCCCCTCTTAGGCCAATGGAAAGTTGCCAACATCTGCCCAGAAACTAATTAGCGTTTGCAAACAGTACACCTTGGCCTAAGCATTCTCCAAAGAGGAAGCGTATAAAACTTGAGATCCAGCCAGAGACTCTGGGAAAAAGACAGAGGTCAAATATTTTGGTGCTTACACATGGACAGCCACCAGAGAGTTGCTGAAAGTGTAGGAAATAAAAGGTGAAAGTATCCACTTGGACTCTGATCTCTTTCTTTATCAAGCAGTGCAAATTTGAGTTTTCACCATATATGAACTGAAGTAATCAGGCCGGTATAGTTCAATGTAGTTGAAAGCACAAATTTTAGACCTGCAAATCAGAGTCCAAAAGCTGGCTTTGCCTCTCTTTTTTTTTTTTTTTTTTTATTTCAGCATATTATGGGGATACAGATATTTAGGTTATGTATGTTGCCCTTGCCCCCCGCCCAAGTCCGAGTTTCAAATATGTCCATCCTTTGGGTGGTGCACATTGCACTCTTTGTGTATGCATATACCCGTCCCCTCCCCCCTCCCCCCTCCCCCTGCCCAACATCCAATAGATGTTATTCTTATATGTGCCTCTTAAAGGCAATCTCTGAACCTCCCTGAATCTCAATTTTATTCCCAAATAGGCATAACAATACCTATCTTACCAGGTTGTTATGATGAATGACAAGATAAATGATAGCATGTATAAAAAGCATTTAGCATAAAGATCTGCACAAAACAAGTACATAGTAGGCATTCAACAAAATGTTAGTTTCCTTTCTGTTTAGTTTAATCTGTATTTGGTTCTATAATAGAAACTGTCATTTGTTGAATAACTACTATATTCCAGCAGGGGTCAGCAAACCATAAGGAGGAGGCCTATTTTTGTAAATAAAGTTTTATTGGAACATAGTCATGCTCATTCATTTATGCATTATCTACAGCTACTTTCTCTACAAGAGCAGAGTTGACTAGTTGGGACAGTCAACTGCAAAGCTGAAATATTTAGTATCTAGTCATTTTTTTCTTTCTTTTTTTTTATTTCAGCATAGTAGAGGGGTACAAGCATTTAGGTTACATATATTGCCTTAGCCCTGCCCAAGTCAGAGGTACAAGTGTGACCATCCCCTAGACAGTGTGCACCGCACCCATTAGGTGTGAATATATCCATCCCCTCCTCCCCTCCAACCTGCCCAACACTCGATGAATGTTACTACTATATGTGCACATAAGTGTTGATCAATTAATACCAGTAGTATCTAGTCATTTAAGAAAATGTTTACTGACTCCTGCCAGTCAATGTGCTAAATCTTTATACTTAATTTCCAATCACCATAACCTAGCAAGTTGGATATTATCATATTTATATATAAAGAGATTGAGGCAGAAATAAAAGTTCATCTACCAAGTCCTCCTCCAAAAACATAATGCCAACCCTATACCTGAAGGAAGCTTAGAAGAATGATTAAAGATGGTTCATTTGTGTGATTCATCTTCTCTTTGCCCCTGCCTCCCTCTGACTTTTATTTCTCTCTGGCTAAATTTCTTGACTCTGCCATATGCTGAATTAAATGATCCTGTCTAGAAGGACTTCTCCCCATTCCCTGCTTTCCTTACTTTTGCTTTTTGTTTGTTTATTCATTTCAAAAATGAAAGTGGTAATTTCCAGACCCTCTAAAATGTTCTCATGCCTTGACTGATTTCTTGGGAACTGTACTTTTTTTAGATAGTGCATCGTGTGAGGCCCAATTTTCCAAAAATGATAGATTTTTAAGCTCCCCGCTCTGCTACTTCTCACTTTATCTTCCTCTCACTTAACCTCTCCAGGCCAGGCTCGAGGAGAGCAGTCTTTCCCTGGGGCCTTCAAAGAGTTGCTTGAGACATAGATACTGTAGTGCATTTGGCTTCACGCCCTTCCCTCAAGTGCCAAAACTGTAAATAAAATAGTCGTGTGCACCCCAATTCCCCAGCACCACCCTCCCACATTGTCCCATTTTAGGAATCCAGCAACTTTATTTACATTAATCATGTTGGGCTTCCCTCTGATATTTATGCTATAAATAGTAATTGTTTAAATTGAACAATGAATCTTACTTCAAAAGATAACTTGGTATAGCAGAGCATAGAGTTTGGAATTATAAGACTGAGTTCTTCATTCTGACTCAAATACTTGCTGACTAGGCATCTTATTTAACCTTCTCAAGCCTATAGTATTCTTACCAGTAAAATACAAACAATGTTCCCTAACTGATACAGTTGGCATCATGACTAAATAGCATCTGTAAAGTGCCAGACACAGGATAAGTGTTAACCTAGTTGTGTCACTCTTAGTTTGAAATGCCGAAGATTGTCTATCCTGGAGCTTCACATCTTATCACAGACAGGTCATAGTTATGGTATATCATCACTCCTGTCTAATATATGAAGAAATGAGAGGAGAAAGGGTCTAGGATTTGTTCTATATCAGCACTTCCCCTCTTGTGTGCCATCAAACCTAATCCTGTGACATACTTCAAACACAGAATAATCAAGTAAATTTGGGAAACACTCTATAAACTGTCCCTGTCTTGGAGATTTCCAATGAGCACAAATCCATTCATGACCCTGAAAAGTCCTAAAGTGAAGAAAGCAATATAATTTGTTTGACTTAAAATAACATTTAGTTTAAAATAACATTTTTTTCCAAACATTTAATTAGGAAATCTTTTCCCCTTGCATTAATACCCATCAACATGCTGTAGATTACACTTTAGAAAATGCTGCTTAAAGTTACACAACTAAATTAAAGCCAAGTCAAAGGTTAGACATAACTCTTATTTTTTAGGCTCTTGTGCAGCTTCTCTTGCTCTGACCATAAATCATAAAGATGTTTTATTGACTATATTTATTCTGGGCCCTGATGACTGGATCCTTTTGAAATTAGTCCTATTAACTTAGTCATGCGAGCCACCCTTTGACGTCATTATAACACATGAGCCAGTTCACCTGGATTAAGTTCCTGATCCCCCTTTCTAGGTGCATGAGCCTCAGTTTTCTCATCCATAAACTGTAGTTATCTCCAGTGTCTTAGAGAGGATTCAACGAGATAATCCACAGAAGACACACACAGCAGCGCCTGGCACGCATGTGTTCAACCAATGTCAGTTATTGTAATATTTAAATGGTCCCATTTTGAGAAAGGGAAAGTAGACAATGAAAGTGTGCTTGCTTTACCTGGGATCACACAAATTAATTATTGGAGTCGTCTTAGTTTTCTCTGAGAGTCTGGGGAAATATATTTCAGTCTTAGAAATATATTTTCATCTCAGGAGTTATCTTCTATCAAAATGTATCAAGCTGCATTGAACTTGATTTATATCGGCTTTTGTAATTGCCAGTGGCTCCATCTGACTCCTGCTGCTGCAAACCCCGGTCAAGCCGAATTCCATTCATTTGAGTGTCAGTGTATTGGGTTGGAAAAGATTTCCAAACCCGTCTGGTTCTGCTATGACAAATATTTGGTGTATATATCAACACTCCCTCACTCCGATACCCATCGTAGACACTACTAATCCATGCCAGCTCCTTTTCCCCTTGAGTCCAAACGTGACCACAGAATCTCTCTCAAAGTAGCTCCAGGTAGCTATATTAGCTCTTTGACATTGAAATATAATTGTTATCCTAAACCAATTCCACCTCTTAACCAATGCCTGAACCGCCTCTACAATATTACTCTCATTTTTAATATGCCCAATGCCGTAGAGCTCCCTATAGGGGGAAACAAGAAGGAAAGGGAGAGAAAAGAACAGATACTAACATTTGAGTGACATTCATTATTAATATTCCAGGCATTTATAGCTCCATTATCTATTCACTGTCTTAAACAACTCTGGAGAGATTCCATTTTATAGTTGAATAAGCCACAATTCAGAAAGTTATAGGACTTTGTCCAGGGCTCCCCAGTAGGTAAGCAAAATGTGATCTCAGATCTTTCTGACTGTAAAACCTATACTCCTCTCTTCTGTCATAGTGACTTCTTATGCATTTTTAAAGTTTTTTGGGACTAAATTTCTAGCATTGAGTGGCTAATAACAGTTCCATAAAAGTCACCATGTCACAGAGCCCCAATCTGAAGTTTTTTTATTTAGGGTTGTATCATCCTGTAACCTGTCCTTCCTAGATAAAGTTCTTTAATTTATTAACCTTGGCTTAATAGCTTGAGAATCCACTTTCCAATACTTGTGAAAGAGCCAACTGGATTTCTTAAAATTCTGGATGAAGCCCACAATAGAGGACTCATGTTTTATTGGGAAATGAATTCAAATCGATTTTTGAAACAATTTTCCAGAATTTTACAGGAATCTATATTGTTGCCACTTGGTCAGACCTACTTTTTATTTTCTTTTCTGTTTAGGCAAGAAATAGGAAAGAGAAAGAAAGTGCTCTGCAGAAGTTTTATTTCAAAAATTGAAACCAGACCACACCAGGGCAGTTTGTGGTCTGAATGTATCAATGGATCTAGTCATATTTCATCTGAGCTTTTCTAAGGTATACTAAACCACAAATATGAATCTCATTATTGTGTCTGGATAGAAATACTTTATGGATTAAGATTTGTGGATTTAATTTGGTTGGTAAGGAAACTTCTGTTCAAGGATAGGAGAGAGGAAGCCATGAAGCACCACCAATGCTCAAGCCAAACAACTACAGAAAGAAACACTCCGTATTTGGGGGCTTTTGTACTTAATATTGGCCATTTGACTGGATCTAAAGTGAAATCCAAAATTAAGTTCTACAGAAATATTGCCAAATTAGCAATGGACCACAGGTCACTAGAAACAAAGAGACCCCAGGATTGGAAACTATGCACAGTTGCCTATTTTTCAAGAAAAACTGAGGCATGAAGAGTGGATGTGACTTGCCCAAGGTCACAGAATGAACTTGTTGGTCAGACCTGGTTGGCAGAAGTGGGACTGAGAGCTTCTTTTCCAGATCTTCAATGTATTGTACCTTCTACTACCTGACCCCATGAAAGGCCAAATCTCCAGGAACTTAAAAATAAGTAATGAGGGTAAAAATTCAAAAAGAGGGAGGGTGAGCTGGATTTAACAAACAACAAATACTGCAGTTAAATCGGGAGGGTTACTGACTAATAACCCCGGGTGTTTCCTTCACACCAAAACCAAATTGTCATGGTAAGCGTATTACGGATCTGTTCAAGTCCATCTCTTGACAAAGGAGTTGACTTTGGTCATTCGGAACCTTGTCTCAAAGAAGATAGCTTTCAAAAGCCCTTGGGGTTTTGACTGAAATCTCATGGGAAGGAACCAGGTCTGTCTTGGTCACTTTTGTAACCTTTGTACTTACTATAGTATCTGGCCCAGAGTAAGTACTCACTGAATAACCTAATGAAAGAAATAAACTAATTACAGAATTGAGGCTGTGATAAATTCCTTGATGCACCTTACTTGAGCAGAGATCAGAGAACTAATTACATTAGAGCTGTCAGGAAAATAAGTATTTGTTCATTTATTAATTTCACAAATGTGAGAACTTGTATGTAGAAGTTCAAACCAAGAAATATATTCAGCTTCATTTTATTTAGTATAAATATATTGTGTGTTTACTACATTCTAGACAAAGTGTTCGGTGTTGGGCATTCACAGATGAGTGTCTTAGATACAGTTCCTGCCTTCATAGCACTCACAGTATATAGACAGTCTAACTGGACACAAACCAACTGCTGACAGTCTAACATAAATACAAGATAGAATTAGCTATTTCCTAAGAGAGGGAGGTATGCATGCATAATAAAGCCACCCCAACTCTTTTTTTAATACTATGTGATGGGAATAATATTATATCAATTCCTCAGATAATTCAGAAGAAGAAAAGATGAATTTTGGCTGAAGTTACCTGAGAAAACTTTCCATAATAGATTTTTTTTTTACCTGCGTCTTGAAGGACTAATAGAATTGTTCACTCAGAGATAGCAAAAGGGCCTTCTAGGAGGCTTCAAGGCACCTGGAACTCTCTTCCAATGATAACTGAGCAATGACAGCTTCTCCAAGGTGTCTGTCAGCTTGCTTCATCTCCATAGCAGCCATGGGATGTCTTGAACCTACAGGTTCTGATTCCAGGGACTGATAGTATTCTCCTATGAGCTAGGTGTTTAGAAATTTTATAGACAGAGCTTGGGTCTGATCTTGAACCGTAACTCTTTTCCTTGGCCCCATAGCACAAAAGGCTGCATGAGATTGTGGTTCAGAGCACTGACTTTGGACTCAGAGGGACTTGGGTTCAAATCCTGCCTTCACAACTTAATAGATATTTGAACTTGCACAAACCACTTAATGATTCTATGCTTCAGTTTATTCAGCTGCAAAATGAGGATAAAGATACCACCTCATATAATTTTGTGAGAATTTGAAATTGGAGATTTAAAATGCCAAGTACAAGTTCTGGCAAAATAGATACTTGATAAGTGATAGTTAATGATACCTGTATTACTTTGATTATCCTTGTTATTATATCAACTTCTCCCTGATCTGAGGCCTCTTCAACCAATATTTCATGATCTAAGACCTGGCTCAATTTCCTCAATGCTCTCATTCAGCTGGCACTGCTACCAAACCTTGCCTGTATATCCTCTTCTAGTTTCTGAGATTTCTGGGAACAAGGGAAAGCTGCTTACTCAGCCGTTTTCCCCAGCACCCAGCACATTGTGCATCCCATAGTGAGTAACCAGAAATTAGACCTTAAAGAATCTTAACATCGATACTCTGACTATTGGCTGGGGAGTATGCACCATGCTCCCAATCTGCAGTGGCACTTAAGAATATCACAAATAATAAATCCACAACACATGGATTTAAAAGCAATTTCATTTTGTGATGCTTCAGGAAGAAATTGTAAGCTTTGTGATTATAAAAAA
The DNA here is from genome assembly GCF_000956105.1 of Propithecus coquereli. Taxonomy (NCBI): domain Eukaryota; kingdom Metazoa; phylum Chordata; class Mammalia; order Primates; family Indriidae; genus Propithecus; species Propithecus coquereli. The sequence continues at coordinate 8,699,755 of NW_012155173.1, forward strand.
CATGTTTATCTTCTCCATTGTTGTATACTTCATGCTTAACTCAGGGCTTGGCATATGGTAGATATTTAATAAATATATACTGAAAAGATGGATAGTTGGATGGATGGATGGATGGATGGAAAAGCGAAAAACGCTACAGAAACAAGAAGTCTAGAAATCTCTTAACACAGATACTCTCCAAGATCCCACCAGTGATATTTCTCTCTGGAGACCAATACAATGACCTCATACTAGAAATTACTGGAAGACTTTCATATGAACTTTTAAAGATTTTCTTTCAAGATTTGCTGAGGTATAACCGATAAATAAAAACTATATACATTTAAGGTATACAATGTGATGATTTGATGTACGTATACATTGTGAAATGACTACCAGATTCAAGCTAATTAACACATCCATCACCTCATATAGTTACCTTTGTGTATGTGTGTGGTGAGAACACTTAAGATCTTCTGTCCTAGCAAATTTGAAGTATACAATACATTATTATTAGCTATAGTCCCCAGGTTGTACATATGCATTTCTTTTTGAAGCCTTCCCAGCGGTCCGGAGGAAGAGATAAACCTCAATCAAATTCCTTGACCAAGAGGCAAGATCTCTGTGTTGTAATATCATATTTATCACTAATTAGATGGAGACCTTCTCTGGGTGTTTCAGTTCGGTTATTCTCTTAAATAACCAGATACACGGCATATAAGTTTCATGTCATATACTGCATTTACTTGATTGGATGTGGCTTCCTGGAGCGATAGATCCAGAGAAATTCTGCAGTGGAGCGCCTTGGGAGTGGTGTTGCTGATTAGCAGTGTGCGCCACGTACACCAGAATGATGCCCAAGAGTGCCACGGGTTTGGACTCAGCAATCGTCTACAGTTGCTTCTAAGTCTCGCTCAAGCATGATTTCGACTCTGTAATCTGATGTCTGTCTGTGTCTTTGGAAAGTACTGAGAAGCTGGGCCAAATGTTTCCCGTTAGGAACATAGTCTTGAAAGACTAAACCACAGGCAGTGTGTTCTGGAGAAAGCCCAGGCTCAGCGGCGTGGACAACCAACCCAGTAGCGGCACTGCCTCAGAGAAACCTTGGCCAGGGGACTGACCTCCCAGAAAAGAGCCCCACCCCAGGCTCACCCGCTTGCTTTTCTTGCTACTGAATTAGAATAGATAGGCTATGAGGGAAACCAGGGCTGTAGCCACAGCCTCTTCACTTTCCTGAAAATTTCAGAGTATCCCTGTCACTTGACAAACCGGAACACTTAGATTTATGCACTTCCATGGAAAAAGCAGCAGTGGGCAAGAGAGGGCTCCCCAAAAGTCTCTTATGAATCTCTTTCTTCAGAGACTAGCTTTCTGCTAAGTGCCTTCTCCAGACAAAAGACACAAGTAATCATACGATACACCAGTACACACCAGTTACTAAGATTTCCTTCCTTTTAAGTGGGCTAGCTGCTGAGTAGTTTGCCTGCATGATCTCATTGATCTCATCTCTCTCACTTGCAGTTGGAAGAACTGTTCTTATGGGGTTGATATTGATGTTACCATTTTACAGAAAAGAAAACTGAGGCTCAACAAGGCAAAGTTGCATATCCAAGACAGCTACTAAATGGAACCCTATGGAGACACCACCACCCAACTATCTTTTACCTAAAAAAAAAAAAAAAAAAGGTGATTCTATATGGTTCAAGCTAATAGCAAGTGGCAGAGGATCTAACAGTATTTGATTCTAGAGCAGATATTCTCAAACATCATCTTGATCAAATCGATATTTGTCAATTTTAGCATTTACCATTCTTCCCAACAAATATCTGCTTATATGTCTGCTTTGTATACTGGACTATGAACTCATTGAGGGCAAGACCTGTCCATCTTTGGTTTCTGAAACACCCTACCACCCCCGGACTACCCCATAGCCTGTTCTTATACTTGTTCAATTCATCTCTATTGAATGGCAAGAATAAATCATTTTTAAAATGAATTCTAAGTCCTCTGGGGTAATTGCTAGCTCTCCTAGCATCTCAACTGGGCACCGGTTAAGCCACCATGCCACCTAAATGGATAACTGTTTCTCGGAGCTGGAATTCAAACACCTGGGGCATGAAGGGTCTTTAGCTTGGCAGTTAGAGTTTTCCCAATTCTTTTATGACACAGGTTGTTCTGGACTCACTCAACTGTGGGGATCAGATGTCCTTGGAAAAAAATCCACACTTACGGCTGTTTCCTGGCTCCTCTCTCTCCCTGACACATTCCAAAAAGGAATTTATGGATGTTGGGAAGGACAAGGGGTGAGGAATTTCTAGAACATTTAAGAACGCCCATGTAAGCAACTCTGCGCTTGACAGACTGTGCACAATAAAATTCTTGTGCCTGTAAGCGGGAAGAAAAATTTTGTCTGAGCTACCTCATGTGTTGCGAAAATGATGTGGAAACAAATTCATCTGCATTTCTAAACAGTAGGAATCCTCCTTGTCCCCCCAAACCTAGGATAATTCATGTACGTGCCTGAGTAAACAAGACAAATGTATTCTGCGAGCTGCTAAAAATGAAGTCATAAGTAACTAATTCTGAAACATGATTCTAGCCAGTTGGAAGTTTTTTTCTTTATCTAAAATTGAAATTGTTTATTCTCCAGCTGTGACCAGGGAAAAATTCAAAGATTGTTGATTTCTTCATCCAGCAATGGTCTTTGTCCTATGGTGAAGTACCTAAAAATAACTGTTAGATTATTCCATGCTGCTTCCAAAAGGTTAGCTACCAAACAGCTCTACTGTGTGTGTTTTTTTTTTAAAGAAAAAAAAGGAAAATTTGATAATAAGTTAAGAGGCACCTTAAAATATAAAATTATAAACTCAAAAGCCATTAGGACATGGCTGGCATGATCCTGGCCTTGGTTGCCCAGTCTGTTAAATGAAGTGTGACCTCGTGGTAATGTTCTAAGTAAAACTCTGTAATGCCAGACTCTGGAGAAATCTTCCTACACTGGTAACATCTAATACCAAGGAAATTGAAATAAAAAGATTAAGTCCCAACCCCACCTCCCAAAAAAAAAGGCTCTGGGACCATTGTTTTTATCTTTTTAATTTTTTGTAGAAGGCAGAGGTCACAACTGTAGCAGGTATTTGGAGGCCAAGAACTAAATGCTAAAGCCTGTGTTCTGCCCAGCCTTCTCTACAGATGCCTGTGCACAGTTAGGCACCTGGCTATGCAGACGTGAGACACTGCTTACGGGGCTAAGTACCAGCTCTTCACACTGACCTTTAATGTCCTTCTCAATGTGGCTTCTACCAGCTCCAAGTAGTCTCTCCATTTCTACTCCCCTGTGTAGTATTTTACACCCCAATAGAATGAGACCTCTCCATATTCCCTACGTGCACCCCACCTTTGCATGTATCAGGCACCCATAAAGAACAGCTTCTGCTATTACTGTCGTCTTGCCCATTCTTCTCATCACCCACATATTCCAGTTCCCTTGCCTTTTCTCATGACATTTCTTCTTTCCAGACTGCTGTAGTCTCCCATCTGTACCCATTCACCGGAGTTGTATCCATCTACTTTTCAGAATCTTGCCTATCTCAAATACCACTGCTTTCAAGGTGTTTTTCTTGATCCCCTCAAAACAGAACGTAGCCTCCCTTCCCTTTGAGCATTAATGGATCTAAGTTGGCCAGTCTCTTTTGTTACTTATTATATCATTATTATAGTCATGACTGTATCTCTCTGAGTCCACCCACTCCTTCTGGATACAAGGTTTCCTATTCTCTATTTGATCTGCTATTGTTATTATTGCTTCTGTTATTATTAGCTACCATATATTAAGCACCTACTATGTGCCAGGCACTGTGCTAATACCTTAACATGTATCTTCCCATTCCATCCCATTCTCCCATAACACTAAATACTATGAGATAGACACATGTATCCCCACGCAGGAGATGAGCTTCAAGTGAGATTCAAGGAGGGAGAGAGAATGGCCACAGGTAGCCACTACTAATGTGGAAGAGCTGAATTCTAACACAGACCTATTTTACTTCAAAGACTAAACTCTTTCCCCAACACCCCCAGCTGCTTCATAACAGAAATATTTAGATGGCTGAAGGAAATGGGCTGAGTGCCCCTCAGACTCTGGAGCAAAGAGGTGCAGGGTCAGCAGAAGAATCAATGTCATGGGTTGTCTTTGACGAGCTCTACCAGCTTCTAAGGGAAGGCTGAGGCAGAGCAGAACGAGGTGTTATAGAGAGCCAGAGTATCTCAGCTTTGGTTTGATGTGAGGAGATTCCTATGGGACACTAAGGTGTGCAGGGAGAGGAAGAAGATATTTCCCAACCCAAGGGCAGGAAGTGGGAAAAGATGCTGACCTGGGACAAGGTGGTTATCTCTTCAGATTTGAGGAGGACAACAGCCTTAAACACCATTCTCCACTTGTACCCGGATATGTTCAAACATGTGAAGTACAGAAACCACAGTGCACATGCATGCTTGCTTATGTTTAAGTGAGTTGCTTAAAAGATGCCATCTTTTCTCCCTGGTTGCCTGGCACCTGTGTCTGAGATGCTCACCCATTTTCATTAGACAGGAAACTTAACAATATCAGAACTTTCTTATAGACTCTCTTTGACCTCTTTGAGCCTCAGTTTCCTTGTTTTGTATCATGGGCTTAATAAAATCAAGCAAGCTTCAAAACCAGTACTGCTCAATAGAACCTCCTGCGATCATGCAAATGTCCTTTATCTGCACTGGTCTGATACTGTAGCCACAGGCACATGTGGCTATCAAGTACTTGAAATGTGGGTATTACAACAGAAGAATGAGAATTTTAATTAACTTTAATAACCACATATGGTGTATTAGACAGAACTGCTCTAGACCAACAAACTCAAAGTTTTTTACCTCTTCTTAGACCTCCTATCTCATGGGGAAATGGTGGAATTTTTGCCACCAGATTAATTATGTTTTGAGATGTTAACAGGAATGGAGACACGTAGAAGTTCTCACAGAAATGATTCCACAATTCATTCATTTAGCTCTAAAAATTTCTTTTGATAAAGATAGAAAGCAAAGTCTGATCCACATGTGTATTGCTCTGCATTAGGTGTGTTTGCTGAGGCAGGCTACAGAGCAGGACAACATGCTTAGCTTGGAAGTAGCTTTGTCCTGGGTATGTGACCCCAGTACTCTATATATTGAGACAATGCAAAGGCTGCATATCTTCCTGATGCCCTCCTTTGTGATCATTAACTTACCAGATTTTCTAATTTTACCATAAAAGATACACACGTACCCTTAGATATATATGTATATGTGCATATCTTCCAGGGCATACTTCATATTTGTCTAGGTACACTGACAAGTGTCTACTTCACTACAGAACTCTTATCCTTGCTTAAAACCAGACCTATATATGCCAACATAGGAGTTTATAGGTTTAGGAGAAAGAAAATTCTAGAAAAAAATATTAATTAAAGTCCATACTTTCCACTACAAAAGCTTCCCTTTATTGAGCTCTTGATGCTGCCAAAGACTGTGCCATTCCTTTTGTACACGTTATCTCATGCACTTTTCACAACCATCCTATGAGGACACTCTTACCACATTTATTGATAACCAGACTCTGGCTTATGGTCTTAGATAATACCTTGCACAAGGAAGAGGAAGTGGTTGAACAGTGATTCAAACCCAACAGAGTTTGTCTACAAAACCTATGCTCTCCAGCACCATTTGATTTACATTCTGGTGCTTTGGAGCTTGCTGAATTCTCAAAGAAGCCCTTTCTATTGGGTGACAATTCCAACTTCAAAAATCTTTCTCCTATTGTGCTGAAATTTGCCTTCTTGTAACCAACCCTCCCTCCCTGCCTCACCCCCAGCACATAAACACACATACACATTGGTGCTTGTTCTGTCCTTAGGGGCTACAAGAGACAAGCCAGCTCCTGCTTCACCAGGACTTATACACAGTAACCCTGTCCCCTTCAACCCTGGTTTTCTCAACTGCAGGATAAACATGCATAGGTTGGCAGTCCTTCCTCTTATATTTCCAGACCTTTCATTGCTGATCATTTCCTATAAAGATAAGAATCTGCTTGTGCTTTTTAAAGAGTCTCTGCAGAATAAATTGCTCGTTCTGAAATATAAAAGCTCTACTATCAGAATACGATTCTTCATGTCTAACCTAAATATCTCAAACTGCAATCTCAAGTAATTTTCCCTAGGTCCATCCTCAAAGGAGACATAAACCAGCCATTTGTGTGCACAGGAATATTTTACATTCTTAAAGGTCATTTACTTGCTCCCTAACTTTTCTCTCTCTCGTATAAATATTTCCAGTTATAGTAAATTTATCTTCATAAGGTTTACCTCCTCCCCCAGCAGTGACTTCTGCAACTCCTCTTTGATCTAGATCCAAGTTGCTGCTGAGTTCAAGACTAGATTCAGCTAGGAGGTCAAGCTCAAGTTTAAGCAAAGGGGAGGCTATTGATGTGGACTCTTGCTGGGTTTTGTTCCCAGAAGTGCAACAAAATAGCAGCTACTGTTTAATGAGTGCCTACTATGAGCCTGACACCGCACTGGATGCTTTATGCACAGGTTTCTAATCCTTAATTTTCTCTGAAACGTTTTTGACTCCTGTTTTATAAATGCAGTCATGGCTTAGAGAGCGTAAGTAGCTTTCCAAAGTTACAGGGTTAGTGAGTGACATTTGAACCCAGATATGTCTAATTCCAAAACCTAAGCATTTTGCACAACACTGAAACTATGATGAGTTTTCCCCAAAGTACAAAACCATCCACCCCCCTCAGACCGCTGTGAGCCAACTGGGAAATACACAACCCACAAGAATAACATATGCTCCCCCAAACAATGCAATATTTGGCTGTGCACTGCACAGCTCTTAAATACACAGTGAAAAATTCTCACTCTACTCACACTCTGGTCATTATTACCCTAAACTCATTGCCTTGGAGTCTCAACTAGCAACCCTAATGGCTTTTTAGATGGAAATTTAAGTCATTTAGCAACACACACAAAAGTGCTGGGTAGAAGTCCAAAAACATTTCAAGCTTGGCCCATGGCCCTTCCTCAAAAAAAAAAAAAAAAAGAGGCAAATGTAGAACTATTAAGCATACTAATGAATTTAAGCCAAGTTGGGAGAAAAAAAAAAAAAAAAAAAATGCTAAGAGTTGATAGGAAGGGGGTGGGAAAGAAGGACCTTGTGAAGGTGAAAAGAGTTAAAGCAGCCATTCCAAGAGAGTATGCAATCAATAAATATTTGTCCAGTAAACAAACAAGATGGCCACATTGGTTTGAGAGAAGAGAACATGCCAAGCTCTCCTCTCCATAATAATCCTCATTCAGTAGCCTTACCTATATCCCAGCCCCACAAATGGTTGTTTAGGAAACAAATTTGAATGAGAAAGCATGCTCAGAAGATTGTTGGTTTGTTTTGTGTTGTTTCTTTTTGGTTTAACCAGGGAGTAAATGCCTATTACATAAATAGTTGCTAAAATATCAATGTGATTATAGTTAGGATGTGGTGAGCGTGTGGACAGGACATTCTTGGTTAAATGCACAGACTGCTTTCTCAGTCTCAGACCCTTGACCAGTTGTGTAGAAATGCTTCTCTGTTCAGTTTTCCCTGCCACATCTGTTCTGCAAAGGCTTTCTGCCATCAGGATGGAGGTGATCAGTTGGGATTGTGTGGATATATTCTATCGTTAGGATAAAATCTTTCTGGAAAAAAAGGTAGAAACTTACAGGCCAAGGGATCCAAATACCATAGCTGGTTGACATAAATAGCTAACTTAGAATGGACTAGGGTAAGACTAGCATAGGCAGAGGGAAATGTCAATTTGTGAAATGGCTTATTAAAAACCAAATAGCTCTTCAATTATTTTTTTGAACTACATTGAGTTGTATTTCCCAATTAAAAGAGGATCATGAATGACTTTATGTCATATAGAGATCATTCTCACATGCCTCCAAGGCATTATTTTGGTCAATATCATAATACCCAAAGTTTAGCTATGTCTTCCTATCTTTACTGCATTTTTCAACTGCCTGTGACGACTCCCCTGTCCTCTGCTGCTCAACTGCCCATGGGGTGAGTAGCATAAGACAGGTGGATAAGCAACGTCACAAAGTGAGAACTGTTTCATGGGAGCATGTTCTCCTCCATACTCTGTTTCCGTCTAATCCTTCTCACTATTGAAAGCTCAGCTTAAACTCCATCCTTTCCAATAAGCCATGCCATATCATTCTCCTGACAATTCTCTTTATATTTTCAAATTCCATAAGCAGTTATATTCTACACCACATAATAAATCCCATGCATTCTTTCTTGCTTTGTTCCTACATATTGAATGGATGATTTCGTTTTCCTCTCGATTCTATTGTTAAGTCCTCTAATGGTATATACTTGGTTTTCTATTTATTTCTATCACCCATAGAACTCTGGTTATTGTGGAAAACTCAGTAAGAATTCTATAAGTACTTGATGGGAGAAGACACCAGAGGCTTGTGGTGGACATCCTTTCTGAGCCATCTCTTGTCGTGAACCTCAGATTGGATGACTGGTTCAGGAATGCTCTGTCTGTAAACGGGGTTTTTGAAAGTTTTGGAAATAAATCAAGGAGAAGGGAAACTGAGGTCCAGAGAAGTAGAATGCTGTGCTGACAGCCACATAATTAGTAAGAAGCTCGGCTGGGATTAAAGCTCAGTTTGCCTTCTGGAGTCCTTTATTTTAACCTCTGCCTCTCATAACAGAAGAGAACCAGTAGACGGTGTTAAACCCAATTTTGAGGATCGGTAATAAGAGGCAGTGTAGTAATTCACTCAGAGGACTTAGCTAATAAATCTTGAAGACACTAATGAATACGTAAGTGATCTCTGTGTCATTCTTTTAACCCTGCCATTAGCCATTATGGTCTTCACTGTACAGAAAGTGAGATAAGGCAAAGAGAAGTTACATAACTTGCCCACAGGCCGAGACATACAAACCCATGCCTGTCTTATTCCCATGTTTTGTCCTTTCCCCTATACCCTGCTCTCTCTCTAAATCTCCTGAAGTTGAGCAGTGTGTGAAGTCATTACTTCAAGATTGCAAAATTCTTTTAGAACCATTTTATAGCACCACAACAATGATGATATAAACAATGAAAGATTGTCAGGAGAGCTTCAAGCACAGGGATACGAAATCAAAATTCACTTGGGGCCGGGCGCGGTGGCTCACG
>NW_012155173.1:8709024-8710374 GCF_000956105.1 Propithecus coquereli
CACATTTATTGATAACCAGACTCTGGCTTATGGTCTTAGATAATACCTTGCACAAGGAAGAGGAAGTGGTTGAACAGTGATTCAAACCCAACAGAGTTTGTCTACAAAACCTATGCTCTCCAGCACCATTTGATTTACATTCTGGTGCTTTGGAGCTTGCTGAATTCTCAAAGAAGCCCTTTCTATTGGGTGACAATTCCAACTTCAAAAATCTTTCTCCTATTGTGCTGAAATTTGCCTTCTTGTAACGAACCCTCCCTCCCTGCCTCACCCCCAGCACATAAACACACATACGCATTGGTGCTTGTTCTGTCCTTAGGGGCCACAAGAGACAAGCCAGCTCCTGCTTCACCAGGACTTATACACAGTAACCCTGTCCCCCTCAACCCTGGTTTTCTCAACTGCAGGATAAACATGCATAGGTTGGCAGTCCTTCCTCTTATAAGATATTTCTAGACCTTTCATTGCTGATCATTTCCTATAAAGATAAGAATCTGTTTGTGCTTTTTAAAGAGTCTCTGCAGAATAAATTGCTCATTCTGAAATATAAAAGCTCTACTATCAGAATACGATTCTTCATGTCTAACCTAAATATCTCAAACTGCAATCTCAAGTAATTTTCCCTAGGTCCATCCTCAAAGGAGACATAAACCAGCCATTTGTGTGCACAGGAATATTTTACATTCTTAAAGGTCATTTACTTGCTCCCTAACTTTTCTCTCTCTCGTATAAATATTTCCAGTTCTAGTAAATTTATCTTCATAAGGTTTACCTCCTCCCCCAGCAGTGACTTCTGCAACTCCTCTTTGATCTAGATCCAAGTTGCTGCTGAGTTCAAGACTAGATTCAGCTAGGAGGTCAAGCTCAAGTTTAAGCAAAGGGGAGGCTATTGGTGTGGACTCTTGCTGGGTTTTGTTCCCAGAAGTGCAACAAAATAGCAGCTACTGTTTAATGAGTGCCTACTATGAGCCTGACACCGCACTGGATGCTTTATGCACAGGTTTCTAATCCTTAATTTTCTCTGAAACGTTTTTGACTCCTGTTTTATAAATGCAGTCATGGCTTAGAGAGCGTAAGTAGCTTTCCAAAGTTACAGGGTTAGTGAGTGACATTTGAACCCAGATATGTCTAATTCCAAAACCTAAGCATTTTGCACAACACTGGAACTATGATGAGTTTTCCCCAAAGTACAAAACCATCCACCCCCCTCAGACCGCTGTGAGCCAACTGGGAAATACACAACCCACAAGAATAGCATATGCTCCCCCAAACAATGCAATATTTGGCTGTGCACTGCACAGCTCTTAAATACACAGTGAAAAATTCTCACTCTACTCACACTCTGGTCAT
>NW_012155173.1:8712724-8723464 GCF_000956105.1 Propithecus coquereli
AGGATCGCTTGAGCCCAGGAGTTTGAGGTTGCTGTGAGTTAGGATGACGCCACGGGACTCACTCTAGCCCGAGCAAAAGAGTGAGACTCTGTCTCAAAAAAAAAAAAAAAAATTCACTTGGATTTGTAGATATTCAGTGGATTCTATTAGCAGTAGATACTAATAAGTTTATCGTTTTCCTTTGTTTACTTGTAGAAGATAATTCTTTCAAGCAGATCAGGGACAACTGATTTGGATTCTACTCTGTGCGTCTAAATCTTCAATTCTGCTGAGAGTGAGACACTCTAGGACCGTAGAACTCCAGAAACACCCCGCCAAACCCACCTCCACCATGGGGGCCACGACTCGGCTGTTGGTGGGGGTCTTTCTAGCTTTGCTCATCCTGTCTACCGAAGGTGGGGTCCTCAAGAAAGTCATCCGGCACAAGCGACAGAGTGGGGTGAACGTCAGCCTGCCAGAGGAGAACCAGCCAGTGGTGTTCAACCACGTCTACAACATCAAGCTGCCTGTGGGATCCCAGTGTTCAGTGGATCTGGAGTCAGCCAGTGGAGAGAAAGACCTGGCCCCCACACCAGAGCCCAGTGAAAGCTTCCAGGAGCACACAGTGGATGGGGAGAACCAGATTGTCTTCACGCACCGCATCAACATCCCCCGCCAGGCCTGTGGCTGTGCCGCCGCTCCCGACATCAAGGAGCTCCTGAGCAGGCTGGAGGAGCTGGAGAGCCTGGTGTCCTCCCTGCGCGAGCAATGCGCCGCAGGAGCGGGCTGCTGTCTCCAACCCGCCGAAGGTACAAGCTGGTGGCTGTCCTGGACCCCTCCCTGCACAAATGGGAGACATGATGAGCAGGGCGGGATCCATCTATTGTTTCCAAAGTGGTTTCCCTGCCATTCTGGAACACCAGCCTCATGACGTGGTCATTACAAAGAGATTGCATGGTCAAATAAATGTGGAGAATGTAGCCACCTCTCTCCTGCTTGGAGTACTCAGAGTGAGAAGTGTTTCTCAGAGGAATTTTCAGGCCTCTGAGAAGCCCTGATTTGAAAAACCCTGTTTCACTTTAATTCTAAGTTTCTAAAACTTATTTGACCATGAAATCTACCCATTCTCCACCCCAAAAACCTATGAATATACCATGAAACTTCTGCCCTGAAGAGAACTCTCTGATAGGTACTGATATAGCCCCATTGCCAAATTGGGGCTGGAGGAGTAAATAGGGAAACTGAGGCCCAGGAGGAAGATGGGGTTCCTCAAGGTCCTGAAATGAGTGTCTGAATTACTCACACCCCAGTGTTCTTACAAATGCACAGTGCTGTCTGTGGTAGTGCTGAGGCTATGAGAATTGGGGAAAATGTTCCAATTTAGCAGTGAGGAGGATGATCACATTCATGAACCAAGCCCCCTCGGTGTACCAGGTATTGTGATTATTATCTCATTTAATTCTCCCAACAACCCTGTAAGATAAGGTTTAGCTCTCTCTTCTGCAGATCTAAGAACTGAGACTCCAGGAAGTTCACCAACTGGTACAAGATGACACAAAGAGTAATAAGAGACAGGGGCTGCGAATGTGCCTGGGTGTCTCCAGAGCTCGTACTCTCCCACCTGGGGCCCCATCCCCGTGGGCATCCCATCTTGTGGAATTACATCGTCTCCATTCTCTAAAGTCGATAGAGCCACGGGAGTTTCAACAACTTCAAATCAGAGATGAAAATCTATGTCGTTTGCCACTCATAAAAAAAAATTACCAAAAAGTACTTGGAACCACCCTAAGTCAACTACTCTTATGATTCTACAGGGCATGCTCTAGGTTTCTAAGGCAATATTTTTTTAAAGTTTTCTTTATGCATAATTTAGTTTGCCTTCTACTTCTGTCACTCCCTGGCAAAATGCAGATGAGAATACAGAGTAGGATTAATGCTACATAGCAAGTTAAAATAATCGTTTAGAATAGTGCTGTCCAGTGAAAATATAAGGTGAGCCAAATATGCAATCTTAAATTTTCTAGTAGTCCTATCAAAAAAAGGGAAAAGAAACAGGTAAAAATAATTGTAATCATCTATTTTATTTAATTCAATATAGCCAAAATATCAGTTTTTCAGCCTGGAATCAATATAAAAATTATTAATGGATACTTTACACTCTGTTCCTTTGTACTAAGTCTTTGAAATCCAGTGTGTATTTTGTACTTATAGCACATCTCAATTCATACTGGCCACAACTGAATGCTTAACAGCCACATGTGGCCCTTGGTTATTATACTGGACAGCACAAATTTAGATTCTCACTTTTCAAACCAACTCTTTTTTTTTTTTTTAAGTTTCCTTCCTTTCTGCTGTCAGGAAGGAAATCAGGAAGGAAATAAAATATATTAATATTTGCACAACTGTACCTAGGTACAGAGAACATAGAGGTAACTTCAGTTTCTTCCCATTAGGCTCCATGGAGATCAGACTAGTGACTCTTGCAAGTCCAGCAGAGACAATAGTTAGGTCTCAAAGTGTGGGGCGATGTCAGTCCTGGCCTCAGATTTCCCAGCTCGACCACCACTCAGCCTTCAGGATAGGGAGGGACAAAAGAGAGAGGCACGAGGGTTTTCTGGGGACAAAGCCAAACTAAAAGGTGTACTGATAAAATTAGAAAGCCACTCCCTAGCTGCCTCATTTCAGTTATGGAAAATTAGAATGTTTTGGTCACGTAAACCCACATACCAACTTGAGTCCACCCAAAATAAACTTTGGGAGAGAAGACAAAGACAACAACACCAAGCACAAGAGTGAGCTCTTAATGTTTTCATTTAACTCTGACGGAACCCCAGGGAAGTGGGCTATGAGGAACTGAGCACTAGAGGGTCTAAATCCCTTCCCAAATGTGGCACAGCTATTGACCTTAAAGAGTCAGAATTAAGTTGAGTTCAAAAACTCTTTCTTGGGCATCTCTTACGTGCTGACCTTGACTCGGCACTGGAGAAGTAGCAACACAGCCCAGTCATGCATTTCCACTAGGCGGTGACTCATACTGGAATCGTGGGACTTCTTGCAAATGCAATAAAAACTGTGGATCCTCTCCCCAGGGACAGAAATACACACACACGCATGCACTCATGGGCACATGCACGTATGCACACTCCTACATACATATACACACACTATCTTTGCCTACAAGTCTGTAATTTGGGGGAACACAGGTTAAGATTTCCTACCTGATGCAGTTGGATGTGAGTCCCATCTGATTTTACACACTGAACACTGGTTTCCAGCCAGATGGAGCCTGAGGATGCAACCACCCTCTGGCTGGTTTGAATCTGGGCATCTCCAAGAAACTCGGCTGCTCAGGCCCAGCTGAAAGCTTCTGCTCTCTTTGTTGCAGGCCGCCTGGACACCAGGCCCTTCTGCAGTGGCCGGGGCAACTTCAGCACTGAAGGATGTGGCTGTGTTTGTGAACCTGGCTGGAAAGGCCCCAACTGCTCTGAGCCGGAGTGCCCAGGCAACTGTCACCTTCACGGCCAGTGCATGGACGGGCAGTGTGTCTGCGACGAGGGCTTCACTGGTGAGGACTGCAGCCAGCTGGCCTGCCCCGGCGACTGCAATGACCAGGGCAAGTGCATGAACGGGGTGTGCATCTGTTTCGAGGGCTACTCGGGAGCTGACTGCAGCCAGGAGATCTGCCCCGTGCCCTGCAGCGAGGAGCACGGCACGTGTGTGGACGGCCGGTGCGTGTGCCAGGAAGGCTTTGCCGGTGACGACTGCAGTGAGCCCCTGTGCCTCAACAACTGCTACAACCGCGGGCGGTGCGTGGAGAACGAGTGTGTTTGCGACGAGGGCTTCACGGGCGAAGACTGTAGTGAGCTCATCTGCCCCAACGATTGCTTCGACCGGGGCCGCTGCGTCAACGGCACCTGCTACTGCGAAGAGGGCTTCACGGGCGAGGACTGCAGCAAACTCACCTGCCCGCACGCCTGCCACGGCCAGGGCCGGTGCGAGGAGGGGCAGTGCGTGTGTGATGAGGGCTTTGCCGGCGTGGATTGCAGTGAGAAGAGGTGCCCTGCCGACTGTCACAACCGCGGCCGCTGCGTGGACGGGCGCTGTGAGTGTGACGACGGCTTCACGGGAGCTGACTGCGGGGAGCTCAAGTGTCCCAACGGCTGCAGCGGCCACGGCCGCTGCATCAACGGGCAGTGCGTGTGTGATGAGGGCTACACTGGGGAGGACTGCAGCCAGCTGCGGTGCCCCAGTGACTGTCACAACCGGGGCCGCTGCGTCCAGGGCAAGTGTGTGTGCGAGCAAGGCTTCAAGGGCTACGACTGCAGTGACATGAGCTGCCCTAATGACTGTCACCAGCACGGCCGCTGCGTGAACGGCATGTGCGTCTGTGATGACGGCTACATGGGGGAAGACTGCCGGGATCGCCGATGTCCCCGGGACTGCAGCAACCGGGGCCGCTGCGTGGACGGGCAGTGCGTGTGTGAGGACGGCTTTGCTGGTCCCGACTGCTCAGAACTGTCCTGTCCGAATGACTGCCACGGCCGGGGCCGCTGCGTGAATGGGCAGTGCGTGTGCAACGAAGGCTTCATGGGCAAAGACTGCAAGGAGCAGAGGTGTCCCAGTGACTGTCATGGCCAGGGGCGCTGCGAGGATGGCCAGTGCATCTGCCACGAGGGCTTCACGGGCCTGGACTGTGGGCAGCGCTCCTGCCCCAACGACTGCAGCGACCGGGGGCAGTGCGTCTCGGGCCGCTGCATCTGCAGCGAGGGCCACACCGGGGAAGACTGCTCGCAGGGTGAGTGCTGGTGCGCAGGCCAGGGTGACCACAGCCGCGGTTGGGTGGACACCTAGTATTTGTTGCAGAGCTGTGCGTGTATTTACAAACACGTGCCGACTCTTTGATTCTCATTCTTTATATGTATAAATGTGTTTATATTAAGCACACACACATGCTGGCTCTTTGAGGGGGCCCTGGTCATTCAGTTATTACAGGGCTACCTGCTCAGAGAGGTTATGTAATTGTCCCAGGGACACACAGTCAGTCCATCACATAGCTGGTATTTGAGTCTGCCTAACTCATCCACACCGAGTTTAACATCCAGAACCCAAGATGTGGTAGATTAAGGGATAACCTCCCATTTGCTAAATATCAACCTCCTTTCCTACTCTCCACTGACCTCAAACCAATACTAAACAAAATCTCTCTTTTTGGATGGAAGTAAAAATTCAACTGAATCGAACAGATGGTGACATTACATAAAACCAACTGTTTTAAATGCTAAAGACTAAATGCCTAACATCCACAGGGTAGACCTGTCTCTTAATTGTCTTTCGTTACTATTTTTTATCCCAAGGACTGTAAGCTTCCCTGAAGAAGCACTGTTTCCAGCAGTTAGCACAGGGCCTAGTATGTAGTAAGTATATAGTAAGTGCACACTAAACACTAGTATATAGTAAGTGCACACTAAATGCTGGTTAAATGAAAACACAACAAAGAACAATGATACTCACGTTGAATGAGAGTCCTCTTTGTACTACTCTCATCCACCCGTGTTATAATTGTAATAATGGAGAATTTCTGCCTTGATTAAAGCTATTGGTAGCTAGGAATAAATAAAAGGATCCATGTTTAACATGGCCAAGGCAGGAAAGCCCAGCTGGAAAGACGACCAGCATAGCAGGGAGGACATGTGAGTTCTGAACTTGACGAGGTAAGCAAACTTGGGCAAGTGCCTCTGCCTCATTCCCATCTAGAAAATGAAAGAGTTGGACCAGATGAGCCCAGAACACCCTTCCAGTGCTAAGGATGTGTAACTGAAAGTTCAGAGCTGGGAGTCAAGCTCAGACTGCACTTTCTCATGCCAGTGACCTGAATCTGAACGAAGACCCAGGGCGTGGAGAAATAGAAAGAGCCAGAACAGTGAAGGCCACTTTGCTGACCCGGGACATCAGCCCAAAGGTGATGGACTAGCGGACAGCCCCCACAGGTCCTAAAGAGGGACACAGCAGGGGGTCCTCTACAATTTAGAGACTATGGATTTCAAGGGGAGAACTTCAGACCTCTGTTGCCGACAGTGGAAGAGACAGGTCAAGGGAAACAAACCTAGAGGGATTTCTATAGGGCACGTCACTGACCCCAGATGTCCTCTCTTATCCTTGCCAGTGTCACCTCCCAAAGACCTCGTCGTGACAGAAGTGACAGAAGAGACCGTCAACCTGGCCTGGGACAATGAGATGCGGGTCACAGAGTACCTGGTTATATACACGCCTACCCACGCAGACGGCTTGGAAATGCAGTTCCGCGTGCCCGGGGACCAGACGTCCACCACCATCCGGGAGCTGGAGCCGGGTGTGGAGTACTTTATCCGGGTGTTTGCCATCTTAGAGAACAAGAAGAGCATTCCCGTCAGTGCCAGGGTGGCCACGTGTGAGTGAGCAGAGATCTTCCGGGCAGCCTCACCTGCCCTCAGCCCACCGGTGCATAAGCCCCCTGCCTTGGCCCCCACCACCTTACAGTTGTTCTTTTTAGTTATACCAATTAAGAAGCCAGAAACCAGTTAAGTCCACTGAACAGTTTCTTAAAGAAATTCCTCATTTTCTATTAATATAAATTCTCCCTCCTTGTCCTCCTATATCCTTCCTGCCAGAGAGAATCATTACAGATAATGCTTAACAAGTGTTTACTATGCACCAGACTTTGTCTTAATCACTCTACACAGACTAACTCATTTAACCCTGTGGGACAGAAGCTATTATTAAGCCCATTTTACAGATGAGGAAACTGAGACTCTGAATGGTTAAGCATCTCATCCCAAACCACACAACTAACAAGTGTTAGAGGTGAGACTTGAACCCTGGCAGTCCTGGCAGACTTACACTCTTAGCCACTCTACCACCTTTCAATGGAGCTCATTGTCTATTTTTTTTTTTTAAGTGGAAACACTAGGATTCAAGTTATTCCTTTATGAATTTAGCATCAGTATAATTACCTCCATGCCTGAAAATCAAGCTGTGGCTAGAATTTGGCCCTTTCTTGCTTAGTTATAATTACACTGGATGCCATTTATTGAACTTGTGCTACATGCCAGGAACCAGGCCTGGCATCTACAGGGAATATACCATTCAACCCTCAGTGCATTCCCAAGGAACAGGCATATTTATACACCTCCTTCTCCCAGGTGAAGTAACTGAGGCTCAGGACATATTGTGCAACGTGCCCAAGGTCACGTTGTTAATAATGGTAGAGCTTAAATTCTAGCCCAACTCTGTCTGATTCCAAAGCCTGTGCTTATTCTTGGTTTAACCATATGAAATTGCCAATATCACATCATGTTTCTTCCTAACGTTAATTTTCGTAATGCCTCTCAGCAGACTGCATCCCAAAGAAACTTGCAATCCACTCCAGCTCTGGCTGTCAGCCCCTGACCATGGCAGGCGTCCACTTAGGGTGTAGTGGAATCCTGGCTGTGCTGCCCCCACCACACACTGCCCCATCCTTACGTCTTCTTTGTGCTGTTCCTTACAGACTTACCTGCACCCGGAGGCCTAAAATTCAAGTCCATCAAGGAGACATCTGTGGAAGTGGAGTGGGATCCTCTGGACATTGCTTTTGAAACGTGGGAGATTATTTTCCGGAATATGGTAAGGAGCACAACAGAGCAGGGGTATTAGACCTTGAGGACCTGAAAGATGGTCAAAGCGTTCTGCAGACTTTTATATCCACTCAATTTCCTTAGCTTTGGTGGAGGACAGACTCTAATGAGCACCTTGTGTGATTGCATCTATATTTTAAGTGATGTTGGTTTTCCCGTGATTTTAATAAGTGGGTAAGTTCAGCACTCAGGACTGAGAGCCTAGGTGAAGAGAAGTTAAGTCATCTCCAGGCTCTGATTGCCACTCAATGTCTTGCAAATCTCTACTTGGAGGAAAAGAAGAGAAGAAGAAGTGATCCCTCCCTCAAAATGCCTCCAGGCATCTCTGACTTGAGCAACTCCTCTCTCCAGGCCTGGATCCTCCTTTCTGAATTTAAGCCAGGCTCTGCCACTTAATGAGCTGTGTGACTATAGAAAAATCACCCTACTTCTCTGATGTAGGCCTCAGTCTGTCAGAGGAGAGGTTGAGCCTGTGGCTTAAGAATCCCTTTGGCCTCTCACATTCTGTCATTTGACTTATATGTTGAAGGGGTGAAGAGAGCTTCGCGAGAGGCAGAAATGAACTTGAGAAACGTCTTTATTATCTCTGTATTCTCAGACGTACTGATGTGTGCATAGTGAGTGCTTTATGAATAGATGAAAGAATAAGAGAAACAAACTAATGCAGAATGAATGAATCACATAAATACAGAGACTGGCACCTCCTCTAAAGCTCACCAAGCTGCTTCTATCTTTCAGAATAAGGAAGATGAGGGAGAGATCACCAAAAGCCTCAGGAGACCAGAGACCTCTTACCGGCAAACCGGTCTAGCTCCGGGGCAAGAGTACGAGATATCTCTGCACATCGTGAAAAACAATACTCGGGGCCCTGGCCTGAAGAGGGTGACCACCACCCGTGAGTATCACCTTTAATGCCAATGATAGTACAATGTAAAATGTACTATGATAAAGTTAGTACAATGATAAAGTTGGTTGTACCTCATAGCACTGGGTTGAAAAGTGCTTTCTTATATAGCACCTGCATCATTTCGCTTTACTACATTTAAAGAAAGCCCAAAGGCAGTGGCTTAAAATAACAGTTCTGCAGTTGGTGATTTGGAGTTGGGCTGGGTTCAGCAAGTTGTCTGTTCTTGACGGGGCTCACTCATGCATCTGTGTGGTCGAGGGGCTGGTTGGCCTAGGGTAGTCTCAGCCAGGATGGTGCCTTTCTGCTGGCCTGGGCTTGTTCACATAGCTGTTGAACAGGCTCCTAACTGGCATTAGATCATTTCTGCCAAAGCAAAGCCCAAGGCCAGTTTATATTTAAGGGATAGAGAAACATCCATCTCTTGATGAAGGGAGTTTCAAAGTCACATTTCACAGGGACATGGATGCAGGAAGATAAACAACTGAGTCCATTACAATCTACCACATCATCTAACTTACTATTTAGCACCTGGTTTTATGACAAAGGCAGGGCAAATATTAATGTTATTATATTTCGAGAGTAGAAACAAAGGCATAGAGAAGCTAAATCACTTTAACTCACATCACATAGTTAATATTATGAGGGTCACAACTTTAAGCCCGGGTAAGTTCAATACCTTTAACCCTTATACCACTAGCATTGAAGAGGCTCTGGTTTATGCAGAATGTTGATTCCATATTTTTAACAGGAACCTAAATAAAATTTCACTCAATAATGTCAGAACTTCTTGGGGTAGAATAGGATTTAGCGCTACTAGATCATTGCATGGGAAAAACATCTGAATTTGGAGGTGTTCTTCCAGGAAGGAAATTTTTAAAAAGAAAAAAAAGAAAGAAAGAAAGAAAATAATTTTGCATTGCCATATAGGAAAACCTCTTTATTTTCTTCATGATAACATATCTGCCAACTCTTTAAGGAATTGACTTTTCTTGGCAGGGGGTTGTTGGAAAAGTTAAATCTGTTGACTAACGGCAAGAAAGAACATCTTACATTTAAATATTTGCACATTTTGCCTTAGCTAAGAGCCAATTTATAGGATTTTCTCCTTCATAAGCAAGTGTTTTCCATCATCTTTACAGCTCTCTGTGGTAGGTAGAAGGCATGTACGGACAGGAAAAAAATCATTAGCTCACCAGAAAGGCACAGAAAAGATCAAGCAAAAGCTATTTGCTCTCGAGAAGGCACATCGAAAATACAAAAGGCATTTCTTTTCACCTGACCTTTTCTTTTTAATCAAAATTTTGGGATTGGCTGTTTTATTTTCTTTTTATTTCAAGTCAAACATCCCAACATTTGAGGTTTCGTAATCACATAAATACCAACATTAAGGGACAGATATTTACCTGTTTATTTTGCTGATATACCTGAATTTTTTTCAGGTTTAAAGGGCCTTAAAACTTCCACTGCAAAATACCTTTGGCTCCTTCTCCCTGTCTATACAGAGGTTGTATTGTATCTATTTTGGACACGAGAATTTGTTTGAAAGGCATTGTCATGTAAAGGGGGAAGAGCATGGCTTTGGATCCAATCAGTTCTGAGTGTGAATTCCATCTTCACCATTCACCGTCACCTCGGAAAAGTCCATTTCTTTAAGCCTCAGATCCAACATCTGGAAAATGGGTTTACAGTGTCCTGCTTGTGATGTTGTCATAAGCTCCATGCTTGACACATGATAAGCACAGAGCAACATTAGTTTCTGCTGACACATGATAAGCACAGAGCAACATTAGTTTCTGCTGACACATGATAAGCACAGAGCAACATTAGTTTCTGCTGCTCAAGGGTCTCAGATCCGGGAGATGTCTGTGTCCTTCACTGCATCCAAACTTCTTTGATGAAAAGGGTGCTAAGGAAAGTAGTGGGTACGATTTGGATGCTTGCTACCAGCTATAAGAACGCAGGACAGACAGCTTCACTGTCAATTTTTGTAGCATCGTTTTTGTATGTGTGCTTTAGTTGTTAAAGTAATTTGGAAAAGCATAATTTTTATTGTGCATTTTACGACTTTTATCATCTGTGAGCTGAGACTGATACAGCAACACCTAGACTTCAAAAGACAGACTCTGCAGCTTTCTCACAATCAGCTATGAATTATTCCTCCTTCTCATTCCCTGCATAAAGCCAAGTTCCTTTCATCTGATA
>NW_012155174.1:0-9569 GCF_000956105.1 Propithecus coquereli
TGGTGATATAGCACCTCTTGTATACTCCTGGATAGAGCTGGAACGCATTCTACTAAGTGAGGTATCCCAAGAATGGAAAGACAAGCACCCATGTACTCACCATCAAATTGGTATTAACTGATCAACACATAAATGCACATATAAGAATAACATCTAGTGGATGTTGGGCAGGGGGGGGGGGGGGGGGAAGGGTATTTGCATACACAAAGAGTGCAATGCGCACCACCCGAAGGATGGACATATTTGAAACTCAGACTCAGGGGGGGAGGAGGGAGGAGGAGGGGGAGGGGAAGGGTATTTGTATACACAAGGAGTGCAATGGGCACTACCCAAAGGATGGACATATTTTGAAACACAGACTTGCCGGGGGGAACCAAGGGCAACACACATAACCTAAACATCTGTACCCCACAATATGCTGAAATTAAAAAAAAAAGTCTTTTGGGGGCTTAAATTCGGTTCTTTCCTCATCATTTTTTTCACAGCGGTTTCTTCCTTGCACACAAAGGCAACGAAAGATGAAGTCACCAACACCTTGCCTCACACCTTAGTGTGAGCAAGTCCTTCTACCCACTGAAGGAGCCTGAGGTCGCTGGGTTGACAGGGAGAGAGAGAAAATGGAAAGGGAAGAGGGAACATGTAGATTCCTCCAGCTGTCGCACCCCCTCATGGGGAAGCCAACTTCCCCCCTGTTGGTCCCAAGAGCCACTGAGCCACCTGGCCCACCCCAGCCCAGCCCTCCTGTCCCCACTGCCCCTCCCCCACCCCAACCCTGCCTTGGCCGTCAGAGGAATTCCCCCTGAAAGGGGAGGTGTAAGAGGGGACAGACCTGCAGCTGAAGCCCAATTTTCATTGATGCTCAGAGTCTCTGACAGCATTAGGAGAAGAATGTGATCACTCTGCATCCCGCTCAGTCTCCTGAGCCACTGTGAAGGGGGCAGAGAGAGAGGCTGACTGTTCCTCCAGGTGTCCCCCACCTGCCATCCTCAGCGCCCCACACCCCATGGCAGGGCTGGAACATCAAGGCCTCACCCTCCTTCCTTCTGCCGGGCAGCCCAAGGGAAGGGGGGCAGATGCAGGTACAAAGGCCAGGACACCTGCCTCAGTGGGGCCAGGGCACGAAGGGGCAGGTCCAGGGAAGGCAAGGGACCCCGCAGAGCAGAGCCGGGCCAGTCCTCCCCCAGCCCCTACCAGGGCCATGGAGGTGTCTTCAAGCGGGACTGACTTTTGAGCCCAGGGAGAAGTCTCTCGCACACCAAGGGCAGCCAGCCCCTCTCTAGGGATGCAGCCCCCTAACCAGGCAGACACGCCGAGCTCTGTCAAGGAGCAGTCCTGCACACAAGCCCTAAGGGAGGAAACCCCAGAAAGGCCACTGTTCTGTCTGCCATAAAGGTCCTTGTTTACTGTCCCCTAAGCCCACCAGCCTCAGAAGACCTAGGGCTCCTTCCTAACCCCAAGCTCAGCCAGGTCTCCCAGCCATGGTGCTGCCAGGAATGTCATTCCCAGACCCCATGTTCTCCTCCTCCAAGACTTCCCTGATTTCCCCAGGCCCTGAGGGTCACCGCCTCCCCTGAACTCTTGGGGCAGCACTCAGTCTGCACCCCACGACAGTGAGCCACCTCCTGGTTCTCTAAGGGACTGTCTGCCTGCCCCACTAGACGGCCAGGATGGGTCTGATGCATCTCACAGCAGTGGCTGGTGCCGTCTGTGGAACACAAGCAGCGCTCAGTGTTTACTGAACACACATATTCCTGCTGCATCCATGAGTGCTTCCTGCTCACCCCAGCGAGGATCGACCCCTTCTCCACACCCCTGAGATGCAGCACGCAGAGGACACCTACAACTGCTTAACACCTCCCACCAAGCCACTAGCTGCCTCCAGTCCCCAATAGTGACACCAATTGCCACCAGCCAGGGCGCTGCTGTGCACCCAGCGGCCTGGGAGGAGCTGCCTGTGCGACGTCACCACTGCTTGCAGGGGCAGCTGAACTGCTCCATTTTACAGATGAGAAGAGACTTGGGGGGCCAAGTGACCCTGAGGTCACACAGCTGCTAGGACAAGGCCCGGATGCAAAGCTAGGAGCAGCGGCCTCAGAGTCCGCACTCCACCCCCTACTCCAGGATGCCCTGTGGCCACGTGTCAGCTACGCAGCCCGGCGCTAGGCACCCAGAGGATGCAGAAGGCAATGGACGTGCTGGACACAGACAGGTGAACACCCACGATCACACATGTGACCCCAACACGTGGCTGTGAGCACCACGATAATGGACAAAGTGCTGTGGCACCAGGGGAAGGGGAGGGTCACCGCTCAGGGCCATATGCAAGGCTTCCTGGCCAGAGCTAGCCTGCGAGCCCTAGTTCCCTGCTCTCCTGAGCCCCCGCAAAAGAGACCACAGGAGCATCTGGCTCCACCCTGGCCCCGCCCAGGTGCTTGCTGACCAACCAAGGTAGACACTGCCCAGCCACCCACCCCCAATCCACAAAAGACCACCAAGCCCAGGCCCCTTGCCAACCTCCTCCGTCCCTGCCCAGTCACAGCCTAGCACAGGAAAGCTGACACCACCCAAGACTCCCGTGGAGTCCCGGGGTCCCAGTGCCCTCTGAAAATCACCCAGTCAGCTCCACTCCAGCCCCCACCAAGCACTGCCCCAGGGTGGGTGGCAGCCTCCGGTCACCAACGGCTGCACGACACTTCCATTTCCAGAATGCCAGGTTCTAGGCAGGCCCTGCCACCGTCTGCCCTCTGCCCTTGGAGAAATCGCTCCATGGTAACTTTGCACTCGCCGACAGAGTTCCCGCCAGGCACTAGGCTGACCCCTGCCTGCACTCTCCCGTTCAGTCCTTACAGACACCCGAGCAGGTAGCTGTTTCTATCAGGACAAGAGGACATGGGGCAGGGGAGGAGGGGTTCAGAGGGGAGGCGCTTGCCTGAGGTGCACACCAGGCAGAGCTGGAAACAGGATTTGAGTCCCGTCTACGTCTGTCCCTTCTCTCTGGGGCCTCAGTTTCCTTTCCTGTCAGGCAAAGGGGTGGGACTATGTGATCCCTGGGTTCCTTTCCAGCTACGGAAAATCAAAAAGACGTTTCTATAAACATGTTCCTTTGCTCATGCCTCTGGCCACACCGGCAGGGCACCTCCGGCCCTGGAGACGCGACGCCCCACGCCCAGAACGCAGAGGCAGCACCTGTTGATGGCCAAGGCCACCTGCCCACCGCTTCTCCCTGTCCCTGTCCCTCTCCCTCCCTCCCGGACAGGGGCGCTGAGGGGCACCACTGTCCAGCCAGTCCTGTCCTTTGCATCCTGCTGTGATGTCCACCCACTTCCCTCTCACTCCACGCAGGCCGCACCCCTGTTGGCTCCAGTCACCCTTCCAGGACCTCCGTCCCTGGGCAACCTCTCTCTGCCCGAACGATCTGTCCCTTCTTCTCTGCCTCCTTCCGCCCTCTCCTGCCACCCCAGGTGGGGCCAGCCGGGCTGCAGCACTCACAGGGTCATGGAGCCTGAGGACCAGGGGGACCCTCAACTTCAGCTCCTCAACACCGCCTCCACGCAACCTCCCAGCCCACCCAACACCCTCAGCAGACAGGAGATGACTGACTGCGCCAAGCCTAGCTCAGTCCCGACACACAGTGGGCGCTTTGCCAACATCCGTTCTCACTAAACCCCTTAGCGGGCCTCACACACCTGCCTTACAAATGTAGGCACCCAGCCCAGGAGGCCACGGCAAGGCCCGAGATCATACCCCCTGGGTGGATGAGCCAGGATTCGAACCCAGGACTGTGTGGCTCAAGGCCTGTGCTCTTCCCATGTACAAGGTACCTCCTTCAGTGCTCGGTTTCATGTCTTCATGGGAAGTTTGAATCGCTAGAAATAGGACAAACCTCCTTCTCCATGGAATCTCTCTCCCCACGTATAAGGGGAGGGGGGCATCTGGATGCGTCCAACATCACTGTCGCTGTGGCTCAGGGTGCAGCCTGTCCACTCCCCACCTGGCCCTGGACTGAGGACTAGCTGACCCGTCACTGAACCCAGGGCCTGTCGCGTAGGGCTGGGCAGAGAGGAGGGAGAAGCCACCCTGCCCCCAGGCTCCTGGCAATTTGCTTCGCCAGCAGAGTCCCAGTGGGGCTTCCCAAGGGCCCGGGCAGGGAGAGAGGCAAGAGACAAAGAAGAGCACATGTCCCAGGAGGCCCCTGTAACAGGGCCCCAAACCCTCAGACAGGGATTGGTAAAGAGATAGCAGCAACTGAGTCCCACAGACACAACAGGCGCAGCCCTGAGGGGGCCGCCGAGACCCCATGCACCCCCAGCCTTTCCCCACAGAGATGGTGGAGGGGGCGGTGCGCAGCCCACTGTCAGTGTGTGGGAGTGGGGAGGGGCTCCCCGCCGAGTTCATTCACTCCTACGGGGCAGTGGCCTTGTCATCCCAGAGCACTAGTGCAGGACCTTGGGTCACCCAGGCCAAGACTCCCCGGCCAGCATGCCACACACAGGCGGGTGATGCGTGAGCCCAGAGATTGAGCCCCCAGCACACAGGGCCAGCAGGCAGAGGCCCACAATGGCCCGAGCGTCAAGCTGGTCTGCTCACCTGCCACAGCCCATGTTCCGTGTGCCTTGGTGGGACTCAGGGAGGGAAGTACTGCTCCAAGCTCATGTCTTCGCTCTTCGGAAGGGAAACGCAAGGTCAGGAGTGTGGAAGGGACCTGCCCAAGACCCCCCAGGTGGTTCCTGGCAGAGACAGCCTAGAATCGGCTTCCCGGCTCCCACTCCCTGCCTGCTGCCACGCTCCCCACCACGGCCCACTCGGTTTCTTGGTGGCAGGGCCACCAAAGCCTCCCCACCCAGCTACACACCCAAGTCTCCCCAGACAGAGCAGACTCCAGGGTGCTGCTGTTCTGGGTGGTGGGGAATCTACAGGGGCAACGAGGAGGGACCATCGCAGTCCCCAGATCCCTGCCCCAGGCTGGGAGCGCTCCCGGAGCACAGAAGCCCAGAGTCACCAGGGGCCAAATTGTCTCTGGGCAGCAGGTTAAAGGGAGCTGCTTCAGGGAGCTGCAGACCCAGTAAGTTCTTCATTTGTCTTGTCAACATCCTGTCCCCCAGAGTGTCAAGTCCGTCACGTAAAAACTTTCTGCTAGGAAGATACTCAAGTGAGAGTCCAGGAAGCGGCAGGAGCTGGGACTGAGGCGTAAGCCCACGTCATTTATCACTGGCGGGAAACCCGGTGGCACCCGTCGATGCTGCTCAGCTGGTCCTTAAGCTACAGGCAGGATGGGACACAGGTACCATGGGGGCCACCAGGGCATCCCCACCATACCACCCACAGGCCGACGACATCCCCAACCTGCTTCTGAGCCCCAGAGCACAGCCTCCAAAGGAACAGTCCCAGGTGGGTTTCTATGGAGAACTCACCAGGAAACGTGAGGGTCAGAACGTCTGTGCTAGACAGGTCTCAGTGAGCCCCATCCAGCCCAGCCCTGCCAGACGGGCCACACTCACCACACAGCTGGCATAGCCCCCGCAGGCAGGGCCAGGATGGCGCCTGCTGTGAGCCCAGCGCCTCTGCTGTTGCCCATGGGGGCCATGATGGTGAGGGCCCAGGGCAGGGCGCTCAACACAGCTGACCGTCTTTGAGACCTCCATTCGCTACCACCCCAAGCTCCGCCGGCGCCAGAGGCCACGCCCAGACAGCCACCCTCTAGGCGACGCCTCCCTCCTCATGGGCACCCAGGCTTTCTCCAGCCAGGAACATTCATATCATCCCCATTTCCGTCTCCTAGAGCAGCGGTCCCCAACCCTTTTGGCACTGGGACTGTTTCCATGGAAGACAAGATTTCCATGGATCGGGGAAGGTTTTGGGATGATTCAAGCGCATTACATTTACTGTGCAGTCAAACCTCTCTGTGAATGGTGATCTGTGTTTGCAGCCGCTCCCCAGCACTAACATCATTGCCTCAGCTGCACCTCAGATCGTCAGGCATCAGATTCTCACAAAGAGCACAACCTAGATCCCTCCCGTGTACAGTTTACAGTAGGGTCCGTGCGCCGTGAGACTCTAACGCTGCCACTGATCTGACAGGAGGAGGAGCTTGCGTGGTGATGCCAGCGATGGGGGGTGCTGTAAATACAGATGAAGCTTCTCTTCCTCACCTGCCACTCACCTCCTGCTGTGTGGCCCAGTTCCTAACAGGCCATGGGTGGGTACCGGTCCATGGGCCAGGGCTTGGGGACTGCAGTCCTAGAACGTGCATTTTTAGTGGGTCGGGAGGGTGTCACCTCAAGGAAGCAAAAGTCTGTTATTGGGTGAGCAAAAAAAAAAGTCGATATTACAATCAATGGTCTGTGGCCCTCCAAAACCCAGCCCTTGTATTCTTTGGTATTTAATTGCTCTAGTTAGGGAGAATTAATTTTTCTCCTTAGGGAAACAATAATGAAAAAAATGGTTAAGAAACACAGCCCTAGATAATTCTTCATTTGAAAGGGCTTGGGGTCTCACTGAAAATGCTTCGGTTCATGCGGTTCACAGTTTAGAGCCGTGGTTCTCAGCGGGCAGTGACTGTGCCCCCAGGGGATGGCAGGCACTGTCTGGAAACAGTTTTGGTTGTCACGACTTCTGAGAATGCTGCAGACAGCAGCCAGTGGGCAGAGGCCAGGGGCACCGCTACACGCCCCACGATGCGCAGGACGGTTTCCCCACAAGAAAGAACTGCCCAAAACGTCAATACTGCTGCTGTTGGGAAACCCTGTTTATAGCAATAGAAACTTGAGAAGATTCCAAAGATGGCCACAAAACTGCCTGTAAATGTGGGACCTGTAAACCAGACCCCTGTGGTCAGAGGTCCCCAAGAACAAGCCCACTCTGACCCCCCCTCCCCCGAGCACCAGTGGTGACTCCTAGAAGAGCTCACCCCACCCTTGCAGAGCAGTTCCAGGCCCGGAGTCCCTCCTCTGTGCCCAAGCAGGGCGGCTGCCCCGGGCCCAGAGCCTCCCAAGTGCCAGAGAGAGCAAGGACAAGAAAAAAGCTCATCTGGCTCCTACACGTGGACCCTGGCAAACAAAGCTAGAGCTCAGCATGGCCTTTCTCAGTCCCCAGGGCAGACCGGCATGGGGAGCGGCCTGGGGACAGGAGATGCCTCCATCAGACACCTTCCTCAGTGTATTCGAGGAGCAGAGCCCTTGGGGGAGAGGGAAAACCCACACCAGAACAGATCGTGGTGAAACCAGTAAGACTGAAGACCACGGCCAACGTCAGCTGTATGCTCAGGCGAGCCCTGCGGCACGGGAGCACTTTATGATCCACTGAGCATTCAGACCTCACAACAATCCGACCAGGCAGGATCTGTTACTCTCCCCATTTCACAACTGAGGAAACTGAGGCACAGGGAGGTTAAGCAACTCGACCAAGTAGAAGAGCTCCAAAGCAGGAGAGCCAGGGAACTGGCAAGAAGGAGCAAGGACGAGAAAGGCAGCTGACATCAGGTTTCAGGTTCGAGACCTACTCCATGACAGCCGCCATGCCAGGCAATGTCCACACCCCCTTTGCTCCACACAAGCACCTGGGAGGTAGGCGCCGTGGTCTCCCTCTTTACAGAGCAGGAGCTGAGGCCCAGATGCGTCTGGGAACAAGCTGATGAGCAGCAGAGCCAACGACACCCGTGACGCCTGAGTCCGCCCAGCACATCACAGGGACGAGAGGGGAACTGGCCGAGTCCCAGCGCGAGCCCACTTACCGGAGAAAGGAAGCCTGGAGGCTTCCGAGAGGCGGGGGCTTCGTCAAACTCCCCACTTGGAAGAGAGACCCAGGCTCCTCCCGTGCACACTGTCCCCAGCAGGGAGAAAAGCTGCCCGGGGAGCGGGACTGCTGGGGCCAGGCTGGTGCTGCCAGGGAGGTCAGAGACGGGACGGCCCTTCCCAAAGCGAGAGGAGCTGGGCCAGGGCGCATTAGGATGAAATGTCAACGCTTCACACGGGGACACCTCCCGCTGCTCAGAACGGCCTGACACTCACTTGCTTCTCTCTCGTGACCTCCCTGCATGACCAGCCCTCTTCGAAGGACTTCCGGGTGCGTCTGGAAGGAAGGCTTAGAGGAGCAATGATGGCCCGTGGGGGCCAGGTACAAATCACAGGATCTGGAGCTGAAGAGCCCTCCGCCATCACCCAGCGCAGCTCTCCCATTTCGCAAGAGAGCTCTGAGGTGGCCCAGAGAGGTGAGGCAACCTGCCTGAGACCACACAGCTACTCCTGGAAGAGCCAGAGCTCGATCCGGTCTCCTGGCCTCACACGCGTCCATCCCCATCACAGCACGCCGGCTCTGCCCAGGTCACTAAGGAGAACGGAGTTTCCTCTTTGCTTCCCGGCACGTTGCCAGGAGGATCTTGCTGGAGAGGCTAAAAGCCACTGCGTGAGCAGCCTGACCCCCAGCTCCTGCCCCCTGACCCCCTCCCTGGGGCCCCACCTGTCCTCCCCACACCTGCCGGCTCCTCAGACGTGTCTTTGGGGCTTCGGGAGCATCAGAGGCTCAAGAGTGGAAACACAAATGAACGACAGGACACAGAGGGCCCAGGGCGCCCTGGAGACCCCCTCACCTCATCAGGAAGCCGCTACCCTGTGCCAGCACCTCAGCAGGAAAGGAAATGCCCTCTGGGGACGTTACCGTTGAGAAGAAATCAGTGGCTGATTGCTCGGCCTGCGAGTGCGTGGGGAGGGGGCGGGAGACAACCAGAGCCCCACACACGGGTTCCCAGCCCGCCAGGGCCCAGCACCAAGGGGGCATCCCCGCCTGAGGGGGCGCAGGTGCCGCAGCATCCAGGGCCTGCAGTAAGGTGCCACTCACCCAGAAGTGGGCGGGGCCTGGGAGTCCTCCCGGAAGGGGCTCCTTCCTGTGGTCATGTGGTCACCCGGAGGCTAGCACTGGAGCCTCAGCGAGGGCCCTGTCTGCTCTGCCTGGCAGATCCCCCGGAGAGGGGACAGATCCCCAGAGGACAAGGAGGAAACCCATTTCCCCGTGAGAAACAGCCTCCCCCCTTCGCCTTACCTCCTGGGAGCACCCCTTAGGCCCTGCAACACCCAGCACACACAGTGGGTGTCCAGCTGCATTTGCCGACCCGCTGATCCAGGCGCTACTCATTCATTACAGCCTGCGTCCAGCCCACCTGCTCCCTGAAGGCCCCTGACCTGACCAGGTGATCTCAGCGTCCTCCACGCCACGCACTGGCACTTCACTGACTCTCAGGAGAAACTTCTTGTGCTGGGTTTACTAGCCATTGCTATTTATTGGGGCTGAAAAGAACTTAGGAATCACTTTTATAATTAAAAATAATGTTACACTATGCTTTCTATGTCCTGGCACTACTGAAGTGCTTTAGATATATTAATTCATTTCATCCTCTTAACAACTCTATGAAATAGGCACTATTATTCTCCCTATTTGACTGATAAGAAACAAGGAGCACTAGCACTCTGGGAGGCCGAGACGGGCGGATTGTTTGAGCTCAGGAGTTCGAGACCAGCCTGAGCAAGAGCGAGACCCCGTCTCTACCAAAAATAGAAAGAAATTAATCGGACAGCTAA
>NW_012155174.1:9619-169519 GCF_000956105.1 Propithecus coquereli
GTGTGTGGGAGTGGGGAGGGGCTCCCCGCCGAGTTCATTCACTCCTACGGGGCAGTGGCCTTGTCATCCCAGAGCACTAGTGCAGGACCTTGGGTCACCCAGGCCAAGACTCCCCGGCCAGCATGCCACACACAGGCGGGTGATGCGTGAGCCCAGAGATTGAGCCCCCAGCACACAGGGCCAGCAGGCAGAGGCCCACAATGGCCCGAGCGTCAAGCTGGTCTGCTCACCTGCCACAGCCCATGTTCCGTGTGCCTTGGTGGGACTCAGGGAGGGAAGTACTGCTCCAAGCTCATGTCTTCGCTCTTCGGAAGGGAAACGCAAGGTCAGGAGTGTGGAAGGGACCTGCCCAAGACCCCCCAGGTGGTTCCTGGCAGAGACAGCCTAGAATCGGCTTCCCGGCTCCCACTCCCTGCCTGCTGCCACGCTCCCCACCACGGCCCACTCGGTTTCTTGGTGGCAGGGCCACCAAAGCCTCCCCACCCAGCTACACACCCAAGTCTCCCCAGACAGAGCAGACTCCAGGGTGCTGCTGTTCTGGGTGGTGGGGAATCTACAGGGGCAACGAGGAGGGACCGTCGCAGTCCCCAGATCCCTGCCCCAGGCTGGGAGCGCTCCCAGAGCACAGAAGCCCAGAGTCACCGGGGGCCCAATTGTCTCTGGGCAGCAGGTTAGAGGGAGCTGCTTCAGGGAGCTGCAGACCCAGTAAGTTCCTCATTTGTCTTGTCAACATCCTGTCCCCCAGAGTGTCAAGTCCGTCACATAAAGACTTTCTGCTAGGAAGATACTCAAGTGAGAGTCCAGGAAGCGGCAGGAGCTGGGACTGAGGCGTAAGCCCACGTCATTTATCACTGGCGGGAAACCCGGTGGCACCCGTCGATGCTGCTCAGCTGGTCCTTAAGCTACAGGCAGGATGGGACAGAGGTACCATGGGGGCCACCAGGGCATCCCCACCATACCACCCACAGGCCAACGACATCCCCAACCTGCTTCTGAGCCCCAGAGCACAGCCTCCAAAGGAACAGTCCCAGGTGGGTTTCTATGGAGAACTCACCAGGAAACGTGAGGGTCAGAACGTCTGTGCTAGACAGGTCTCAGTGAGCCCCATCCAGCCCAGCCCTGCCAGACGGGCCACACTCACCACACAGCTGGTATAGCCCCCGCAGGCAGGGCCAGGATGGCGCCTGCTGTGAGCCCAGCGCCTCTGCTGTTGCCCATGGGGGCCATGATGGTGAGGGCCCAGGGCAGGGCGCTCAACACAGCTGACCGTCTTTGAGACCTCCATTCGCTACCACCCCAAGCCCCGCCGGCGCCAGAGGCCACGCCCAGACAGCCACCCTCTAGGCGACGCCTCCCTCCTCATGGGCACCCAGGCTTTCTCCAGCCAGGAACATTCATATCATCCCCATTTCAGTCTCCTAGAGCAGCGGTCCCCAACCCTTTTGGCACTGGGACTGTTTCCATGGAAGGCAAGTTTTCCACGGATCGGGGAAGGTTTTGGGATGATTCAAGCGCATTACATTTACTGTGCAGTCAAACCTCTCTGCGAATGGTGATCTGTGTTTGCAGCCGCTCCCCAGCACTAACATCATTGCCTCAGCTGCACCTCAGATCGTCAGGCATCAGATTCTCACAAAGAGCACAACCTAGATCCCTCCTGTGTACAGTTTACAGTAGGGTCCGTGCGCCGTGAGACTCTAACGCTGCCACTGATCTGACAGGAGGAGGAGCTTGCGTGGTGATGCCAGCGATGGGGGGTGCTGTAAATACAGATGAAGCTTCTCTTCCTCATCTGCCACTCACCTCCTGCTGTGTGGCCCAGTTCCTAACAGGCCATGGGTGGATACCGGTCCATGGGCCAGGGCTTGGGGACTGCAGTCCTAGAACGTGCATTTTTAGTGGGTCGGGAGGGTGTCATCTCAAGGAAGCAAAAGTCTGTTATTGGGTGAGCAAAAAAAAAAGTCGATATTACAATTAATGGTCTGTGGCCCTCCAAAACCCAGCCCTTGTATTCTTTGGTATTTAATTGCTCTAGTTAAGGAGAATTAATTTTTCTCCTTAGGGAAACAATAATGAAAAAAATGGTTGAGAAACACAGCCCTAGATAATTCTTCATTTGAAAGGGCTTGGGGTCTCACTGAAAACGCTTCGGTTCACGTGGTTCACAGTTTAGAGCCGTGGTTCTCAGCGGGCAGTGACTGTGCCCCCAGGGGATGGCAGGCACTGTCTGGAAACAGTTTTGGTTGTCACAACTTCTGAGAATGCTGCAGACAGCAGCCAGTGGGCAGAGGCCAGGGGCGCCGCTACACGCCCCACGATGCGCAGGACGGTTTCCCCACAAGAAAGAACTGCCCAAAACGTCAATACTGCTGCTGTTGGGAAACCCTGTTTATAGCAATAGAAACTTGAGAAGATTCCAAAGATGGCCACAAAACTGCCTGTAAATGTGGGACCTGTAAACCAGACCCTTGTGGTCAGAGGTCCCCAAGAACAAGCCGACTCTGACCCCCCCTCCCCCGAGCACCAGTGGTGACTCCTAGAAGAGCTCACCCCACCCTTGCAGAGCAGTTCCAGGCCCGGAGTCCCTCCTCTGTGCCCAAGCAGGGCGGCTGCCCCGGGCCCAGAGCCTCCCAAGTGCCAGAGAGAGCAAGGACAAGAAGAAAGCTCATCTGGCTCCTACACGTGGACCCTGGCGAACAAAGCTAGAGTTCAGCATGGCCTTTCTCAGTCCCCAGGGCAGACCGGCATGGGGAGCGGCCTGGGGACAGGAGATGCCTCCATCAGACACCTTCCTCAGTGTGTTCGAGGAGCAGAGCCCTTGGGGGAGAGGGAAAACCCACACCAGAACAGATCGTGGTGAAACCAGTAAGACTGAAGACCACGGCCAACGTCAGCTGTATGCTCAGGCGAGCCCTGCAGCACGGGAGCACTTTATGATCCACTGAGCATTCAGACCTCACAACAATCCGACCAGGCAGGATCTGTTACTCTCCCCATTTCACAACTGAGGAAACTGAGGCACAGGGAGGTTAAGCAACTCGACCAAGTAGAAGAGCTCCAAAGCAGGAGAGCCAGGGAACTGGCAAGAAGGAGCAAGGACGAGAGAGGCAGCTGACATCAGGTTTCAGGTTCGAGACCTACTCCATGACAGCAGCCATGCCAGGCAATGTCCACACCCGCTTTGCTCCACACAAGCACCTGGGAGGTAGGCGCCGTGGTCTCCCTCTTTACAGAGCAGGAGCTGAGGCCCAGACGCGTCCGGGAACAAGCTGATGAGCAGCAGAGCCAACGACACCCGTGACGCCTGAGTCTGCCCAGCACATCACAGGGACGAAAGGGGAACTGGCCGAGTCCCAGCGCGAGCCACTTACCTGAGAAAGGAAGCCTGGAGCTTCCGAGAGGCGGAGGTCGCGGGCTCGTGGGGTGGGGCTTCGTCAAACTCCCCACCTGGAAGAGAGACCCAGGCTCCTCCCGTGCACGCTGTCCCCAGCAGGGAGCAAAGCTGCCCGAGGAGCGGGACTGCTGGGGCCAGGCTGGTGGTGCCAGGGAGGCCGGGACGGGGCGGCCCTTCCCAAAGCGAGAGGAGCTGGGCCAGGGCGCATTAGGACGAAATGTCAACGCTTCACACGGGGACACCTCCCGCTGCTCAGAACGGCCTGACACTCACTCGCTTCTCTCTCGTGACCTCCCTGCATGACCAGCCCTCTTCGAAGGACTTCCGGGTGCGTCTGGAAGGAAGGCTTAGAGGAGCAATGATGGCCCGTGGGGGCCAGGTACAAATCACAGGATCTGGAGCTGAAGAGCCCTCCCCCATCACCCAGCGCAGCTCTCCCATTTCGCAAGAGAGCTCTGAGGTGGCCCAGAGAGGTGAGGCAACCTGCCTGAGACCACACAGCTACTCCTGGAAGAGC
The DNA here is from genome assembly GCF_000956105.1 of Propithecus coquereli. Lineage (NCBI taxonomy): Eukaryota > Metazoa > Chordata > Mammalia > Primates > Indriidae > Propithecus > Propithecus coquereli. The sequence continues at coordinate 13,531 of NW_012155174.1, forward strand.
CAGAGCTCCATCCGGTCTCCTGGCCTCACACGCGTCCGTCCCATCACCGCACGCCGGCTCTACCCAGGTCACTAAGGAGAACGGAGTTTCCTCTTTGCTTCCCGGCACGTCGCCAGGAGGATCTTGCTGGAGGGGCTAAAAGCCACTGCGTGGGCAGCCTGACCCCCAGCTCCTGCCCCCTGACCCCCTCTCTGGGGCCCCACCTGTCCTCCCCACACCTGCCGGCTCCTCAGACGTGTCTTTGGGGCTTCGGGAGCATCAGAGGCTCAGGAGTGGAAACACAAATGAACGACAGGACACAGATGGCCCAGGGCGCCCTGGAGACCCCCTCACCTCATCAGGAAGCTGCTGCCCTGTGCCAGCACCTCAGCAGGAAAGGAAATGCCTCTGGGGACGTTACCGGTGAGAAGAAATCAATGGCTGATCGCTCGGCCTGCGAGTGCGTGGGGAGGGGGCGGGAGACAGCCAGAGCCCCACACACGGGTTCCCAGCCCGCCAGGGCCAGCACCAAGGGGGCATCCCCGCCTGAGGGGGCGCAGGTGCCGCAGCATCCAGGGCCTGCAGTAAGGTGCCACTCACCCAGAAGTGGGCGGGGCCTGGAGTCCTCCCGGAAGGGGCTCCTTCCTGTGGTCATGTGGTCACCCGGAGGCTAGCACTGGAGCCTCAGCGAGGGCCCTGTCTGCTCTGCCTGGCAGATCCCCCGGAGAGGGGACAGATCCCCAGAGGACAAGGAGGAAACACATTTCCCCGTGAGAAACAGCCTCCCCCCTTCGCCTTACCTCCTGCGAGCACCCCTTAGGCCCTGCAGCACCCAGCACACACAGTGGGTGTCCAGCTGCATTTGCCGACCCGCTGATCCAGGCGCTACTCATTCATTACAGCCTGCGTCCAGCCCACCTGCTCCCTGAAGGCCCCTGACCTGACCGGGTGATCTCAGCGTCCTCCACGCCACGCACTGGCACTTCACTGACTCTCAGGAGAAACTTCTTGTGCTGGGTTTACTAGCCATTGCTATTTATTGGGGCTGAAAAGAACTTAGGAATCACTTTTATAATTAAAAATAATGTTACACTATGCTTTCTATGTCCTGGCACTACTGAAGTGCTTTAGATATATTAATTCATTTCATCCTCTTAACAACTCTATGAAATAGGCACTATTATTCTCCCTATTTGACTGATAAGAAACAAGGAGCACTAGCACTCTGGGAGGCCGAGACGGGCGGATTGTTTGAGCTCAGGAGTTCGAGACCAGCCTGAGCAAGAGCGAGACCCCGTCTCTACCAAAAATAGAAAGAAATTAATCGGACAGCTAAAAATATATAGAAAAAAAATTAGTCGGGCACGGTGGCGCAGGCCTGTAGTCCCAGCTACTTGGGGGGCTGAGGCAGTAGGATTGCTTGAGCCCAGGAGTCTGAGGTTGCTGTGAGCTAGGCTGATGCCACGGCACTCACTCTAGCCAGGGCAACAAAGTGAGACTCTGTCTCAAAAAAAAAAAAAAAAAGAAACAAGGAGCACAGAGACATTAAGTAACTTGCCCAAGGTCACACAGCTAGTAAGTGGCAGAGCCAGGCTTCAAACCCAGGTAGTTGGCTCCAGAGCGCGAGTGCTTTACCACTCTATGAATACTGTCTCCCAAAACACCAGGTGTCATTGAAACCAAATCATCCCTAAACAAGCGCTGCTGTTTCACTTTCCCCAGGATCAGTCTTCTCCTGCCACCTGGATCATCCCGCAGGGCAGGGCCTGGCCTTCCCTACTGCGTCTATGCCCTGGGTACGGGATCGGCCGGTATGATGGACTAAAGGGGTCTTCAGGGGGGAAACAGCCCCTTTCAGGGCCCGTTTGGAGGGGCCCATGCTCTTTAAGTCGACTCGTGGAGCCTGTTCCTGCAGCAGAATTCACCAGTGGGAAATCCTGAGGCCTGGGCCACTGAAACCAGATCCCGGAGGTCCGATTCTGGGAATGAAGAAGGCTCTGCTCTTCATGTTCGAAGGACCAAGGGACCCTGAATTTTAGTGTCACCTTTGGAGAAGGCAAGAACCCTCGGGCCAAATCCCCCATGCAGCCGACAGTGACAGCCCCACTGTGTAAATGACAGACAGGCCCCAGGCCATGGGATCTCTGCCCGAGGCAGCAAAAGGGACCTGGATAAGGAGCCAGGGTCCCTGGGGTCCAGCCTGGGCTCTACCACCAGCCTGCTGTGTGCCCGGGAAGCCAGCTCACCTCTCTATGCCTCAGTTTCCCTTCCAAATGGGGGGTGGACAAGAATGATCCCCAGGTCCTATGCAGATCAGGCTCCAGGGGCTCAGTGGCCACTCCTCAGAGGCCACACCCCTGCCCAGTCTGCTCTGCCTTGGGCTCTGTGCACACAGGGGCCTCGGGAAGGGCAGAAGGTGGAGCAAAGCCCTGCGGTGAATCACACGCAGGAGCAGGGCCAGGAGAAGCCAAGAATCAGAAGGAAAATCCAAACCTGCAAATGTCTCTTCTCCCAGCCCCAAGCCCAGGCCAGGTTATTGAGTGTTACTAAGGAACAGGGAAGAAGTACTTGCAGCCTGCCCCAGGCCATGAATACTTTACTCTCAGGTAGACCCTGTCACTCCCAGGAACATTGCCTGATGTTCAAAGGCCTCCTGGCTTCCCCTGATCAGCCCTGGGAAGAAACTACCTGTGGCCCCCAAGACCCAGGAGAAGGTGGAATCCCCTGGGGAGAAAAGACAGGCTTCTGGGGAAGGAAGAAGCAGGGCGAGCTTTTCTAGGTGGGGGCCAGGGGAAAAGCCCCCGGCCTATGCTGGCCACCACGGGACCAAGGCTTCTTGAGTGTCATCACCCTCTGAGGCACACAGTAGGTGCTTAACAGGTGTAGTGCTTAACACAGTAGGTGTTTGTCGAGTAAATGAATGAATAAACCGTCTCAAGACTCAGAACCAGAGAAAGCCTCCGCAGTTAGGCATTCCTGGGTGGAAAAATGGGCATTGCCCATCACATAGCAGCGTGCAGCTAAATGCTCAGGACATCAGGCTCATTCCCTGGCTCCCATCAGCATGGTCCTCCTGTGCCCTGGGGCAGTGGTGCCAGAGGGAGCCAAGGCACGGAAGGGCTGTTTGTGCTGAGAGGCCCAGGTGCCCACCCTGCTCTTCCAGCTGATAGTTCTCCATCCCCTCCCCATCCACCCTGAAGCTGGCCACGCCATACCCACAGCAAGCCCACGTCACCCTGCTGCCCGGCCTCCTATGGGCTGAAAGCGAAGGCTGCCAGAAAGAAGCCAAGAAACAAAATATGAGTTTGGTGCGAAAGTAGCTGTGGTTTTAGCATTGTTGAAATTTGCCGTTTCATATTGGAATAAATGTGGTTATGTTATACATCATTTTAATGCACATTTCTCGCTTTATTTTTTTGCTAATGACTTATTACTTTCTGTTTATTTTATATTTATTTTAGACAATGGAAATGATGTTAGACAAAGAGTGAATTCGAGTGATTTTCTTATCCTAGTTCAAAATGGGTCGTAAAGCAGCAGAGTCAACTTGCAACATCAACAACACATTTGGCCCAGGAACTGCTAACGAACAGACAGTGCAGTGGTGGTTCAAGAAGTTTTGCAAAGGAGACGAGAGCCTTGAAGATGAGGAGTGCAGTGGCCGGCCATCGGAAGTTGACAACGACCAATTGAGAGCGATCATCAAAGCTGAGCCTCTTACAACTACAGGAGAAGTTGCTGAAGAATCAACGTGGACCATTCTATGGTCCTTCTGCATTTGAAGCAAATTGGAAAGGTGGAAAAGCTCAATAAGTGGGTGTCTCACAAGCTGACCAAAAATAAAAATAAAAATAAATCATCGTTTTTAATTGTCGTCTTCTTGTACACAACAACAACAAACCATTTCTCCATTGGATTGTGATGTGTGATGAAAAGCGGATTTTATACGACAACTGGTTTAACGACCAGCTCAGTGGCTGGACCGAGAAGAAGCTCCAAAGCACTTCCCAAAGCCAAACTCGCACCAAAAAAAAAAAGGTCATGGTCACTGTTTGGTAGTCTGTTGCCGGTCTGATCCACTACGGCTTTCTGAATCCCGGCGAAACCATCACATCTGAGAAGTCCGCTCAGCAAATGGATGAGATGCACTGAAAACTGCAACACCTGCAGCCGGCATTGGTCAACAGAAAGGGCCAGATTCTTCTCCACGACAACGCCGGACTGTATTTCACACGTCGCACAACCGTTTCCAAAGTTGAGCTAACTGGGCTACGAAGTTTTGCCTCATCCGCCATATTCACCTGACCTCTCGCCAACAGACCACCACTTCCTCAAGCATCTCGACCACTGTTTGCAGGGAAAACGCTTCCACAGCCAGCAGGATGCAGAAAATGCGTTCCAAGAGTTCGTGGAATCCTGAAGCATGGATTTTTATGCTACAGGAATAAACAAACTTATTTCTCATTGACAAAAATGTGTTGATTGTAATGGTTTCTACTTTGACGAATGATTGAACATTAACGGTCAGAAACCGCAATTACTTTTGCACCAAACTAATACCCAGCTCTGGACTCAGGCGCTTTAATTTTCTCTATGCCAGAGTCAGGCTGTGGCTGAAGATGGTTCCGTGTTGCATGCAGAATAATGTTCGTGCTTTATGGCAGCAAAGTACTTCCTCTTCTAGGAATCCAGGGTGCTAGGGAGAAGCGACCATCTGATTGACGAGGAATTGCTTTGCTATCAGTGGTGGAGCAGTTACATGCGCTTCTTATTGCTACAGGCGGAGCAGTATTTGAGCCACCGCAGAGACTGGCCCGGGATCCCCTCCGCCCGGCCCGACACCTGCAGCTGGTCTCCTTCTTTCCTGCCAGCACCTGCGGGGAGTGTCCTCCTCCGCTCCAAGGCTCACCCCCACCCCACGGCGTGCCCGGGGCCCACCCCATGCCCACCCCCAAAGGCACCATCCCACAGAAGACCCTTCCCGCTTCTTCACAGTGGCATCTCCACCACCACTGTCCTACCTTAGGATTCAACTGCTCCGCCCTCTCCCGTCTTTCAAACTACATGTTAATATATATCATCGTTTGTTCTCTCCCCTCCATACAAAGTTCTAGAAGGAGTTGTCCACATTCACCATCCCCACCCCCAGTTCCCATCTGCTTCCTTCCCTGCCCACCCTTAAATGCCAGTGGTCCCCGGAGTCTGTCACTGCCCTCCTCCCACCGTGGTCATGTCCTTGGCTCTGGTGACCACCAACAGGCTGATGCGCACTCCTCGATCTTGCTCCAGGGCACTCCAGATCTGTAGGATGTGGCCGACAAGAGGCATACACCCAAAACAGGCCCACCGCCCTGCCCTCCCCCTCAAGCCTGGGCTGCTGCTCCTGACACACCTGTCACCCACTTCAGGAGGGTTGGCTACCTCGGCCACACGATCATTTATTAGCTCAACAAACATTTATTGAGAGTGTACTGTGTGCTAGGTGTGGGAACAGTGGGAACAAGCCAGTGCAGCCTCCCCCTACATGGAGCACGTGCAGGGGTGGGGTGCAAATGAGTGAGGGGCTTCTGTCATTTAGAGCATGACTGCTGTGATAGGGACAGCGCAGGGTGCTGTGGTGGCAGCTTGGAGGGGCATCTAAGCCCTTGTCATCAAACCTAAAGAGCCTTCCTGGAAGAGGCAGGCTCCAAGCTGAGACTCAAGAGCAAGTGGGTTACACAGGTGAGGGGAGTCAGGGAGAGCGCAGGCAATGGAAGGACCAGGACTGCCCCCAGCGCTGTGGAAGGTGCCTAGGCCAGCCATGGGGTCCGGAAGCCAGGTGGAGGGCATGCCTCCCAGGAGCAGGCAGGCAGGAGCAGGGAGGGTGGACTAGGGGCGGCCTCCCGGCAGGGCAGGGAACTCAGCATGCACGCACCTGCCCCTTTTCCCACCGGCTCTCACTTCTCCAGGTGACTCTTGCCTTCTGGGCCCACTTCACACTGTGCCTGCTAGAGTCACAGGGTCCTGCTCCTGCCCCACCCCTGCTCACCTCCCCATCCTCCAGCTTGTGTCCTCCTTCCATCACCTCCCTCCCCCTCCTCCAGCTGTCACCTCCACTGGTCTCCGTCTCTCCTGGCCTTCTCCTGGGTGGGGCAGCCACTTCCTCTGGGTTCTAGGCTCCCCTGGCAGGTAGACGTAGCGAGCTGGCCAGTTCACCCCATTACCGAGCCCTCCCTCCTGAACCCTTGGCCCGCCACACTCCCTCACCACGCCCCCACCCCACCCTACCCTACCCTGTGCTTACCCTCAGTCCAGCCCAGGTTGGTGCTCCGGTAGATCTGCAAGCACTGCAGCTCCTTCTTCATGCCCCACCTGCAGTGGCGGCCGTACAGCCAGCTCTCCTGCAGGACCTCCAGGGCTGCCTGGCACTCCTTGTTGGCCCACGTGGTGTTGGGGTCGGGGCCTGCCAGACACTGCCACAGTGTGAGGTAGCAGGAGCTGGAGCTGCATTGGATTCGGCCTCATGTGGCTCATTGGCCTGGACACAGTCCACTGTGGGGCGCCAGCCGCGGAGCTGGCTGCCCTGCAGGAAGGACTGGCCAAAGAGCAGCGTCCTGTGTAGGTGGGGTGGAGGGAAGAGGAGCGCGAATGGGGGCCGCCCCGGTCTGCCACCCAAGACGCAGGCTCGGGGCTGGGGCCCTTCTGGGAACTTCACTCCCGTTTCACACCACAGCACACCAGGACCAACTCAGTGGAGCGGCCCTCCTCACACCCGGGGAGGACTCAGGCTGTCACTCTGCCGTGGCTCCACCAGTGTCTTTTCAGGTTGCCTGTCCATTCCTCCTCAGCACGTGCCCTGGGCCTAGGAGCGCAGCACAACAAGGCAGGAAGGCTGTCACTCAAGGCCACAGACAGTCTGGGACGCCAGGAGTCCGGAGAAGAATGTCATGAGAACAAGGTCGTGGCCTCAGCAGTGAGCCGGGGGCTGCAGGGCTTGCTGGGGTGTGCAGGGGGGATCACAACGAAATCCCGCCCAAGGCTCCCACGAGCCCAGCTCCAGCCGAGGCGCTGCGTTGAGCCTTGGAAGCCGTTCAAAGTCAGGGAACTTCCAAAGCATGTTGGGACCTCACAGAAACCGCAGAGTGCAGCCCCCGCAGTTTACCCCAGGGAAACTGAGGCCCCAAGAAGGTAGATGACAACTCCAGGTGACACACAGAGGCGAAACGCTCCCTCTGGCCCCTAGTCAGTCGTTCTGAGCTGCTGGACTTTGAGAGAAGACTGAAGAGAGGAGCCCAGGAGGGAAGAGCTGCCCTTGCTGGCCTCTGCACCCCCACACCTTCCAGACCAACTTCACACCCAAGGGAGACCTGAAAACTTGCCTTCCAAGGGACAAGTTCCACCCAGTGCCCTCCAGAAGAACATGCTTTAGCGAGCCTGGTGAGCACCTCCACGTCCTCCCCCTGTGCTCTCCTGTCTCTGTCTCTTACACTTCTCTTGCTGATGCTCCCAAGCTCTGTCTCTGTCCCCTTCACCTGTGCTCTGTGAATGGCCTTGTTCTCTCTTCCTGCCTCCCTCTCTCTCCCCCCTCCTCTTTTTTTACCTCTCCTCCTCTGAAACTGTCCCCCCACCCCTCATCGCTCTTTTGTTTTTCTTCCTTCCAAAAGCCAAATGATAAATCGATTGCAAAAGGGAAAGACCCTGCCGGCCGATGGAGCCCGGCTCCTCCAGAAACAGCAACACCCACCCCCCTGCCGCTGCCCTGTGCCCACGGCCACAGTGCCCCAGATGGAGAGGTGGGGAAGAGGACTGGGAGGTGAAGGGCAGGGAGTGGCTCGCCTCATCCTTTCAGAGCCAAGCTCCCCAAATGGTTTCCTCCAGATGTAGACATCTCCCCAGCCTCCCTGTCATCTCCTGAGCCCCTAACTCCAGATCCCGCACCAGGGAAAGCCCACACCATGCCCAGAGCCACGACTGCCATTTCCAAGACCCAAAGAGTGGTTTGGGAGGCTTCTTCCACTCCATCTCGCCCCAAAACATAATAAATCGCAGGCCAGAAGTCCCCTCCTGGAATACCCCAGAATCCCCCCACTCCTAGCCAGAACAGCCTCCTGCCCTCCCCTAGGACGCCCTGCTCAGGGGGCGCTAGTGCAGGGAGACAGGGGCATCTAGAGGTGGAGCACTGAGCAGCAGGCCATCCTTCCTGCCAGCCCCAGGGTTCACTCCTGGTGGCACTGGGCAGGGGGCCCACCCCCAGGAGACCTGAGAAGAGGAACAGGGTGGGCCTGGGGTGGAGCAGGCTTTGGGGGGCCAGAGCAAAAGACATGTCGCCCTCCCACTGAGCACAACTCTACCCCAGACCAGGAAGGCTGGAGGATGTGGCCAGACTAAGACAGACCAGAAAAGAAATCAGCACGGAGCGGGAGGCCCGGCACCGGCTGGAGAAGTGTCCTCCACTCGAGCTGAGGCAACACCTTCCTTTCTCGGCCTCAGCAGACTTCTGTCTCCCTGACTAGGACCCGGGTGCATGTGGGCCCCTCAAGAGCAGCTGAGCCCACATGGCCCAGCCCACACCTGCTGCCCCCACCCAGCCAGCTGGAGCCTCGGGGAGAGCACAGCCCTGGGCCCTCCACTATGCCTGGCGTCCCACTGGGCTTCTCCCCTGCCACCTAGACTGAGGCGAAGGTTGCGCTGTCAGAGGGGGATGGGAACGGGACCTCCTAGCACCCTCGGCCTTCTGTAGGCTCAGAATTGACAGCAGGCTTAAAGGTCAGGGTGTCAGTTACCCAGGGGGTTGGGCAATAAGGACACTCGCTCTGCCTGCTCTACAGCTGATGATCCTGACACAATCTCACACAGCTCCCCTGCCAAAAGTGAGGGCTTCTGCCAACTGGCACATGAGACCAGGGCAGGGACATGGTCTACAAAGGGCCAGGGCATCCTTTCCCTGAAGTGTCCTTGACTCTTCCAGTCCTCCTCGTGACCCCCAGAACAAACCAAGCCCCGCCAGAGGAAGGAATCATGGTGACCTGGAGCCTTTAGCCAAAGATCCTGAGAGTAAAGGGCAGAAGGGATCCTGGTGATGTCTCTCAATCCTAAATCAGGGGAAAACTTGGACCCATCAAGAACAGATGTGGGAGCAGCTTCTACAGACACATGGAGTAGGGGGAATGAGAGACGACACAGTGACAGCTGCCCTCCTGCGTTCAGCATCCCCACCAGAGCCAGAAAGCCAGTTGGGAGTGGGCCCCTGACCACCCCTATCCCCTCCCAGCCACGTACCCCAGCTCCTTCTGTCCCTGGGTCAGCCAACACAGGTCAGGATGGCTGGGCAAGAAAGGCCTCTCTCTCCACCAGTGGTCCTCCACCCCGAGACCCCACTCAGAATCTTGGGAGGAACCAGTGGCATTTCCAACTAGCTCCTTGCCAGGAAAAGGTCCCTTGCGCTGAAGCTTCCTTAACGCCACCTCATCCGTTCCTTTGCACTGGCCTAACCCAGAGCTTCTCAGGCCAGCTCTGTAAAGGGACTTCTCAAGGGAAGGGGAACTGAAGGGCCGTGACCCAAGGAAATGCTTAGCCCACTCCTCCCGTCTTCTCACCCCCTCCTCTCAACACTCAGCCCCCAGGGTCACAGACACAGGAGTGGGGGGGATCTCTGACCATCCCGCCATGCACATCATCTCACACACACACATCCACCATGAGCATGACTCCAATGCCACTTCTGGGAAGGAGAAGAGAGTTAACTCCTCAGCCTTCTCAGCTGGGGAAGCTGCCTGCAGCAGGAGGTGTGGGCCTGGAGGGGGTAAGGGCCCCCACCAGGGCTGCTCTCCTCTTTCCCAGGCCCTCAGAAGGTGCCCAAATCTGGGAGCCCTACAGCCGGGGGCTGTGCAGCAGCTCAGTGGGCAATCTGACTGCTCTGCCTGAAATACGATTTTCTTTTCTTCTTGGCACTGATCTTTCTCAGAGCCAGAAACCTGGGTTTTCAAACCAGCAGTGGGAGAAAAGGGCAGGTTTTATAATAGTCCCTTCAGATCGAGAGCCCACTTGCTAGGGTTGCCAGGAAGGGCTGGGGACCACAGTGGGCCCAGAGCACCTTCCAGCTGCCCCATCAGACTCTCCCACCGCAGAGAGAAGCTGAGGGAGGCTGGACAGTGGAGGCCACACCCCAGGGCAGGGCCTTGTCCCCTGGGGAACTCAGGCCAAGGGTGGGCAGGAAGAGGGAGGGTGCAAGGACAGGGCTCTGGGCCAGACCAGCATAGACACCCATGAATAAATTTCCTATCCCAGGCTGGAGGGTGCTTCTTAGGCCACACACAGCTCCCTGACCAGCTCCTACCTGGAACTCTGGGCCTTCCCAGAGCCCCTCCTGCAGGACAGAAGAGTGTAATCAGGACCCCACTGGGCAGCCTGGCTCTCCACTGGCCACACAGCCAGCCAGAGGGGCTGGAACAGCACCTGCGCTGAAGCAGGTGTGAGTCCCCCCAACACACACACACAGACACAGACACACACACCTTAGTTACCAGGCTCCCTCTGTGGAGCACCCACTCCCTGGCAGGAGCCTTGCCTGGCACTCTGCTTGGCACACAGCCTGGCAAACACCCTCTTTTCCTCGCCTTCCCCCAAGATGCTTTCTCTAGACCCCAGCTTCCCAGGAAGCTGAGATTTCGCATAGTGTACAAGGGATCCAGGGGCTAGGAATTCTGTGTGGGAAAGAAACTGTGGGGTTCAGGGGCCCCAGGCAGCCCCTCCTCCCTGCCCAGGAGGGAGGGGGCTTGCGGCACAAGCAGTGCTCTTTGTTCAGATCCCTTTTCCTCCAGGGCCTCCCACGGTCTTCACCAGAGGAAGCAAACTTTGGCCTCCCTTCCTCCCCGCCGCCCCCCAGAGGTAGGGAACAGCTGCTCGCATCCTCCACGCCGGCACACCCATCTGGCTCGGGTCTGGGTGGGAGGCAGGGCAAAGGGTGGGGAGAAATTTGAAAAGTGCTCCAGGGAGCGGAGCCGCTGGGAGGGGCTCGCGAGTGGGCTGCGGCCAGGCAGGTGGCGGTGACTGCCAGCGCTTCCCCGCAGATGTCCAAGCAGGAGCCCCCAGAGAAACCCACGCCCTCCACCGCCAGCGACCCGGGGAGCCGACGGGAAAGGTGCCACTGGCCGGATTTTCTCTCCGCGCCACTGAGCCTCTCCCTGCCCTTCTCTCTTCCAGATCAAGAGTTGGATGTTTTTTCTTAAGTTGCCGCAATTTAAACCCATTATTTGAGGGAAATGAGCGATATCACGGTGTGTCAGTGATAGAGGGTATGTGTCTGTGCGTGCGTGCAGGGACAGTCTGGAGGTGGCGAGTCCCCTTCCTGATTCCCCTGCGGCTAGGGTCCCTCTGCCCGCGTCCTCGCCGCCGGGCCTGCTGGGCTCCCCAGAGCCGACCTGTCGCCCGCAGCCTCCGGCCCCCGCCCCGCTCGCTGCAAGTCCCCAGCTTCTCGCAGGCGGGGAGCACACCGGCCGCAGGTACTCACCTAAAAAGAAAACAGATGTAGAAGGCCAAGATCACGTTAAATAAATCCCACAGGCTTTTTTGCCTTTCTCCCTTGGGTTAAAAAAACAACAATAATAATAATGGCCAAACAGTAATATTCAACCCCAAATTCAATGCGGAGATTCCAGCTGGTCCACTCGATGCAGATCCCGAGTCCTGCGACTCTCGCCTCTGGCTGGAGGGGGTGGGATGAAAGGAGGGCAGGGGGCGCCCCTCGACGCCCCCCGGCCCAGCACAATCAGGCAGACCCGTAGCTGCGTGTGCATCTGCTTCTGAGGCGACAGCCCGGTCCGAGGTCAGCCCTCCCCTCCGCTCCTCCATCCCGGAAGAAGATGAGTCCCCGCGGGTCGGATCCTTCTGCGCTCCCCAGGAGGGGCGAGGAGGCGGGGGGAGAGGCGACGTGCTAGGGAAGGGCTGGAAGGAAGCGGAGAGGGAGGGGGCAGAATTAACGCAAATAGGAAAGAAATCCACCCCAGGGTGTCGGCGCCCAGGAACGGTCCGGTCAGAGCTAAGAGGCCCGCAGACCGGAGTGGCTTCTTCAGCACCAAAAGGAAGGCAGGATTCAAAAAAGTCTCCCGCCAACCCTAGCTCGGGAATTCCAAATGCCTCTGCCTGCGCGTCTTTTTCCTCCCCCTCCCGCTCCTCTCCGCGCTCGCTCTCTCCAGCTCTCCTCGCTCTCCTCTCCCTCCCCTTCTCCCTGTCGCCCTGCTGCCCTCTCCGCCCGCCCCCTTCCCCTTCGCGGCTCCCTCGCCTGCCCGCCCGGCCTCTCCAGCAGGCGCCCGTCTCTTCCCCGGCGCCCCTCTCTTCCCCGGCGGCTGGCGGCGCGAGCGGCGGAGCCGGGACACTGCAGCAGCCGCGGCGGCGGCGGCGGCGGGAACGCAGGCCAAGGGGAGAGCTCCGCTGCGGGCTCCCTGGGCTTAGCCGCCAGCCCTTCCCCGGACCCGGCTGCTGCCGTGGCCGGAAACTGGCTCCCGGGGCATGGCTTAGCTCAGACCCAGCCAAGCGCCAGCACCCTCCTCCTCCCCACGCTGCGCCCCCACCATGGGGCCGGGCTGCACCCTGCAACCCCCGCTGCCTCTGCCCCTGCCCCCGCGCTCTGGGCCGCCAGAGCGTCTCTAGCCTGGGGAGCTGAGCCGAGGGTGCAGGGAGAGGAGTGGGGGCGCCAGAGCCGTCCTGGGGATGAGAGGGGGCAGAGGGCTAGAAAGACCCCGGCCCGGTGGCCCAGGTCTGGGAGGGGCTGCACCCTCCACGTGCTGGTGCGTCCCTCCGCCTGAGAGCAAAAGCAGATGGAGCGTCCACCCCATGGTGCCGGGGAACACAAGGACCCCCTCTGGCGCCAGCCCGCCATCCCATACACAAGTCCTCTCCACACGGAGCTTGAGATTTTCCCTGCAAGCCCGCGGCGCGTTCGCCCCCCATCCGGCCCAGCCTAGCGGCCCTTGGAGACCCCCCCTTCCCCAGTGGTCTCCCCTCCCCTGGTTCGGGAGAAGGCTGCCGCGCTGGGCACCCCCCTCTCCCCCCCACCGAACCGGTCCTCGGAGGCCAGCGCACCTGCCCAAACAGGGCTGGAGGGATTGGGCAAGGGCTCGCACCCCATTCCGGCGGGACCAGCCTGAGCAAGAGTTAGACCCTGTCTCTACTAAAAACAGAAAAAATTACCGGGGCCTGGTGGCACAGGCCTGTAGTCCCAGCAACTCAGGAAAAATAAAGATAACTACAAAGATTTATTGCCCTGTGGGACATTAATCACCTTTTTTGTAACCTAACAATCTCAGTCTAACACTCTTTTATAAATGCCTGTAGAGTTCAGGTTTCTCAAAATGCTCTTTTACAGATCATTCATTCATGTGTTACTAAATCCTTAGCGTGCCTTTGTTCTATAGTTGCTTAGGAGTCAAAAACTCTGCTTAAGTCTTTTTAACTTTTTGAAAAGAATACTTTAACATAGGGGTTGCACACATCTTGTACGCCTTTTCCTTGTGAATCTCACTGCAAGGTGAAGCAGGAGGGGGTGGGAAGATACAACCTGTAGGCTAGGGTGCATCTCAACATGACAAAGGCACATGTAGCATTAATCACAGTTCCATTCTCTAGGGAGGAAGCTAGACAGTTTCTTTCCTTCCCTCATGGATACCACAAGTGAGCCTCCATCCGGAGGATGTCTGGGCTGTGATGCCCCCCACACTGCTTGTCCAGACCACGAGCTATGGAAGACCTGTCCTCAGGTGAGAGCCCTGCACAGACATGCGGGATGGAAAGGCCGGACAATACCTTGGGTGACTGGAGACACCCTGGGAGATCAAGCAAGCTACAGGCACACTTGCCCAGAAGCACTTCTTGCCCCCACCAAATGCTCCCAAGCAGGCAGCTGCGGGTGGCCTTCATACGTGTAGAGAGGGATCTCAGATCCAAGGGGGAGCACACAAGGGGGGGAGGGCCTTCGCCAAATAGTTTAGGAAAAGAAGTAGTTGAAAGCTCAAGAAACAGTTAAACTGAAACCCACCGATTAGAAAGAATAAAGCTAAGCAGAAGGAATTGTTGAATTAAGCTGATTGCTATCCTTAAAGAGAGGAAGCAAATGCTGTGTCCAACAAAAAGAACCAGCAAGGCGGGTGCAGTGGCTCACACCTATAATCCCAGCACTTTGGGAGGCTGAGGCAGGAGGATCCCTTGAAGCCAAGAATTCGAGACCAGCTTGAGCAACACAGGGAGACCTGGTCTCTACAAAAAATAAAAAAAAATTAGCCAGATGTAGTGGTGAGCACCTGTAGTTCCAGCTACTTGGGAGGCTGAAGCAGGGATCCCTTGAGCCCTGGAGTTCGAGGTTGCAGTGAGCTGCGATTATGTCACTGCACTCCAGCCCAGGCGATGGTGCAAGGCCTCATCTCTATTTTTTTAAAAAAAGGGAATCAATGTAAAACCTAAAATTAAAAACTTTGCTTTTGGTATACTATACTCAGTAAATGGCCCAAAGAACAGAATCGATGCTGTTGTATTGAATTAATAAATAGGAAGATTAGACACAAGGATTTCTCAAAAGTGTATCACTTGTAGACAGAGATGGAAAATATGACAGAAAAGTGAAGATAAACTTACATCCTTGTGCTCACTTAAGCAGCACATATGCTAAAATGAAAACACTACAGAGATGATTAGCACGATGACATATGTCACCCTGAGCAAGGGTGACATACAAATTTTGAAGCATTCCATATTTTTTATTTCAAATTTACAAAGGAAGTAGATTTTAAATGTTTGCATCACAAAATAATGGCAAATATATGATGTGATGAATATGTTAATTAGCTTGACTTAATCATTCCACATTGTGTGCATATATCAAAACATTGTATCCCATAAATATACACAATTTTTATTTATCAATTAAAAACCAAATAAAAATTTAAAATAGATTAAACAAATAAATGAACATGTGTCCTCTATAATCTGGGGACAGGGATTTAATTTCTAATTTTAGGGCTATACTGTCTAAGCCCTCTAAAAGCCAGGACCTCTGAAAGACAATGTCCCTAATGGTGATACGGAGAAAAAACTTCTCCCACAGAGGGTATTTGTAGGGAAATTTCTGGTTTTACCTTTGGCTCTAGTGTGGACTTTGGACAAAAAAATAAAACAAACCTTCCCCAGTGAATTTTGAACCATAAATTAGCACTGGTCAACTTTATAGTGAGTGTGTGGCCCCCAAATTCACAAGCTAATATTTTAAGTAGTCTTTAGTTGGGGGGAGCACCTGGCAGAACCAAACACTCTGCTAGTACTACAAGGATTGATGTATTTCAAATTCACTTCTCTATACTGACACATTCATTTCTAGGAAACGTGCTCATGACAAAAATAAAAACAAAATGCATGAGACAACAAACCACCATAAAGGAGAATCAGCAGAAATAACAAACTATCAAATGAGATCAAAATAAACATAGATATTGATAGTATCTTTAGAATATAAAGTTTATTTTGTATGTTTAAAGAGGTAATAGAATGGAAAGAATAAGCATCTTTTCTATCAAAATGATCAAGTAGAATTGAAAAAGAACAATATCTAGAAGTGAAAATTGAATCACTGATATAAAGAATTCAGTGGATTTTGAAACAGCTGATTAGATATAGGTGAAGAGAGCCTCAGCAAATTAGAAGACAGATCTGAAATAAATAACTATCGCTAACCACAGAGAGAAAAAGAGATGGAAAATATGAAAGACGTTAAGGGACAACAGGGTGAAAAGAGTGACAAAGTCCATGCGTGTGATCTGAGTTCTGAAAGGAATCCTACAGGGGAAGACAAAATACCTGTAATTTATGGGAATTGCCCAGAATTGAAAAGAGTCACCAATCTTTAAATTAAGGAAGACATTCATATCCCTAGTAATAAAGCGAAAAAGAAATCCACATTCACAGCAACACCATATTGGAATTGTAGAACACGAGTATCAAAGAGAAGATGTCAAAAGCAGCCTCAGATAGAAATAACAAACAACAACGAAATGCAGAGACCTGTGAACTCTCAAAGTTCTGAGAGGGATTAATTACCAACCAAGCATCATAGACTTGTCTTTCAAGAATGAAGCGAAATGGGCATTCACAGAAAAATAAAATCTTTAAGAGCATTTAACACCAACACACCTTCACTGAAGAAATGCTAATAAAGAAGTTTATTGAGAAAGGAAAAGCAGAGGGCTGTTATGATTACTTAGAATCTAGTAGCTGGTAAGCCAGTGACACTCCTGAAAATCTAATCACTTATTTGAAACAATAATAAAGCTGTGTGTATACCAACATCTGTGTGTAGTTCGCAGAACTGAAGAAAAGAATACAAGATAGATGTAAGTGAGCAGCTGAAAAATATGAAAAGGGAGTGATCAGAGTTAAAGCATTCTACATCCTTGCAGTATGTTATGGAGGGAGTTAACATTTGCTTAATTTTAGGCTTTGTTAAATTGCTAGGCAGAATGCAGTATAAAACTTCAAGGAGGACACTGAAAGAATAGTACTAGGATGTGTAGATTCCAAACCCATAGAAGGAAAAAAAATGCAGTTGGTGGTGCTGGGGGAATTTCAGTCTATTCAAAAGAAAGCACGAAGAGGGGGAAGAAAAAGCTGGATAAAAACGGACAAATGGAAAGCAGTGGTTCGATCACAGCTCACTGCAACCTCCATCTCCTGGGCTCAAGCGATCCTCCTGTCTCAGCCTCCCAAGTAGCTGGGACTACAGCTGTGCGTCACTGCACATGGCTACAGGCGTGCATCATCACACATGGCTAAGTTTTTGTAGAGATGGTGTCTCTCTATGTTGCCAGAGTGGTCTTCAACTCCTGGCCTCTAGCAAACCTCTTGCCTCCCCCTCCCAAAGCGTTGGGATTACAGGTGTGAGCCACTGCACTATATTTTCTTATCATTGGGCCTTTGTGGTGTTTCCTTGTTGCTTTGTTTTTAATACTTAAATTTGTGCTGTTTCGAACATTTTTTCATAAATGACTTTTTCCCCTTTCAGAATCTTTCCCACATTGGAATTACTGGATCAAAGTGTACAAACTGCCTGAGGCTCTTGCTGCGATTGTGAGACAGCTGTCCAGCACCCTGGGCCCAGGCTGCAACAGAGAGCATGGACTCTATCCCACACCGATGTCTCCTGAGGGCTCCAGCACTTGTGTTTACTTTTGATGGTTGGTAGATGCATCTGGTATAAAAATGGCATTGCTTTGTGCGCCCTTAATGTCAGCTCATTGCACCTTTTTCTAGCTGATGATATATTTGTATTTGGTCCCTTTTCCAGTGGATCCTGGACACTGGACACCGGGCCCTTGCTTTACTCGTTGCAGTACATTTTTATTGGCTGTATTTAATGGCTGCAGCTCTACCCACCCATCTCTGCAGTAATTTCATGCCATCTTCTCCAGGCTACTCTGTCCCTCACTAGACAGTAGGTCCCAGAGGGCAGGTGCTGGGCCTTCGGGCTGTGGCATCCCTGACCGTGGCCCTCAGGGAGGCCTGGCTGGGCCTGCGCTCACCAGGACTAGGTATTGGAGCCACAGCCCTCGGGGCTGAGCCAGGCTGGCTCTGCCACAGTAGGCCTGGGGTTGGCACAGGTGACCATCCTCCATGCAGGCAGCCTCAGGGGCCTTTTGGAAAGTGCCCCGGGTGGAGAGAGGGATGGGATACACCATGAAGGTCAAGGTCCTGGAAGTCTGGAGGCCTGGACAGGCCAGCTGCTCTGCCAGGGAGGGAGCAGTACCCTCTACCTTCCCCTTGGTCAGACAGGGCAGGGGAGAAGGAGATGGATGGTTCTCTCCCGGAATGGATTCCCCAAGACACACGCACTAGTGGGTGGCATTGACTTTTTAATGGACTAAAATGTTTGACTGGGAGATGCCCATCTGGTGAGAAATGTAACTATGACTCTTCACAGAAGATTTCGATGGCAGGGGGAAGAGAGAACAGAGGAACCCAGGTCATCTGAAGGGGTGTGTGCACCTTGGGTCAGGACACAGTGGCTGGGGGCACGGAGGGGAGGCTGCCCCACAGGGAGCTGCACCTGCACGTGGCCCTCCAGCTCGCTGACCCTTCCTCCTCCCACAGGCCTGGGGTACCCTGTCCCTGTGACCTCCTGCTCTAGCACGCTAGCAGGAACCAGCAGTGGGACCTTGAGCAGTTCAGCGCTCAATTGAGTGGGGGTGCAGGTGGGGCTGGAGTGTGGCCATGTCATGGTGAAGGGAAGTTTCCCTCTCAACTACCAGTACGGTTCCAATGGCTCCTGGGCCTTCCCAGGCAGAAGCTGAGTGACATTAGCTAGAGGGGCCTGGCGAGAGTCTCACCGTGGGAAAAGGGATGGGCAGCAGGTCATGGGCTGGACAGAAGTGTGAGGTAGAGATGTCACAGGGCCAGCCAGCTTTACCCAGTTGCAGAGTTTTCGTCCTGGGCATTTCTGGCACCAGAGATGACCTGGCCTGGAAAGGGGGGTGGGCAGTGAAGTAAAGGTTCTTTCCACACCTCTAATATGTGGGCCTGTTGCAAGGCAGGGACTCAGGAAACATGTGGAGTTGGGGGTGTTGCTACCACTGGTTGGCCACAGGCTCTGTGTGCGCCTCCCTCATGATGAGGGCAGATGCCAACAGACCTGGGCTGCTCTCTGAGCTCCTGGCCTGGCCTCAGGATTGTCATGCCTGAAGGGAGGGGACCCAGCTGGAGGCTGCGCTAGTCCTGTGGACGCCTCCCTATGAGACCTACAGGGCTGGGTACTCACGATGGCTGCATGATGAGCTGCTCTGTGGGCTCTGTGCCACCGGCCCTGCCCACCGCCTCCTGCCTATCTGGAATTACATGGTGTCTATGTCAAGCCCTGGGCTCTCTGGGAGGAGGCAGCGAGACAGGAACTGGCAGGTACTGTTTTAGGTGTTGGGCATTCCTGTGTGCGTTGCTGCAGCATTACCTGAGTCAGAAAGGCTCAAAGTTTCAAATTGCCCCATCCAAACAGGATGGAGGCAGGGCAAGTTCCAACCATTAGAGCCAAGATGGTGGAGGAATAGAGGATGTCACCCCAATTCCAGGAAAACAATGGCCCTGCCATGAATATTCCATCCCTTGTTAATTAAGCCATAGCTTAACCAGGAAGGCAACAGGGACCAGGGGAGTGGCTCCCAGCATTGGGAGTCACTTTCCTGTGTCATCAGAGCAGATGGTAGGAGTCTGCCCTGTCAGGTTAGTACTGGATGCTGGAGCCCTGCTGGGTTTGCATCCCAGCTCTGCCACCTGCACACCCCTCCTCATGCTAGAAGGGAATGCTATGCTGGGGAAGGGCGTGTTCCCTGAGCCGACACAGGTGAGGGCTCTGTGGATGGTAGAGCTCCAGTTAATTGTAAGGGGCAATGAAAGTTCTTCGAGAGAAGGAAGGAAAGATCATGGCTAAAAACACAATTTGGGATCTTTGGGCAGCAGCCATTCCCCTCAGTTCCGCTGTGTGGAAACCTGTGTGATACTGAATAAACCACACATTCTGTGACTTGTTCTGCACAACTCACCAGGGCCAGTTACTGCTTCCCTGAGCTTCATGTCACTTCCTCAAATACTCACCAAGCTCCTCCATTGATATGAGCTTGCAGAGATAGCAGTGGCAGACCAAGGAAGCATTTATGCAATGCCGCTTCCCCCTCCAAACGGAAAGGCAGCCCACCTCCTGGCCTGCCCCTGGCCGCCCCTTGGCAGTGGTGGTTGAGTCCAAGCTGGGGCTGACAGTGATGATACCTCTGCCCCAGAATCCCCTGTCTTGGGGTGGGGCAGGTATGGGGAAGGGGAAGGGGATACTCCCCCTCAGATCCTCCTGTCCCACTGACATCCTCCCTCCTTCCCTCCCCTTCCCTTGAAGAAACGTGTTTGATTTGGTCCCAGCCTGTGCACAGGCTCCAGGCAGCCCACAGGCAAGACTGCAGGCCTCTCTTCCTGCCCTGTCCCCCTGCCCTGGAAGAAGCAGCTGGGGGCCTGCCCAGCCCCTGAGCCCACCCTGGAGCAGAAGATTCTCCCACAATCATGTGCTTCCTCCCTGCCTGAGCTGAACTCTGGGGAGTCACCAGACACAGGTGGGGTGTTGTCTCTCGGGTAGGCTTCCCCTTGGCCTGGCATCCCCAACCTCCTGACTTTAGGATCCCTCCCACTTCCAGGCCCTCTGAGAATAGAGTCTGTTCTGGGAACACTTACAGAGATGCTGCCAGGACCGCATGGCTGTGGTATCCTGGAGGTGCCCCTCTCAGGGAGGTGGTGATCAGAGGGGCAAGGTGCACAGGCCACAGCCAGCCTTGGCAGCAGGTTCCCACAGAGGAGCAGAGAGCTGAGGTTGATGTCCACAGCTTTCCCAGGGAAGAGCCCTGACACACAGGGCCGCCATTTCTCCAAGGCCAGAGCCATCCACTGTCCCCCAGCGTCCCTCAGGATGTGAGGGCAGAATCCCAGCTTGTGAGCTGGCAACAGGTCCTGGGGCAGGCTGAGGGGGTAGCCTTGGCTGGGAAGTGTGGGGCAAGAGATTCTAAAAGCAGGCTGATGGTGCTTCTCTTTATTTTTATTTATTTATTTTTTAACTTTTATTTTACTTTATTTATTTTTTTTAATTCAGGATATTATGGGGGTACAAATATTGTAGTTACATGAAGTGCGTTTGCCTCACTCAAGCCAGGGCCACAAGCACACTCGAATGTTTATAGCAGCACAATTTACAATTGCGAAGATGTGGAAACAACCCAAATGCCCATCAATACATGGGTGCTTCTTTTTAAAGTTGCTCTTCCACTTTGCTTATGTTTTCCTGTTGGTGCTCTCTCTCATTCTCTCTCTGTCTGTATCTTATTGGTTTGTAAGGGCTTTTTGTATAAAAGGAAGTAAGTAGACAGCTGCTTGGCCTGTGGTTCATGCTGCACATATGACCCTACTATGCTGTTTGTCTTTAACCTTGTTCATGATGTCCGAGAAGGGAAGAAGCTCAGAATACTGTTCAAATCCCACAGTCTCTTCCAGATCGGGGCTTGGTCTCAGCCAGCCTGGGGCTCCAGGACCTGCCCCTGGAGCGCTGAGGCCCAGCACTGTGTCAGGTCCCCACACTCAGGAGGCATCTGGGGAGCTGTCGTCCTGGCTTTGTCCATGGGGAAAGGGAGCTCACAGAGGTTGCTGTGGGAGCCACTGCAAGCCGTGGGCACAGCGGGATCGTGTTGTGAGGCTCCAGGATGCTGGGCTCTGCCTGGTGGCCCCCCAGCACCAACCCCCTGGCTGTCATAGGCACGTGTGCCCTGCAGCCTCCTCCAGTCCCCACACTCCCTCCCACGCCTGTCCTCCTGGGACCTTCAGCACCCCCAGTGACCTCTCTGACCCTTCACAGTGTGAGACCTGCCTCTCAGGGCGGGCCTGATTCCCAGGCATCTCAGCCCAAGACGAATGCACCTCTGAAGGGCTGGTACCTGGAGAGTGGCACCCCTGCCACCTGCCCCATCCACCGTGGCCTCTGCTAGGGAACTGTCTCCAGGGAGTGGCTGAGGAGTTGATGTGCTCCATGACACTGGTCTGACCCCCTCTTTGCCTCCTTTGATCCCCTCTTCTCTCTGGAACGGGGATGAAGTGGGGGACCAAGTTCCCCCGCACCATGGTCACCTACAGAAACAGCTAGCTGGAGGACTGTCTGTCCCCAAGCCTGGGCTCTGCCCACAGTAAGAAGGCCAAGCATGTGACTGTTACTGAGGCCAAGTCGCCATGTGTTCATCGTGCACCTGCTGGAGCCCAGCACTGGGCACCGAAGGACCTACAGAGAGAGGAGTGCCCCGTCTGCCCTTGACCTGACACAGTGCCCGGCCTCAGTGCTCCAGGGACAGGTCTTAAAGCCCCAGGCTGGCTGAGACCAAGGCCCGATCTGGAGGCAGCCGCCCTCCCCAAACCCCAAGGGGGCTGGAGACTTGGAGGAGCCTCACCTGGGCCAGGGTCTGACTCTCTGAGGGACAGAGGGGAGGACTCTGGAGGGATGGCAGGTGCTTACCCAGGTGTGCGCGCTGCGTGTGGCTGTGTCAGCCCAGCCTGAGTGCAGGCCCTGACTGCTGGGCGCAGGGCACAGTCTGTGGCTTCCTCCTGGCCTGGGCGGGGGCTGAATGTGCCAGCCAGGCACAGGAGGGGGCGGGTAGCTCTGTTGAGCAGAAGTGTCCTGCAGGCCATGGCAGACAAAAAACGAAAAACGGAGGAAAAAAACGTCCCTCTCTCAAAAGAAGCAGCAAAAAGAAAAGCGGCAAATGCTCCCCAGGCCCTGGCCACACCTGACTCTCAGTGGTCCTGGGAGTGCAGGAGCCGCCACCACCCCCAGTGGCCAGGAAGGGGCCTGAGGGGCAGCGCAGGGCCTTCCCCTGCTCAGGGGCTGGTGGCTCTGCTGCCAGCTCTGCGCTCAATACTATGGCCTTTGGGGAGTTCCTGCTGCCCCAGTGAGCACAGCCCAGGGGTGGCTGTGCTGGGGAGACCCCAGCGTCCCAAGCTGCCATCTTCCTCTCCACAAAATGGGGATCATAACGACACCTCCTCCCAGGCTTGCTGCCAGGACTGCAAATGACGTAGCCCGGTGTGCCAGGGCTCCACACAGTGCTGGGCACTCGGCAAGCCTCCGCGTGTGCCAGTCTCACTCCATCGCACAGGGAGAAGGCGGCTTCAGGCTGCCCACCTCGCACCAGGTCTGCATCCACTCGCCCCGCCGGCCTGCTTTTGCCCCTGGCTCCGCTGTGCCTGGGCAAACTGCCTGCCGGCAGAGCACAGGCAAACTTGACAGAAGCAGCTGGAGGGAGACAGGACAGTTACTCAGGCTTCAAACCTACGGATTGTGACGTGCTATGCTTTGTAGAATAATGAAATCAGTGTTTTCCAGCAAAAACTGGCATAGGTAATACAAATCTAACAATGCTAAAATACACATGCACATATGTATGTATGAACACACATATATTCGTAACTGAAGTTTAGTTGTTAGGCACTGAGCATACAGTCATATTTTTCTACCTTCTCTTTTACACATCTTTGAAACAGGTAATGTTTAAGGACATTTTTCATTATTTTGAATAATTCAAATATAATTTTTAAACAGGGAAAGTGAATGCAGTTATTTATCACTACTCTATTTTGCATATGATTGTTAATAAGCAACAGGTTGTCTAGACTTTTCGGCATATTAGATGTTCAAGTGGGTGAGGGGTAGTTGTTTATTTTTTTTGAACATCATATTTACCATAATAGATGCAGCTGTTGCAAGTTGCATATGTAAATTATTTTAAACATATATCTTTTTTGATAATAGATTTTAAATAAATTTGTGTCATATTAGAAAGAATATTTTGAAGTAAAGTTGCTTTTTAATTTGTATTCTATGAACACCTAAATATTACTTTCAAGAATTTCAAAAGTTACAAGGATATTCATATTTTACTTATAAGTGGTTTAGATTTAATAATACAGAAGTTTCTTTGCACCATTAAATTAAACATTTTAATACTATTTTATTTTTACAGATTTTCCTCAAAACATTATATTGGCTATTTGAAAGAGTTAAGGTTTACACTCGTGCAACAAAAATACACAAGTATTTTTGGGGGGCACAGGGCAAATCTCTGAGATCTACATCTTGTGCTCCGAAGAATGGATATGAGGTCTCTGTGTCAAGCCTCCTGGTGTGGGTCTTTGTCAGAGCTCTCTATAAAAGGTCTCTCACTGTGGGTCTTTGACAGAGGTATCTGTGGGGTCTCTCAGTGAGGGTCTCTATCAGATGTTACTGTGGAGGTCTTTGTGATGTGTCTCTGTCAGAGAGCTCTGTGGAAGGTCTCAGGGTAGATCTGCGTCAGAAGTTTCTCTGGGAATTTCTTATTATGGGTCTCTGATAGAGGTTTCTGTGGGAGACTGTGTCAGAGGTCTCTGTGTAGGTCTCTGTTAGAGCACACTATGTGTCTCTCTGTCAGAGGTCTTTGGAGATCCCTGTGGGGGTCTCAGTCGGAGGTCTCTGTCAGAGATCTAAGTGGAGGTGTCTCAGTGCAGGTTTCTGTCAGAGATCTAAGTGGAGGTGTCTCAGTGTGGGTCTCTATCAGAAATCTCAGTATGGGTCTCTATCAGAAATCTCAGTGTGGATCTCTGTTAGAGATCTCTGTGGGGCTCTCTGTCAGAGGTCCTGTGGGAGTCTCTTGGGGGGCAACTGTGTCAGAGATCTCTGTGGTATTCAGTGAGGGTCTCTCTCAGAGGTCACTAATGGGCTCTGTCAATATTTCTCTCTGTCAGAGGTCCCTGTGGAGTTATCTGTCAGAGGCCCTTCTGGGGGACTAGTAAGCAGTCCCTGTGGTGGTCTCTGTCAGAGGTCTCTGTGGGGGTCTCTGAGGTCACTGCTCAGCCCCGGTCTTCCTGGGGTCCTAGGCCCCCCTCACTGCTGGGCGCCCTGGAGACTGCCCCATCCCTGGCCGAGGCAGGACCAGCTCCAAGAGCAGCCTGGGAGCCGGCCCTGCTCCACCAGCTTTCACTCCCCACCCCCAGCAGCCCTGGGCCACGTGTCTGTAACGGTCATCAGGCTGTGATTCCACAGGTACCAAGAACTGGCTTTTCTGCTGGTCAACCAATTGTCCTCTCTGGAATTCCAGAGGTGATGGTATAGGCTGGTCACATATGCAGGGGGAAAAGCCACCTTCCTGCAACAGCTTTGCGCCCCCTGGTCCAGCCCCTCACCATGGGGCCGCTGCCCAATCACCTTGGCCTACAGGTGCACTGGGTGGTCGCCGCTTAGGGTGTGTATGCACTCTGCTGCCTTCCTGGCTCCCACCGCTCCGATTCTTCTTCTCCCACACCCGCCCTCATCCTCCATGTGCCACCACCAGATGGCTCCTGTGTATGCAGTCACACTAGAGGAGAAGGTGGGTGGTCTTGGAGTGTGGATGTGACCCTGGCACCTCCTTCTGTATCCAGTCACTCTGGTCCTGTCTCGGCCACAGCTCTCAAAGGGAGGAAGGATCAGGCCAGGAGGGGCATGCTCCTGTCACCAAGGCGGAGCCCAGAGGGGCTGGCAGAGCCCATTTCTACTGGCAGGGAGGGACTGCAAAGGGTCCTCTGATCCCCATCATAAGAGCCATGGGGGCCAGATCTCTCCGCTGAACCCAAAGCCAGCACCCCCAGTCCCAAAACTTCCCAGCCCACTTCAGAGCCTGTGAATCCCCACATTCCTGGAGCCTGAGGGGTACTTCTTCCATAAGTTTCACAAAGCTCCCAGCAGAGGGAAAGTGGAGAAAGACAGGGTGAGCCAGGTCCTGGGGTGGGGTCTCCATAGGGTTTGCCAGTCCTGCCAGTCCCGAAAAGCTCTTTTTAATGATTGGGTTATGAAAACAAGGTGCAGTGAGTGACCCCGGGGTGAGGGTGGGTCTGCAAGCACCTGTCAGCCTCCTCCATGCCCCTCCCTTCTAGAAGCTGCACTAAGGGAGAGTGGACTCTGACCCCCTCCCTGTGTCCCAGCACCTTACAGATAGAAGCCACCTCCTCTGATGACAAAAAACCCATCTATTGGGAAGCAATAGAAACCAGAGGATGTGCTAACATGAGAACAGGTTTTCTCTGCATGTATCCAGTTTATTATGGGACACATAGCTCTCCTGGATGCTGGGGAACAGAAATTGTAGATCATTGGGAGATTTTACTGGTCCCCAGAGATCCTGAACTCATGTGCACATCAACAGTTTTGGAGTTGGGTGAGGGGGCAGGGAGAAAACCAGTCAGGGTGAGGACTGACTTTCCTGTTAACACCTTCTCTCTTGGACCTTCCCAAGGAGGTTTCTCCCAGGAAATTGGCAGCCTTGACTATGGAGTTGTCCTCAAATTCACGGATGTCCACGGAGAGAAGGGTGGAGAGTGCAAGGGGTGGGGGTTGAGCCTTGAGATTTATGGGCTCCAGGGACTGGAGGTTTGAACGCCACCTGTGCCTCACCCGAAACCGTATAATGTGTACTTCTAGCATCTGTTGAGTACAGGGATGGAGGAAGGAAAGCCCCCGGGAGGCGCCCACATAGCATTTCTGACCCCTCTGGGGTGCCAGGTTTCTGGGTTTTGTGCGGGTGTCAGACTCGGCAACGGCACGGCTGGCAGTAAGCCAGGACTGCCGCGCACGCACAGGGACCATGCCCTCGCCGATCTCCCCAGGCTTCCGCTCCAAGTGAGATTTCAGAGTTTTTTCAAGCTGCTGCTTCTCTGGGCCCCTTGGTAAGTAATTTCCTGATTTATACCCCTGGGGCCCAGTCAAGTCACCATCTTCCTCCTCCTTCTCCTCCAGAAGCTTCACGGAGGTATTGCTGGAACCCGTGCATGGATCTTCTGGGACCCTCTCCAGATCTTGCCCTAGATGTCCACTTGGATTCTTGTCTTCTCTGACACCTAGGGAGCCGTTCCAAGAGAATCTTCCAGAGTGCCTGGACCCCATCTTCTGTTCATCCTTGCTGCTTTCACCTGCAGACTCAGGAGGCTGGGAGGGTAGGGAGGCCCCATGCTTGTCTTCTGCCCCACACGGACCGCTCCCTGGGAATTCGCCCTGAGGACCGGACAGCTGCTCTGGTTTTTCTTGCATGTTCCAGAAGGGGCGTGGGGTTGTGGTGTCTTGCTCCTCGCCCAGTGACTTTATCATATTCCCCAGAGAACCCCAAGGGTAATCTGGGCTAATTTGTTTCAGAAATGACCCTTCCTTTTCTTTCTCCTTCCCCAGCTTCAATGCTGCTCGCTTGGTGATGAATATTTCCAGGAGCTTCCAGCCATCAGGGTTGAGGAAAGTGGGGCCACCAGCCTCCATCTGCCTGTATGTGGGGTTTCCCCAGAACCAAGCCTCTGGTGGATGGTGGAGAAGAGGCTCTTGCTGGGATTTGCAGTGTGGCAAGGTGGGGGAGAACAGGCCCTTGGCCACCGCCCACCACCGGGAAAGGAACAAAATGATGCATTCAAGGCCTGAGATGGCCCACACGGGAGGCACATAACAAGAGTAACCTGTAGGTGAGCTCTCTGGGATGGTGCCTGGGGGGACTCTCTTCAAGTCAGATTGGTCTCCTTGAGGTTGTACTGACAAGGTGGAAGCCACAGGCGGAGGGTGCTTGGTCAGGGGAGTCGGGGAAGCCAATGGGGACGAGGTGGCAGGAGAAGCATCTTCCACACGCTCCCCACGTGGCTGGTGGGCTCTGGCAGGCACTGGTTGGCACTCCTCCCCCGGGGGGACTGGACATGAGAGCTTCCCCAGGTGGCTGCAGGAGACAGGAGGCACAAGCTATAGCAGGAGTGGGTAGGCCAGGGGGCAAGGCAGGGGTGGGCACCTGCGGCCCACGGCTCCTCCTCTGTCCCAACACTGACTTCACAAAGCTCTGCTTCTCCCCAGCCCAGGGCTCTAGTCACATCCTGTCCCTATCCCGTGGTCTCCCTCTCTCAGGTTGGCCCCAGGCCCTGGGGTGGCATCCCAGACCCTAATAGGAAGGATGACAGGGAGAGAAGGGGAGAGTTCCTCACCTCTGCAGAAGCAAAGTCAGGTCCCGAGCCCCCTCCAGTTCCCTCAGGCAATCTCTGCAAGCTGGAAATTAGGGGCTGGGTTACAGGGCAAGGGAGGGGCCTGGGGATCTTGCAAGAGGCTGAATGTCTCTCTAGGGCAGACCTTGGGGTTTAGGCCCTGGAGCACACACATCAGTGTCCAAGGCCATGTGACCCCAGCAGTGACAACAGGAAGTGCGGTGAGCAGTGCTTTATCACGTACACACTGCTCCCACATCCATCCTCAGGGTCCTCACACCCTCCCTGTGGGAGAGAACACTGGGGTTGCCTCGAAGAGGAGCCAGCCTTAGCCAGGTCAAGCAGCTGTCCACAGTTGGGCCTGGAGGCCCCACCTCCACATCCAGGTTGTTATGTGTCCCCTTCCCCCTCCACGTCCTCCTGGGCAGTGCCCCTTCCTGGCCCACCTGGCCTCCTTCCAAGCATGGGATCTGAGAAGTATCTTGGGTTCTGATCTCCTTCCCAGGAGCCCCCGCACCAGTCCAGGCCACTGCAGCTGACCTCCTCAGAGACTCGTCCCTCAGAGACAATGAAGCTAAGCCCCCCTCCGGTGATCCAGGCAGAGTGGCAGAGCCTTACCTTTTAGAGCACTACTGTTGTTCTTGCTCTTGGGTCTTCCCATCATCCCCACTGGATGCTGAGAGACAAGAAAGATCAAGGGACTGGACCAGTCCTCACCCATACCCAGACAGGCCGCGGACGTTCAGTGCTCGTGGAGGACGTGACCTTCTGCATCTGGCTAATGGACCCCTGTCTTCTTTTCTTTCCTTTTACTCATTTGTCAAGTGGAAAAATGCAAAGAGGGATTTTCTATGGGAGAACTATGGGTTTCCTCTGTCACTGTTCTTATGAACTAAATATAAATCTTAAGCCCCCCAACCAACTGAATGGACCCCCTCTGGGCCAAGGGGACCCCAGAAAAACCTTAAAACTGAGTTGGTGGCCAAGAGGAGAAGGGAAGTCAGATACCCTTCCTCATGCCCCTCCCTTCTGGAATTAGTCATTGTAACAGTAAGATACTAAATCATTACCAGTCCTAAGGCCATGCAAGACAAAGGTCACACCACACCTGCTGGCCGTCAATTTACTCAAGAGATCACTTGAGTCAGGTATATATCCCTGGCTTGTCTCTGATTAACAGACTTGCTTATCTTAACTTGAAACATTTCAAGGCTTTAGACAAGCTTCATTTCTTTAACCAATTACAAATCAAAGAATCTTCGAACCCACCTATAATCTGTGAACCCCCACTTTGAGATGTCCTGCTTTTTGGGGCCAAACCAATGTATGCCTTCCATGTATTGATTTATGATTTTACATGTAATTCCTGTCTCCATGAATGTATAAAACCAAACTCTAACCTGGTCACCTTGGGCACATTTTCTCAGAACCTCTTGAGGCCATGTGCTCTGGACCATGGTCATATACATTTAACTCAGAATAAACCTCTTCAAATTGTTTTACAGAGTTTGTGTTCTTTCCCCGTTAACACTCTGCTCAAGAAATTCACTGACTCAGACCTACAGGCACCTCTGAGCTCTCAGGATTCTGCTTCCTGAGGAGGCCAGAGGCCACTCCAGCCTCTGATGGGAGGCTCTCAGGGGCTCGGCACAGCCCTCAGATCACCCCACACAGAGGAAAGGCTGGGCGAAGGCACCAGCCATGGGAAGGCGACTGATGAGCAATGAAACCAGGCCCAGGGTCGCCCTGTCACACAGGTCTCAACTCTCTCATAGTCCAGTCCTGGCCGCTGAGTCCCAGCATTTGATTTTGCCCTGATGCTTCCTGTACCCACACAAGGTGTCTGAGAGCTTCAGTTAGAAATCCTCTGCCACTCTAACCCTGCCCTGCCCTGCCTGGGCCCAGAAAAATGAGGAGATTCCCATCTCAGGAGTCTCTAGTGTATGTGGAAAAGTGTAAATAATAGCAGAAAGAAAGAGAGAATCATTCTCTGTTGGATCTGGGCCAAGGGTTCCTTACCTTCCTGATGCTTCTTTTCTGCCCAGGCCGTGGTGAGGATGGATCACTCTGCCAAAAGAGTATGAACAGGAAGAAGAGCCCCATTCCACAAATAAAGACCAGGAAGATATTTAACACCCAGTTAGTGCATCTGGTGCCCATCCATGGGGGACTAATGCTTTTCAGAGGCATGAGATTAGTCTCCATCTTCTGAATCACACTGTTGCCCTAGAGCAGCTGAGCACTGGGAGTTTCCCTTGGGCCTCTTGACCAGGGCCCAGACCTGCATCACAGAGCTGTGGCCCCTCATCACAAAGGGCTCCTGAGGGTGGGGGGATGATGAGAGGAGAAGGCTGAACCACAGCCCCCCCACTACCACCCTCCCCTGCAGATCCCTCCACCCCCTGGGCCTTCTGGATCCTCCTTCAGGCTCCACCCTCTCATCCTGTCAGAGATAGACCTCAGTCAATGTTCTATTCTTTCCCCCCAAAACCCAGACATTACCTGATTCCTTTAATCCCCTGGAGATCTTGGCTTGGGCCCTCCAATTTCATAGCCTTTGAAAGTCTGAAATTCTCCCAGGAATTGTGCTTATGTTCTAGGGATTCTTACTCTGAAAATCTCCTCTCTCCTCATAATTTTCCCACATAATAGGTTTTCTATTCTCATTGATTCAGAAGTAGAACTGAACTTTAGTTTATACTTATTTAATTTGTGAAATTTGAATATTTTAGTTGTCATTGTTCATATTAACATTTGCTATCTTTACTCATGTTCTGACACAAAAATTCAAACTAGTGGTTTGCTACTTAAAATTCATAAAACTAAGTTAATAAAAATATAAATAAACTCCTAAATGATTTTTCTTTAGTAAATAACAATTCTGAGTTACAAAAGCCACACAAAGACTTACAGAACTTGCTGTAACACACATTCCCACACACACATATTTGACAAACTAATTCATTATTTTCAAATCCAAGAATTAAGCATTTCCTCCTTTTGTTTAAATCTACACTTTGTTTAGAACCAAAATGGAACCCAAATAGCCAAAGAAATCTTGAGCAAAAATAACAAATCTGGAGGCATCACATCACCAGACTTCAAATTTTTCTCCAAGGTTACAGTAACCCAAACAGCATACTATTGGTACAAAAATAGAGACATAGACCAATGGAACAGAACAGAGAATGCAGATATAAAACCATTTACCTACAACCAAGTGATCTTCGACAAAGCAGACAACACATACACTGGGGAAAGGAAGCCCTATTCAATAAATGGTGCTGGGAAAATTGGATAGTCACATGCAGGAGAATGAAACAGAACCTCTATCTCTAACCATTTATAAAAATTAATTCAAGATGGATAAAAGACTTAAATGTAAGGCATAAAACCATAAAAATCTTTCAAATACTGTCTCGATCCCATTTTTTCTTACTCTGCCCAAAATACAGTCCCAATTCTCTAGAGTATTGGAACATATGTGCAACACACATGAACCAGGAATGGGTTTGCATGACCTGAAGTACTGCTCTTTAAGGTGGAGAGTAGGGTTGGAAAACTGAAGCTTGGGTTTGAATCTAGTCTTAATATCTCCAATGTCTTCTACACGTATTCTTCCCTTCAGAGTGTGCCCTGCCTTTCACCTCCTGTCCCCTGCAGACCCATGGAACCCCAAGTATGTCCTGTAACTCACAGAGAGGGTGCTTTGAGATGTATAGGAAATTCCCTCCTAACACCATTAGACATCCCTTTGGCAGCAGGAACTCGGGATCAGAGATTGCACTTTTTAATCCTCACGCAAAAAATATTTATGTCACATAAAATTACATAATTACATATGTAATTACATTACATAAAATGCTTAAAATACAGCCTTGAAAATAATATATATTCTCTGTTGGTCATAAGTTTTATAAGCTTTGATGGGAGTGAGGCCATTAGAGTTTACTGGGCTAGATTGTCTTGCCATGAAGGTACATGTTCAAGGCCACAGCTTCTGAAGCTACTGTTGCTTTTCTCTGTGTACAGTCTCTTGACCCTTTATGATATTGTCACTAGAGAGGCATGACAGTCCCCAGTGTGGTCAACTAGGTTAACTGGGGAGCATGGAAGACCCGATGAGGACCACTGGGATCATCGGGAAGCACAGTGAGTCCTAAGTTCTACTTCATTTGCAGTTGATGGAAGACTGAGACGTGGGTCTCATCTTGACCTACAAAGTCAGGCTCGGGCATGCAAGGCATTACCTTCCAACAGGACTGCTACTGGGCCACTGCTATGTCAGTAGGTAGATCTGTCAGTGAGGAGCAGGACCTGGAGAGCAGACAGAACTGGCAACATTCACCCCACATTTAGGTAAAACTTGTGCTTTACCTACCCTCTTTCTGGATAAACAGGAGCACTGTGTGATCCCAGTGGGGTTCTCTGAGACTCTGGTCTTCTGTGTGCATGTCTTCATCCATATGCCTGTCCTCCACAGACTTGAATTTGCTGATAGAATCTTATCTTCTGTTCATCTAACTGCTCATCCTATCTGCCTACTGCAGAGGTGGCGAGTCTCCCCAGTGCCAGCCTCTCCACTCTGCTGCGGATGGCATGAGCCTCAAGGCACTTCTTTTACCTCCCACACTTACCAACACTGTTGTGCCCAGAACAGATCCCTGGGGTCTTTTGTGGGATGTGGCACTTTGGAAGAACTCTAGATCTCTTTTGGTTTTCTCATTCTTGGCAGTTCGTGTTTTACTGCAGCTAAATGCTATTCCTCATAGTGCTTGTGAGACCCGTTTTCCTGCATTTCATAAGCCCCTGGTCCTTGGGCATCTCTGGGGCCTTTGGGAGTCCTCCTGGGCTCTGCTGTGGACTGCAGTCACAGCTTTGGTCTCCAACACTGTGGTCCTCCAAACCCTGGGCCATGAACCGATACCAGTCTGTGGCCTGTTAGGAACCAGACCACACAGCAGGAGGTGAGTGGTGGGCGAGCGAGGGAAGCTTCATCTGTATTTACAGCTGCTCTTGCATCACTCCCTGAGCTCTGCCTCCCCCATCCGTGGAAAAATTGTCTTCCATGAAACCAGTCCCTGGTGGCAAAAAAATTGGGGACTGCTGCTCCAACACATTTCCACAGCTGGGAAGCAGAAGAAAGAAGAGAAAAACATCCTCAGAAAAGGAGAGTGAATTTCTTTTTGGTACTTTTCCCCCTATATTCTTTGATCATTCTTAAGTACTTGAAACAAATATACCCACAAAGATATTTCACACTGTGAAGTTTACTTTCCTGTAAATAACCCTCATGTTGCATACACAGTTTCAGCCACACGGCCTTATCATGGTAAATATGTGTCTGTGTCATTAGAGACCTGGAGGTACACTTCATAGGATGCTGTGATTGTCAGCCTTTGGGGACCCCCTGCCCAATCATGCTTTCCTAATTTCTGTGTCAGAAAAGTGAATGGGCGTACATGGGCTGGTAAGAGAGAGCTGGGAGTATGAATTTGTTGGGCAAGAAAGAACCCCCACCATACTTGCATCTTCTTTTGGACTTAATCTAAGAATCCACTGATAGTAAAGAGCAGCATTTACTGGGTACAAATTATTGTTTCTATGAGTCCTTTGGTACAATAAATGCCTAAATCACCAAATTTATATTTAGTATGTAATTATACATACACAGATTATAGAAAGATAATCTTGTACTTGATAAAAAGGTAATCTTAGTTATGCCAACAGAGGTCTTGTATAAGTTGTTCTTATTACCCAAAACTGTAAATTTATTTCCAATTTATACATATTTTCTATTACAGAGTAATTTACTGCATAGTTAACTCTCTAAATGATCACCAAAATCATGTGTAATGTCCTTCTTAACAGATAAAAGAGTGACATACTTAATTATTCAAACAAAGATTTTTTTTTTTGGAGGTAGGACTGAAATTCAAGTCTGCTACTCTCTTGCTAAATATCATCAAATGATGCAGGGATAAGTTAAGGAACACACAGAAGCATGTCAAGAAAGGTGGTGGGCAGACTGGAAAGTTATTTTGTTTCCTTTATATTTACTTATATAACATTTATAAAGCATCAAGAATGGTTCTAAGTGCCATTAAGATATTAATCCTTTAATATCAATTTTAATAGTAGTAGTTGAAGTGTGGCACAAATAATGTATATTTGTGGGATCTGAAGCAAAAAGGAGTGTCACCAGTGTGTCCAGAAAAGAAAATTACTCTTAGCAATGAGTAAAACCATAACTTCGCATTTGGTGAGGCATTTTTACTAGCAAGTTCCTAGTGTCTCAGTTTTCACCAAAACAGTTTGTGCACTCACCACTTCTGAAGATTCTATGAATTTCAACCCTGCTTAGATGTTTTGATCAAGTTTTCCTCTACATCTTCCCGATTGTTCTGCCATATCTTAACCATGTGTGTTAGTCCATTGGGACTTCTATAACAAAATACCATAAACAGGGTGGCTTATCAACAACAGAAATTTATTTCTCAGTTCTGGAAGTTGAGAAGTCCAAGATCAAGGTAGCAGCAGATTCAGCGTCTAGTGAGGGCCCACTTTCTGGTTGATACATGGTGCCTTCTGGCTGTGTCCTCACATGGTGGAAGGGACAACTCAGCTCCCATGGGCATTTTTCATAAGGGCATAAATTCCATTCATGAGGACGCCACCCTCATGACCCAATCACTGCCAAAGGGCCCTACCTCTTAATACCATCACCTTGGGGTTAGGATTTCAATATCTGCATTTTATGAAGGATACAAACATTCAGACCATAGCACCATGATTCAAAGTCTGATTCCACAAAAACCTCCTTTAGGAGAATTTCAGAGAACCCTACAAAGTAAGTTCCCCATATCCCATCATGCCTTTGCACCTTGTTACTTCTACTAAATCACTTATTAGGATTTGCTTGATGGCAGAATTGCCTGCAGTTATGTCTTACTTTTTTAATAGATGACAAATCTCAGGTGAGACACTCCATCTGAGACAGTGGAAATGAGATTGCTTTGAATTTAACTTTATCAAAAGTGACATTTCAGAATTCCTATCATTTATTGCACAAAAGAATGTAGATGGAGACAAACGTAACTGATTAAGTCTTTTATTTTCTCCCTGTAATTCTCAACCTTTCCAGTATTGAGCCATTGAGCATGCTTCCCCAAAACATGGACTATGTTAATCTGTTTGTGGGGCCAGGAAAGAATTAATCTCATGCTTTCAATACAATGATTGGCTCAGCATTTTAGAAACTATTCTTAGCATTAGGATATTGATTTCTCACTTTAGGAAGTATAGTCACCAATATAAATTTATGTTATAGGTTTTAGCAAGATAAACAAATAAGGAAAAATAATTAGATTGGGAAAAAGATCTGGCCATAAGATACTACATGGTCTCTTATAACATAGGACCTCTGACTATTTAAACTCTACAATATCCAAAATAGTATATGACATAAAATTCACTGGTTTTTAATCAAAGAAATGTTAAAAAAGCACTTGAAAGAGTAAATAATAATTTAAAATATCTAAAAATATGTCAACTCCTGCTATCAATCAGAATAATACATCAAAAATATTTGATGACGTCTTATAATAATAGTAAATTTTCCCTCATAATTTTTCATAAAATCATAGTTCTTGTGTATCCCTAACTTTTATTCACAGGCCTGGGGCCTGGTGGAGTTGATCTGTGCTCCCAGATATTAGACCATGCAATTTAAATCACAGCAAAGAAGCTTGCAAACCAGACGTTTATAAAGGTGCATGAAGTACAGGGAAATTGTTGCCTCTGCACATCAGATCCTGAATTCCGTTTACTTGTCCTTCTTAAAAGTTTTTAGACCTATTAGGGCGAATACATGTTCTATTTTTCAGCCAGTGCTTTTTTCTTCTTCTTCTTTTTTTTTGGAACAAAAAACCCTGCAGATGTACTATGGGGTGTTCAGTGCTGTGGGCAGAACAAATGTAATAGCATCCAAATATTAATAAAAGAGCATGATATTGACAGCCATTTAGCTTTATTAAATCAAAGCTTGTCTAAAATGCAAGATGGGAGGAGAAATGCACATGGGAGGAGAAGCCCCCAAACCACGGGTCTGTGCAGAGACTGCCATAGAGTTGTCACATGGAACAGAAACTTTAGTCTGCTCTGATTCTCCCACAGCCCTTGTCCAACTTTGGAGTTTCCAGGTCCCTCTATGGACCCTAAATTACTAGATGAGACAAGCCAGAATCAGCCAGACATGTTCTCAGTGTTGGCAACAACCTGCAGGCAGGCAGTGTTGTCAATGATTTTTATCTACCAACTCTGCCAAATTACAGAATTACCTTCAGAATAAGGCAAACTCTGGTCTCAGGAGCCTCTTTTGGATGAGTGGGCATCTTCCAGGAACGCTCAGATTTCTTTGTGTTTTTCCCACTTCTTTCCAAGATGGTATTTGGACATGCGGGATAGGCTCCTGCCCTCACAGTACTGGAAGCTGAGAGGAGACCTCTTGCTATATGTTGGTTCCTTGTGTTGGTCCTCAGTTTGCTGCATCTGTTGAAAGGTAGTTTATCTGGTCTTTGTCAGCACCTGCTTCTGAAGCCTCTGGTTGACATGCCTCATTAGTGTTTTCTTGGTAAGGTTGTGTTCCCAGGAAGCAGGCCATCATATCTTGCTGAATATGTCACACATCACCGTTTGCTGATGTATAGCCTCTCTGAAGTCTGGCTGTGAGTCTCATTTGGTTTCCAGTCTGAGCAGTCATGCCCTCACCCTTAGTTACAAGTTGAATTTTCCCTTGTCAAGTTAACCTTCTTTTTAGGTCCAGTCCGACTGTCAGCTCACTTCCATGTCCCCTTTTGATAACCTGTGGGGAATTCTGGGACACCACACAGAGGGAAAAGGAGAGCATTAGGTGGGTTTGCCCTGGCAAAGCAGGCTCAGAATTGACCTATACTTCCACCCACAGCTTATCTGCTGGAGCTATTAATAGTCATATAGCCCCACCCAACCACGAGGGGACTTGGAAGTGCAGGTCTCCAGGTGCCTGGGAGGGGAAAAGTGGGAACAATTTGGTAAAGAGGCGCAATGACTACACAGCCCCTACAAGGTGATATCCCCAAATTATAAATGGAAGCTAAGCAAAAGCCTTTCCTCTGCTTTTTACTTGTTCCTCTCACTTTTCTGAGGCTTCTGGGGCTCCTTCTTCAGCCAGGTGTCTGGGGAACCTGTCCACCTTGTCCACCTCCACTTCCTCTTTCCACACAATTCCCAGGTTCCACCTCCTTGTCATCACATGCCCATTTCTCTTATTTTCTGAGTTGGTCTTCACTCTTCCTGGCCTCCATGGGGCCAGGATCACTGGCTAACAGGATTTCCTGGAGGAAAGGAATGAAAAATAGCAGTTTATCTCTTCAAAATTATTTGTGTTTATAACCTGTACAATAAGTGCCTCATGGTGGCCACAATTTTGCCTTGACAGTTTTCCTTTTTTCCAAGAGTGAGCAATACCTGGGATTTACTTGACAGCTTCCCAAACGACGTGTGTAAGCCCTTCTAAGGCACATCCAGATTCTGAAATGGTTGTCTAGAAAATTCCACCCTTTTCCTTTTCAAACTAATGAACTTTTAATAATATTTGTAGTACACAAAGAGGTACATGAAAATTATTTCATAGTGTGTGCCCTTGACATACACATCATGATGTCTTTGTTCACTTAAATTTTTATAAATGTACTGCCATCCTATGGAGGTATATTCTGTCCATTCCCTCATACTGCTTTCCAGAGCTTCCTAACCACACACATACAAATACATTGCCTCTTCTGGTGGATGTGATATTTTCCATTTTTCCTGTTCAGGGCCACTGGTGAAAAATGTACCAACTAAGGTGAACTTCATTTCTGGCCAAAGGGTAAGGTCATATTAGCAACCTTTAATGAGGCATCTGAGATCACTAATTATACATGGATCCTATATTAGAATCAAAGCATGTGGGATTCCTGAACAGTGGGTTTAATTTGTGGGACAGAAACTGACTCAGGACAAAGGATGGTAAAAAATCCCAGTCTGCTTTGAGCCTTAGTTGAGAGCTTCCTGGACTAGGGTTTTGACTGGAAGACAGAATTTCAGAGACTCCCTATTCTCTCTTTCCTGTGATCCTTGTAGCTGGAGTCTTCTCCCATCCATGGAAAATGCACTTTTGTCAGTGGTATTTACATGTTATGATGCTTAGACCTCATCCCTTTTGCATTCACATTAGAATACTGAAAGGACAGCCTTGCTAATAAACTAACTAACACAGAAAGATAAATTATCAAACAGAAAGTAGAGAAAACTCACAGCACAACTGCCCTTTGTTTTGTTTTACTAAACACTTGGGGCTCTTTAAGATTAACTCATTATCTCTAAGGTTTGCTTTCACAGCCTTGAAGAGCCCTAAGCAGACAGTAGGGGTGCTAACTCACACTCCAGTTTTTGCCAGGCAAGATTCCAATGACTCTGATAAGATGGCCTCAAAGGGAAAAGAAAAAAGAAAGAAAGAAAAAACGGACCCAGTCGCTTCACAGCTGCTGTGTGTTATCAGCTGGCATCAATCACTTTTTTACTTTTTTCCCTTTATCCACTAATAAAAACCCCAAATCCCTTATCCTCAAGGCCGACACTTCTCCTTTCTTTCTTTTAGTGTCATGTCCTTTTCTGCCTTTGAGAAGTAAAATACACTTTCTTCCTTTAAAACTATTCCAAACTTTATGTGAGAATTCTTTCTCAACCCACGTCATAAGCTCTCCAGACCCTAACAAATACCATATTTTATATGACAGGTAATCTATAAATGCCTCTTCTCATCCAAGGCTCTCACAGCACATTTACAAATTGTAACAAATTAAGCTATAGTAACACCCTTAGAGAGCATTTTTTTCCATCAATCACATTTTTTTCCCAGAGGTTTTTGGCTGACTGAGAAGTCACCTGTGGATAGATAATTTAGTTCTCATGGTTTTATTTCACTCTTTTATTTCCTGACATGATCGTACACTATATTTAATAGTTTTTTAAAAAGTATATGTTGACTCGTTGTCTTAATAACAGTGACATGGTGCCCTGGGAAGCATGTGTGTGGGGTGTGGAGCAGAGTGTCTGGCCTCCTGCCCTGTTGGGCAGCCTGGACCCCACTGGCCTATAGACATCACATGGAGATGCTGCCATTCCAACCTGCTTCATGGATGCTCTGAAATACTATCTGTAATGAAGTAACTGAGGGGGGCTCTGAAAAATGTACAATAATGTGTTTATTGAATTAGACCATGTCCTTGAACTGCACCCCATAAGGTGAAGATCTCACATGATAAGAACAAATAAGCTCCCTTGCACATCTCATTTGGTCATAAATGAGATATTTACAACATGAGGGTCTAAAGCCTTGCTGAACAACTCCTATTTTATTTCTCATGTGAGAAATTAGCAAAATCATCTTACAGTTTCTCAGTGCAAAACTTCAAACAACTAAGAACTCAAAGGCACCAAATCAACACAGATCTGAGAGGTGTAGGTCATGCCTCTCTTCTACATGTTCCTTTAAAAAATTGCTCTGTGCTGTATATGAGAAAAACAAAGCAACACACATAATAGCAATAGGCTTGTGTTTATTTTATGCATGAAGAGCTGCAGCAGTGAATGCTGAAAGCTAAGGGGCATCGAAAGGGGTCCCTAGGGATTCTGCACACAAAGCTTCACAGAGCCACTGGTGACCTGTCACAATGCACTATCTTTTCCTCAATATAAGTGGCATTTAATGAGAATCTCAGATTGATCAGTATATATTTGGTTTTTTTATTTATTTTTGAATTGTATATTTACAAAACCATTTTAGGGTATGCCTGCATTTCATAAAGAAATTATTTTACAATTAGGCAGCTGGGTGTGATTTTTTTTCTTATGTATGGCTTTCTTGGGAAACTACACATTGTCACCAGCTCAGGCTGCTGACAGGTTGCAGGAAGCACAGCCAAAGGGGGATCAGAGCATGCCTAGACACGTCCAGAGGAAGGATTCTGTATTTTCTACATTCTCATAGCCAGAAAAGCTGTATGTAACTGAAATTGTTTCCTAAGAAGCAGAGCCAAAGCAAATGCTTAAATTCCCCTCAGCACAGTAGGCAGGGTGTGGACAAAAAGTCTCAGCATGCCAAGCCCAGAGGGTCAGAGCAGGGAGGTCAGGGAGCAACCACAGAGCTGCCTGCCCATTGGCCCTTCTTCCCTGGGGACACCTGCAGTCTTTTAGGGGGAAAGCAGCAGGGACAGGCTCCTCCTTCTCTCACTCTCTCCCCTCTCACCCTGGGCACCACCTGGAACCTGTAATGAGTATTCTGTGAATTAACATGCAGTTGGATGAGGAAAGAAACAAACATAGCTGGATGAGATCCCACTTGAAACAGTGTAACAGGGATCTCCGAGGGAAACTCTCCCTGGCAACAATTTCAATTTCGCCATTTTGTTGCTGGACATCTAGATGTCCTGAAGATGGGTGGGTCTGTTAATTTCAAATCAGCCCAAGAGGCTTTCACTCCCTTGGGTGTCTCTGCTCTGGTGCTTGTTAAAACTTGAAGAAAGCAGGCCCCTGTTTTCACTTTTCACCTCTGAGTAATTTCCCCGTCTGCACAAAGCTGACATACTGGGGGCACTTTGTGCTCCGTGGCCACCAGGAGCAGTGGGTATTGTCATCATTATGCATGGCCAGACTAATCAGGGCCCCAGGTGTGCGTCTCCCATTTAGGCTTTCATCTCCCCAAGGAAGCATCACTGCCCATGTGAGGCCAAAGTTGAGGGAAGCAGTCACAGAACTAACTAGAGACAGAAGCCTTCCAACACATCTTCTAGTATGTACACATTATCCAGGCCGGTGATTGACCAGCAAACACTACTGAGTAACTGGTAAGCCACAGAGATGTAGTCTTAGAGGGTAGAGAATGAAGAGGGAGCCCGTTGTTTGTGTCATATCCTCAGAGGAACCTAAATGGTCATGTTTCCTCCTCTGCAGAGTGGAGACTGTCAGGCAGTCCCACTTGCTGGCTGCTTGTGGGGGTCACATGGCTACACCTGGGGCATCAGGATGCTGCCCCGGCCAGAAGGATCTGGGCCACCTCAGATTCACCTCTCTGTCCCCTATTCCTGCCCTGTCCACTGCCTTCTCATCTTGACAATGTAAGAAATCACAGTTCCTTGGTACTTCTTGCAACAAAAATATTGAAATGAAACTTAAGTGAACAAATACAATTTAAGTGAAATAAGAGAATGAAATTTGTCAGAAGTTAGAATAAAAAGTAATGAAATTTGAATAATTGAGGAAATATTCAAGTAAATATGAAAGGATCCTTGCACATCTGTTAATGATTGAGTGCTTAGTGGCAAAGAAGTGTTGAATAAATGAATACATGAATCCATAACATCCTGAGTGCTTGTAGAAATGTGTGTGCACAGGGACGAATATAAGCAAAGTTGAGTGAATGAATGAGTCAACGCATCCCGAATAAATGACCATATGAGTCCCAGGATACTTGCAGTGCTCTTTAGGCACTTCCCCTCCCCTTTTCTCCATTTAGAACCCCATGATCAAGGCTTTGGTAGGCTGTATCCACCCCCCTTTCTTGCCTTTCCTGCTCTTTAATCAAATTATACTTATATCGAATTCAGTGGCATTTATTTGTTCATTCACTGATTCACTGACAGATTCCACATCTCTGGTACATAACATAGAGGGCTTCACCCTAGATGCTAGAAGACCCCCTTCTCATTTTCTGTTATAAGAAAGTATCAAATACCCAGTATTCCACCCTGAACTCCTGTGAGTGTAAATGGAGGTGGTGAGTGGGCAATGAGATTCCTCTAGAGAAGTGACCACTGCCACAGAAGAGAACAGCCTCTTACCCACTGCAGTGGATTGAATGTTTATATTCCCCAAAATTCATATGTTGAAACCTAATTACCAAGGTAATGGCATTAGGGAGTGGGGTGTTTGGGAGGTGACTGGGTCATGAAGACTGAGCCCTCATCAAAGGTATTAATGCCCTTATAAAAGAGGCCTCAGAGAGCTACCTTGCCCCTTCTGTCACATGAGGACACAGCTAGAAGGTCAGAAAGCAGACCCTCACCAAACACCGAATCTGCTGGTCCTTGATGCTGGGCTTCCCAGCCTCCAGAACTGAGAAATAAATTTCTGTTGTTTATATATAAATACCAAGCATAAGGAATTTTGTTATAGCAGCCCAAATGGTCTAAGACATCCACCCAAATTGTGATGTTCTTTTCTCTGCCTCACAAGCCTCCTTCTCCCTGAAAAAAGGATTTGGGAGCCCAGGAAGAGCCTGGCACTTTTCACTCTGATTCATCCCCTAGCAGCTGCAATCTTAAAGTCCTATCCTCCCACTTCCTGCTCCTCCAGCATATTCACACTCAATCCTAGCCCAACATAACCAGTTCCCTCTGGCAGCAACCCTTCCTGCTTCTGTGTCACGAGCTCCAAGCGAGGGCTTTTTAGGGCTGAATTACTTAGTCCTAAGGGGATCCTGAATCTCAGACACCATTTCTCCCCAGTTTAATAAAATTTCAAACATCGAACCAAATACACATAGTTAGAACATATTTTTCATTTATAGAAAACATTTAAAATATAAAAGCCTAGAGAGCCAGTGAAAATAGCTTGACATATGAAGGGTGAGGAGGATACATGGGAGCTCATTGAAATTTTCACTACAGAACAGTGGCAGGGGTTTCACCACTAGGTGGATTTCTTAGGGAAACATTTCATTCCTGAGCCTCTAAGAGTCCTGGTGTGGGTCCAGTGGAGGCAGGAGACAGCGGTGAAGATAGGCCCCTGGGCTCCTGGGAGACACCACTGTCCGTGGCCCCATCGGAGTTTGATCTGAAGTCAAAAAGAAAAAAAGGCTGCTCCTGATGCAGTATTTCCAGATGTCAGACTCTCTCTTCCTCAGGAATAGAGATTGCCTCTCCTTTCTTTGACCCCTGTCACCTACGACCCCAAGCCCCCTGGCATTTGCTTCCCAATTCCCCGAGGCTAAGTGATAGGATGTGTTAGGCTACTCTTAATATCCAGATGCCATCTTAGAGAAAGGGATGAAGTCTGAACGATCCAAAACTTTATTCTAAGGACAGGTATCCAAATGAGACCATTTACCTGGAAGAGACTGAGATACTATTAATCAACAAACTTAAAATGCCTCACCTGGACTGTGGGCTGCAACTGGGACATATGCTTCAAAGGAGTTCACACACTTTGCCCAAAAGTGTAGGATGTGGCCCAGACCATAAGGTCAGAAAAGGATTCCCTAAGATAGTGCTTGATATCTAAAGGATTAGAGCTGTCTACATGAAGATGGGGAGGGAAGAGCTTTCCAGGCAGAGATAACAGAGGGATAAAGGCCTGTGGCAGAAGGGAACAAGATGGGAACAAGGGGTTAAAGAAATGCCACATGATCAGACTGAGCAAGTAAGGAGTGATCTCATGGGAGATGCACCTGAAGAGGTGGGTAGGTGGGTAGGGACCAGACAGTGCTGGATCTTGTAAGACCTGTTGAGGAGCTTTGCTTTATCTTAAGAGCAATGGGAAGTCACTGAAAAGCTTAACAAGCTCACATTTGCTGTGGTGTGGAAGATGGATTCACCGGGGTTAGGGGGTGTTCACAGCCAATGACAGTGGACCAGTTAGGAAATTACTGCGGCTTGATTTTTTCTCTGGCAGGGTGAGTCAAAAAATTTAAATAGCCTCTATTTCATTGAAAATAATTCTCAACAATCTTGTCTTTCTGTTTTGCCGTTCCTTGTCATGTTTTACCAAATGTCATTCTAATATTTTAAATAAACTTTCATTAAATCTATATAGTTCCCAGTGGCTATTGTCACCTTTCCTGTATTCGGCTAAATAAATGAATTACATAAAGCCTTAAGTGTCTGTCTAAGGCTCCTAACCTCAGTCTTAACTACCAATTATCATCACCTTAAACAATCTTCCCATAACTAGAAAAAGTCATTATCTCAACCATCCAAGACGAAAAGGAATAAAAACCAAACTGAGTTTGAGGTAAGTTGCTCCACAGCTCCTGAATCATTCTGATTTTCTGTGGTATCTTA
This sequence comes from Propithecus coquereli, assembly GCF_000956105.1. Classification (NCBI taxonomy): domain Eukaryota; kingdom Metazoa; phylum Chordata; class Mammalia; order Primates; family Indriidae; genus Propithecus; species Propithecus coquereli. Next base: position 57,180 of record NW_012155174.1, read on the forward strand.
CAGATATTACAGGAGAACCTCATTTTGTACCCTCCAAAGTTTTCTGTTAGAATCATTCCTGTTAAAAATTTGTGTATTGCTTGAAGCTGACTGAAAGCCAAACATTCTTACCTAGAATAATTCACCGTACTTTATATGGGCTCCAAAAGAGATAAGTGTTTTCAAAGATACTGTAGAAAAAAGTGCTGTGAAAGAAAATCCTTCACCTTTTCTTTCAAAGCATTACATTAGACAGTCGCTGCAGCAGCGTTGAGAGCTAAACTCAGGTATTAGATGTCACGTTTGGGAGAAGTTGAAGTTCTGATTCAGACAAAAAGGAGAGACTTCACTGAGGGCCTTGGCCATTTAGTTGACACCTCAGGAATAAGGACTACACTATAGAAAGGCCATGCTGCCCTGGAATGAACTGCAAAAGAAAAATAAGCCTTAAGACAGGTATAAAACCCTGATAAAATCAAAAGGAACTGCCAGACATTTAAAAGCATACAAGAACACAACTCAACATTCATTCATTAAGGAAGACAACATAATTCAGACTCCTTGGATTGTATCATGAAAATATCCAGCATAAGGTAAAAAATTACTAGACACCTGCAGAAAAGTATAATGTATAATTAAGGAAAAAAAAGCTGTCACAATGACCCAGATTCTGGAATGAGTAGACTAGGGGCTTTAAAACTGCTATTTTAATATTAAAATATGTTCAAGGACACAGGAAAAGACTATAACGAATGGATATTTAAACTCAAAGCAGAAAAGTGGAAACTTATAAAGAATGAACCAAATGGAAATCCAACAGATGAGAAGTACATCTGAAATGAAAACTTCACTGGATGAGCTTAACAGAGGATTTGAAATTGCAGAAGAAAACCAGTGAACCTGAACAGAAAGCAATAGAAATGATGTAATCTGAAGACTAGAGAGAAATGAGATTTTTTTTTTTAAATGCTGAGTCACAGTGACTGGTGGGACAATATCAAATGGTCAAATACACATGTAACTGGAGTCCCAGGAGGAGGTAGGGAAGAGATTGGGGGGGGGGGAAATCTGAAGAAGTAATGGCTGAAATTTTCCCAATTTTGGTGAAAATCACTAACGTACAGTTCCAAGAAGTTCAGCAAACCCCAGGAGGATAAACACAAAGAAAACAACACCTACATCACAGCTGACCGAGTGCTCAGAATTGTGTAATTTATCCTTGATTTGACAACACTTTGGTCTGGCTTCTCTCCTACCCACAGGCCCCTGATCCTTGGCTCATCCCCGAGCTAGAGCAGCACTAAGGTGCAAAACATCCTCCCTTAACAGTCATTCCAAGTATCAGCCAACCACAGAGAAAAATATCTCCTGTTCAAATGCCCTGATTTTGCCACCTGCTTCACCCCTGCTACTTGCCTAAAGTCCCTGCTAGCTCTGCTCACCCCTCCCTGTAAAAGCCTTTTTCTATTTGATTTTGAGAACAGTTACAGATCCTCAGATTGTGGACTCAGAGTTCTGTACCCAGTAAATATATCCACTAAAAATGGGTGAAATAAAGACATTTTTAGATAATTAAACCTGAGAGAATCTGTGACCAGCAAACCTACATAACAAGAAATGCTATGGGGAAAAAAACCTTAATAACTACTAAATATATGCTGTTAAAAATCATAAGTCTAAGTAGCATTTTAGTAAGAACTGTAGTTGACCAAGTGAAAGCTAACACTCACTGAGACACCTACTTAAAAGCTATGCTATAACAAGCCAAATCCTCAGGTTGTTATCTCTATTGTAATAGTCTTTATGAGTAAAACTTCTCCTTATCCAAGTACAGATTTATTTTTATTTGACATAGTTAAATTGCTGAAAACTAAACACGAAGAGCTGGGTGCAGTGGCTCATGCCTATAATCCTAGTAGTTTGGGAGGCCAAGGTGGGAGGAACACTTAAGCCCAGGAGTTTGAGAACAGCCCAGGCAACATCAAGACCCTGTCACTACAAAAACTAGAAAAATTAGCCAGCGTGGTGGCACATGCCTGTACTTCCAACTACTTGGAAGGCTGAAGCAGGTGGACTACTTGAACCCAGGAGTTCAAGGCAGTGGTGAGCTATGATTATGCCCCTGCACTCCAGCCTGGGCAACAGAGTGAGACCGTGTCTCAAAAAATAAACAAACACAAATATATATGTAAAGAGAAAAATATTAAAAGCCAATAGAGTTGGGCACAGTGGAGTAAGCTACTCAGGAAGTTGAGACAGGAGGATAGTGTGAGCCCAGGAATTCTGGGCTGTTGTGAGCTATGCTGATTGGGTGTCTGCTCTAAGTTTTTCATCAATATGGTAACCTCCTGGGAGTGGAGGACCAAAAGGTTGACTAAGGAGGGGTGAACTGACCAGGTCACAAAAGGATCAGGTCAAAACTCCCATGCTGATCAGTAGTAGGATTGCGCCTGTGAATAGCTACTGCACTCCAGCCTGGGCAACATAGCCAGACCCTGTCTCCTTAAAAAAAAAAAAAAAACTAGTAGAGGGAAAAAAGACATTGTGTATAGGAGAAACAATAATATAAATGAATGTTGACTCCTCATTAGAATCAATGGACACCAGACAGTATTAGAATGGTAGCTTTAAAATGCTGAAAGGAAAAAATTGTGGACTCAGAGTTCTGTACCCAGTAAATATATCCACTAAAAATGGGTGAAATAAAGACATTTTTAGATAATTAAACCTGAGAGAATCTGTGACCAGCAGACCTACATAACAAGAAATGCCAATTAGGACATTCTTCAGACTGAGGGAAAATCATTTTAGATGGAAATGCAGATCAACAGGGAAAAGTGAAGAACACTGAGAATGACAGACATGTGTCCTTTCTGGTTAAGATGTGGAAAGATAAACCACGAGATCTCAGAAATCTTAATACTTAAGATACAACCAACATATGAGCCATACAGAGTAGTCAATTTAGAGTTGGACAGTTCCAGATATGAATCCTAGCTCTACCACTACCAGGTAAATGACCATGCGCATGTTTGTTCATTTGTCATTAATTCAACAAATATTTAGGGAACATCTATGTGGAAGGCACTATCTAGGTCCTGGGGATCCAGCAGTGAACAAAACAGACTAAGTCCCTGTCTTCCCAGAGCCTACAGTCTAGCAGTGCAATGACTTCAAGCATAAGTTTCCTCCTCTGGGCCGGGCGTGGTGGCTCACGCCTGTAATCCTAGCACTCTGGGAGGCCTAGGTGGGAGGATCGCTTGAGCTCAGGAGTTCAAGAACAGCCTGAGCAAGAGTGAGACTCCCATCTCTAAAAACAGAAAAAAATGTTTAAAAAAAATAGGTTTCCTCCTCTGTCAAATAGACATAACCAATTTCTTAGAGGAGTTATGAACAGTATGTAAAGTAAATGAAGCATGTAAAGTGCTTAGCAAAGCATATGGTACTGAGTGAACATTTAGTAAACATCACATCATTTCTTTATTACGATAATAATTACATTACCAAGTACTAGTCTCTACTTACATGTCAGAGTGAAGGAGAGGGGACAACGGATAAAAGAAATGAAAATAGAAGATGCAGGTAGCCTCAGCTTATGTTCTCTGCAGTATCTCCCCCTTCTCTATTTGGCTGGATAATTCTGATTCTCTCTCCTTCTCTGCCGTTGGTCCCAAATGGGCACAGACCTCCTCCTCTCCAAGGCCATTACAGAACTCTTTGTATGCGGAGGAAGAGTCTGATTCTGAGCTGGAGGAGGAGCTGTTACTCTCAGAGTCTGTTATTTCACCTGCAATAAAACCCCAAACACAAGACTAGGTTATGTCTTAGTGAAGCGAAGCCAACATGGTTACCACAGGTAAAGTAGCACAGGGCCAAATCAACTCCCTTGGTAGCGGTTCTATCTGCTGTTGGCAGATGCAAACACAGGATTGAGAAGTTTAGGCTGAGATAAAAACCAATATTCTAATAAGTGAATCCCTAATGATGCTAGACCTTGACAGGAATAAAAAAGTATCATGGAAAAAAAAAACTTAATAACTACTAAATATATACTGTTAAAAAGCATAAGTCTAACCAGCACTTTAGTAAGAACTGTGGTTGACCAAGAGACAACTAACATTCACTGAGACACCTACTTAAAAGCTATGCTATAACAAGCCAGTTTGCACTCAAATGTTGCTTTTAAAGGAAATTTGAAATTCACTTGGGAAGAATGGGTTCTTTTTTCAAATTAGTGTTAATAAAAAATCCCAGGAGTTGATTTTGAAAAATAATATTGATTATTCAGTTACATATTTGACTCAAGACTTACTCCCCTTCCATCAGGTCCTAATTATGGAAAAAAAGCAAGGACAAGCAGGAGCTCGATTGTCTGGTCAGGGCCAGGTAAGCTGAGAGTCTGAGGCAGAGGAGCCCCAGGGAGGCCACAGAGGTGCTCGAGGGTTCACTAAGCCCTAGCACTTACATGGGTTTTTCTAGTGCTGTCTAGGGCTCTGAAAAGGTCCATGATCATAAAGAGGTTAATAATCGCTACTCTAAAAGACTTGATTCCTCCTTCTTCCCCAGTTCTCTGCATCTCTTATAAAAAGATATTTTTTATAAAATATCATTTTTCCTTTGGGTAAATACCTAGTAGTAGGATTGCTGGATCAAATGGTAGGTCTACTTTTAGTTCTTTAAGATATCTCCATACTACTTTCCATAGAGGTTGTACTAGTTTTCAGTCCCACCAACAGTGTATAAGTATAACTTTCTCTCTGCATCCTTGCCAGCATCTTTTGTTTTGGGACTTTTGGATAAAAGCCATTCTCACTGGAGTTAGGGGATATCTCATTGTGGTTTTGATTTGCATTTCCTTGAAGGGCTGGAGCTTACCACCAGGTATGGGCTGCTCAGCTAACCTTCTTCAGGGGAACTGTCCAAATAGCTCAAGGAATCCATTTTGGTGACCCATTTCTTCATAGGTCTTTTCTTCTATATCTTTCTGGTTTTTCTTTTCACCTTTTTAAAACTTTTAAATGTCCACTACAAGGAGTAAAAACAAAAGAAAGCTAATGTAGAAACAGGAACTTCATTAGAGAAAGTTGGAGGATTAAGAGTATCTGAAGTCCATTAAAACGGTTACAACAGTCACTATTGCTTTGAACCAAACACAAACATCTATGGAGCATCATGGCGTGTGCCTATCATCCCACCTACTGGGGAGGCTGAGGTGGGAGGATGGCTTGAGTCCAGGAGTTCGAGGATGCAGTGAGCTATGATCATGACACTGCTGTCCAGCCTGGGTGACAAAGGGAGACTCTGTCTTTTAAAAACAGACAAACATTGGAACCTGGCATTTGTATTTTCAAAGTGTAACAGAGAGGCAGGTAAAAAGTATGTGTAACTTCCCTGAGGCCTACCTACCCAAAAATCATTTTCTTGAAGCATCATAATTTAATTATATGGCCGAAAGATTATAAAAATCCTTTTAAAATTAATGCTATTAATAATACTTAATACTAAGAACTCAAATGGGTCCCAATGAGTATAGTTTGTTTTACAGACCTACAGTTCCCCATCTTTGTGGGGTTTTTTTTTGGCCTGAGTACAATGTTAAACTATTTGTCCAGTACCTTTCCTCCCAAGAATACAGAGTCTAATAAATTCATAGAAAAGGTGAAGCCAAGGCATATGGCAAAGTCAATGGCAGAATTATTGGCCCAGAGATGGTGGGTTAATGTCCCTCTATCACTTCAAAAGCTTCCTTCTGCTACTTGCAGACCAAAAGAAATTCTTCTGTGACAGCCAGCATGTTGTAGTAAGTGTAGTTATTAAAGAATAGGATTTAATCTATTGTGGTTATCAAAGAACCAGGAAATATGCAAAAATAAGGCTTGTGAGTAATCAAAACTGCTGTGGCTATATTTCAAGTACCAAAATCAGAATGTTCCAAACTAAACCGTACTGGCTTGCCCGAGGCTCTAGTAGATCAGAAGCAACAAGATGAAAGTCAGGCTGATTAAGAAACAGACACACTGCCTACATCTCACCTGCGGTAATGGGGGTAAAAGAAAAACCAAATACAACAAAAAAATCAGCTCAATGCCACTGAAGGCAATTTCTTCACAGTATACCACTAGCATTTACAATCATTAACTTTTCAGCAAGAAAAATCATATTCAATAATCTGTTTATACCTATCAAAATAACTCATAAATGATGTGGCTTTTAAGAGTTCAGTTGCAGAATTTAAATGACTCACCTCTGTGGTATATCTCAAATGCTTTCACTGGAAAATTTCACCAAATATTTAAAGAATTAAGACCAATTCTACATATTTTCTTCCAGAAAAAAAAAGCTAGTATTACTTAAAACCAAAGACAGTACAAGGAGTGAAAACTACAGACCAATTTCCTTCATGAACTCTATAACAAAATCTATAAGAAAATATAGCAATTGCAGAATTACACACCATGACCAAGTGGGCTTTACTCCAGGAATGTAAGCCTAGTTCAATACATTCACAATCATCAAGCACCATGCATGGTGGCTCATGCCTGTAATCCCAGAGATTTGGGAGGCCACCGTGGGAGGATTGCTTCAGGCCAGGAGTTTGAGACCAACCTGGGCAACATAGTGACATTCCTACAAAAAATTTAAAAATTATCCAGGCATAGTGATGTGTGCCTGTAGTCATAGCTACTTCGAAGGCTGAGCCAGGAGCATCATTTGAGTCTAGTACTTGGAGGTTGCAGTGAGCTGTGATCGTGACACTGCCTCTAGTATGCATGGCAGAGTGAGACCCTGTCTCAAAAAAAGAAAAAAATCATCAATCAATGTAATCCACATTAACTAACTAAAGAGAAAAAAAAAATCACATGACCATATCAATTGCTACAGAATACACATTTGACAAAATTCAATACCTGTTCATGATAAAAACCTGACAGGAATTGAGAGGAATTTTCTTAACTTGACAAACAGCATCTACAAAAAAAATCTACAGCTAACATTATACTTAATGGTGAAAACTTAATGCTTTTCACCTAAGAACTGAACAAGGAAAGAATGTCTGTGCTCACTACCCTTATTCACACAATGCCATAAGTTTTCATCATTACAATAAAGAAAGAAAAATAAATAAAAGGCATATGGATCTCAGAGGAAGGAACAAAACTGTTTATATTTGCAGATATTACTGCCTATGTAGAAGATCCCAAGGATCTACAAAAAACCAAATCACAACAAACCTAAATCCCCCTTGCAGGATATAACATAAATATATAAAAGTCGATTGTATGTCTATACACTAGCAATAAACATCTAGATACAGAAATTTAAAATACAATATCATTTAAAATTGCTTAGAAACAATGAAATACTTCCTTGTAATTCTAACAAGATGTGTCATACTCAGTTCAGGCTACTGTAACAAAATACCTTAGTCTGGGTAATTTCTAAACAACAGAAATTTATTTCTCACAGTTCTGGAGGCTGGGAATTCCAAGATCAAGATACCAGCAGATTCAGTGTCTGGTGAGGGCTTGCTCTCTGCTTCAAAGATGCACCTTCTTGCTGCATCTTCATATGGTGGAAGAGGCAGGAAAGCTCTCTTCAACCTCTTTTATAAAGGTATTAATCCCATTCATGAGGTTGGAGCCCTCATAACAAGCACTTCCTGAAAGGCCCTACCTCTTAATACTACCACATTGGGAATTAGGGTGCAACATATGAATTTGGGGGAACACCAACATTCAGACCATAGTCACTATGTAGGACTTATATACTGAAAACTACACAACACTGATGAACAAAATCAAAGACCTACGGAAACGAAAAGACATACCATTTTCATTGATTGGAAGATTCAACATAGTAATGATACCAGTTCTCCTCAAATTGACATATAGGTTTAACCCAATTCCTATCAAAATCCCAGTAAGATTTTCTGTACACATAAAAAAAAATCATTCTAAAATTTATGTGAAAAGGCAAAGGAACTAGAATACGTGAAACAATTTTGAATAAGAATAATAAAGTGGGAGAAATCATTCTACCAAATTTCAAGACTTATTATATAGATATATAAATCACAACTATGTGGTACTAGAGAAGGGACAGACACAAAATTGGTGGAACAGAATGGAGAACTCAGAAATAGAACTACACAGGTAAACCCAACTGATTTTTGAGAAAAGAACAAAAGCTTCAAAGAAGTAAAGATAGCTGTTTCAGCAAATGGTGCTGGGACAATTGAACATCTATAGGCAAAAAAATGAGCCCTGACTATCATACCTTATACAAAAGTTAATTCAAAATGAGCCATGAACTTAAATGTAAAATATAAAACTTTTAGAAAATAACATTATGAGAAAATCTTTAGGATCTACGGGTAGGCAAAGAGGTCTTCAGAGTTGATACCAGCCGTATGTTGAATAGAAGCAGTGATAGAGGGCAACCTTCTCTGGTTCCAGTTCTAAGTGGGAATGCTTTCAACTTTTCCCCATTCAGTATGATGTTGTCTGTGGGTTTGTCATATATGGCTTGTATCATTTTTAGTTAAGTACCATCTATGCCTATTTTATTAAGCATTCTTATCATAAAAGGGTGTTGAATTTTATTGAATGCTTTTTCTGCATTGATTGAGAGAATCTTATGGTTTCTGTTTTTGCTTGTATTTATGTAGTGAATTACATTTATAGATTTGCATATGTTGAACCATTGCTGCACCTCTGGAATGAAGCCCCCTTAGTCATGATGAATTATTTTTTTGATAAGTACCTGAATTCGGTTTGCTAGGATTTTGTTCAGAATTTTTGCATCTATATTCATAAAGGATATTGGTCTGTAGTTTTCTTTTTTTGTTGCATCCTTTCCTGGTTTTGGTATCAGGGTGATGTTGGCTTCATAAAATGTGTTGGGGAGGATTCCTTTCCTCTTGATGTTGCAAAATAACTTCTGTAGGATAGGCACCAGTTCTTCTTTGTAGGTCTGGTAAAATTCGTGTGTGAAATCATCTGGTCTGGGACTTTTATTTTTAGGAAAGTTTTTTATTGCTACTTCAATTTTGGTACTTGATATTGGTCATCTCAGGAATTCTATCTCTTCCTGATTGAGCCTAAGGAGGCTGTGTGTTTCTCAGAATTTGTTGATTTCCTCCACATTTTCCAGTTTATGTGCATAGAGGTTTTTACAGTATTCATAGATAATATTTTGTATTCCCAGTGCATCAGTTGTAATTTCTCCTTTTTCATTCCTGATGGAGCTTATTAGAGTCCTTTCTTTTCTGGTTCTTGTTAATCTAGCAAGAGGCATGTCAATTTTGTTTATTTTTTTCAAAGAACCAACTTTTTGTTTTATTAATCTTATGTATAGGTTTTTTGTTATCAATTTCATTTGGTTCTGCTCTGATTTTTGTTATTTCTTTTCTTCTGCTGGGCTTGGGGTCGGTTTGCTCATCCTTTTCCAGTTCTTTGTGATGATTCATTAGATTGTTTATTTGTGATCTTTCTGTCTTTTGGATATAGGCATTTATGGCTATAAATTTTCCTCTCAGGACTGCTTTAGCTGTGTCCCATAAATTTTGATAACTTGTGTCTCCTTTATCATTTAGGTCAAAAAAATCTTTTGATTTCCATCTTAATTTCCTCCTTAACACAATAATTGTTCAGCAGAAGGTTGTTTCGTTTCCATGACTTTGTGTAGAGATGAGAGTTTCTTTGGAGTTGATTTCTAATTTTATTCTACTGTGGTCTGAGAAGATGTATGGTATAATTTCTATTTTTAAAAATTTTCTGAGACATGCTTTGTGACCTAGGATATGGTCAATCTTAGAGAATGTCCCGAGAGCTGATGAGAAAAATGAATATTCAGTGGTATTTGGGCAGAACGTTCTGTAAATGTCAGTCAGGCCCATTTGTTCTAGAGTTCTGTTTAAGTCCATTGTTTCTTTGTTTATTTTCTGTTTGAAGTATCTGTCCTGTTCTGTAAGAGGGGTGTTAAAGTCTCTGGATATTAAGTGTTGCTATTTATCATTTTGTTTAGATCAAGCAGGATTTGCTTTAGGAATCTGCGTGCACCTGAGTTAGGTGCATAAATATTTAGAACTGTTATGTCTTCTTGTTGAATTGTACCCTTCACCACTCTATAGTGGCCCTCTTTCTCTTTCATTACTTTTGGTGATTTGAAGACTATGTTATCTGAAATCAGAACTGCCACACCAGCTTTCTTTTGGCTTCTGTTTGCTTGAAATACTGTTTTCCATCCCTTCACCTTCAGTCTGAATGTTTCCTTGTGGGCTTGTGGGTTAGATGTGTTTCCTGAAGACAGCAGATACTTGGCTTCTATATATTTATCCATTTGGGCTAGCCAGAGCAATCAGACAAGAGAAGGAAATCAAGGGCACCCAAATGGGGGCAGAAGAGATCAGACTATTGCTCTTTGCTGATGATACGATCTTATACCTAAAAAACCCCAAAGATTCTTCCATGAGACTACCAGACTTGATAAACAAATTCAGCAAAGTCTCAGTTACAAAATCAATGTACAGAAATCAGTAGCATTCCTATATGCCAACAACAGTCAAACTGAGAACCAAATCAAAGACTCAATACCCTTCACAATAGCAATAAAGAAAATGAAATACCTAGGAATATATTAACTAAGGGGGTAAAAGATCTCTGCAGAGAGAACTACGAAATACTGAGGAAGGAAATAGCAGAGGATGTAAATAGATGTGAAACCATACCACATTCATGGGTCGGCAGAATCAACATTGTTAAAATGTCTACACTACCCAAAGTGATCTACAGATTCAATGCAATCCCTATTAAAATACCAACATCATTTTTCACAGATCTAGAAAAAAATAATTCTATGCTTCGTATGGAAACAGAGAAGACCCCGTGTAGCAAAAGCAATCTTAAGCAAAAAGAACAAATTGGGAGGCATCAATTTAGGAGACTTCAAGCTATACTACAAGGTCATAGTAACTAAAACATCATGGTACTGGCACAAGAACAGAGACGTAGACCAATCCAACAGAACTGAGAACCCAGATATAAAACTATCCTCATATAGCCATCTAATCTTTGACAAAGCAGACAAAAACACACACTGGGGAAAAGAATCCTTATTCAATAAATGGTGCTGGGAAAATTGGATAGTCATATGTACAAGACTGAAACAGGATCCACATCTTTCACCTCTAACAAAAATCAGCTCACGGTGGATAACAGACTTAAACCTAAGGCATGAAACTATGAAAATTCTAGAAGAAAATGTTGGAAAAACTCTTATAGACATTGGCCTAGGCAAAGAATTTATGAAGAAGACCCCAAAAGCAATCACAGGAACAACCAAAATAAATCAATGGGACCTGATCAAATTAAAAAGCTTCTGCACAGCCAAGGAAACTATCACAAGAGTAAACAGACAACCTACAGAATGGAAGAAAATATTCGCATGTTACACATCCGATAAAGGGCTCATAACTAGAATCTTTATAGAACTCAGGAAAATCAGCAAGAAAAAAATCAAACAACCCTATCAAAAAGTGGGCAAAGGACATGAACAGAAACTTTTCAAAAGAAGATAGACTAATGGCCAAGAAACATGTGAAAAAATGCTCAACATCTCTAATCATCAGGGAAATGCAAATCAAAACCACAATGAGGTATCACTTATCTCCAGTGACAATGGCCTTTTTCAAAAAGTCCCAAAATAATAAATGTTGGTGTGGATGCGGAGAGATAGGAACACTCATACACTACTGGTGGGACTGCAAACTAGTACAACCTCTGTGGAAAGCAATATGGAGATACCTCGAAGAGCTACAAGTAGAACTACCATTTGATCCAGCAATCCCATTACTGGGCATCTACCCAAAAGAACAAAAGACATTCTATAAAAAAGACATCTGCACTCGAATGTTTATAGCAGCACAGTTCACAATTGCAGAGATGTGGAAGCAAACTAAGTGCCCATCAATCCATGAGTGGATTAAGAAAATGTGGTATATGTATATCATGGAGTTCTACTCAGCCACAAAAAACAATGGTGACCTAGCACCTCTTGTATTATCCTGGATAGAGCTGGAACCCATTCTACTAGTGAAGTATCCCAAGAATGGAAAAACAAGCACCAAATGGACTCACCATCAAAGTGGTATTAACTGATCAACACTTAAGTGCATATATGGTAATAACATTCATCAGGTGTCGGGCAGATGGGAGGGGCAAGGAGGGGATGGGTATATACACACCTTATGGGTGCAGTGTGCACTGTCTGGGGAATGGACACACTTGAAGCTCTGACTCGGGCGGGGCAAAGGCAATATACGTAACCTAAACATTTGTACTCTCGTAATATGTTGAAATAAAAAAAAATTTTTTTTAAAAGATGTGTAACTTCAGGAATTCCACAACCACTTATCTGGTAAGTATGAAAGCAGGGATTCAAATCATGTTTCATGTGACCAGACCAAAGCCTGGAATCTTAACAAATGGCATTGTATAGAAAAGGAGAGGCGGGCATGAGAACAATGGAATTTGGAAGTGGTAACTGAATAAAGAAGATATAGGTAGAAATTGGAGTTTTTAGAATGTAACTGGTGACCTAGGCATTTTGAGCTTAACAAAGATCTTGGCATCTGAAATAGCCTTCTCACTTTCTGCATTCGCTGTTTATGGAGATGGGTAGTGTTTCATGCACAATATTTAAGAATATAAAAGCTCTCATGTGCTAAAACCTTGGCATTCCTCTGCCTATAGCTCCATTAATTATGCTGATGGGCATCTGCTCAAACCTTCAGGTCTCCCTGAGTGTCTTCTGCCTTGGTTCTCAATTTCACTATCCCCACATCCAACAAGCAGAGTTGCTTCTGACACACCAGCTGGCCAGCATTGCTCTTTCTGTGCTGGCTTATAGTACACACCCCTATTCTTCAGCACCTGAGCATCCGTCCCATGGCTCTGCCAAGCCTCCTTCTGGCGCCACGTGATGCAGATGCCATATCCCCTGAGCCTGGTTATCGCAGGAACTTTCCCTTATCCTCTGGTATCTAAGAGGTAGGTGGCATAAAAATTAATTTTTTATGCTCCTTCTTTGTTTTATTTTCTTAAGGGTGCTATAACAAAGTACCGCATGCTGGATGTTTTAAAACAACAGAAATTCATTCCATCAGAGTTCTGAAGACCAGAAGTCTGAAATCAAGGTATTGGCAAGGTTAGTTCCTTCTGGAAGCTGTGAGGAAGAAACCGTGCCATGCCCCTTTTCCAGCCGCTGGGGTTTGTGGCATTCCTTGGCTGGCAGAGATACATCCTTCCAGTCTCTGCCTCAGTCATCACACAGTCTGTGTCTGTGATCAAATTTCCCTCTTCTTATAAGGACACCCGTCATGGCATGGAGGCTCCCTCTAACCCAGAAAGACCTCATCTTAACTTGACTGCATATTCAAAGCCTCTTTTCAAATAAGATCATTTTCACAGGAGCTGGAGGTTAGGATGTGAACATACCACTTTTTTGGAGGGCACACAATTCAACCCACTACACTTGTTAGACACTGCCAAAAGCCATCAGTCCCCTCAACAAACTCACAAAGTTGCGTGTTTATTCCGCTTTCCCTGAATTCCTCTAATTTGCTCGCTCATTTAACTGGAAATTATTTAAAGGAACAACAAAATCAGGCTGGAGACCAAATTCAGGAGAAGAGAAGCCACATCAAGGAGCCCACAGAGACTGGGAACAGACTCATTGCCCAGGAATGGTGTCACAACACATGTTGAAGTTACCATGGAAACAAGAAATCAGGGCAAATGAGTCTTTGGATTGGAGCTTGGTGTCCTAAACCTCAGCTCCCTCCACTGTCCAAAATAGTTAGCTCACTTGTTCTCCATTTCTGCTCATGCCAGATTAAATGTCACCCGCTCCATTTTCACCTTGTGTCATCAAGCATTATTCCCTCATTCTCCAGCTCTGGCCATGGGTGGGAAAACGGTGTCCAGAATCAATACGGAAGTTGCTATCTCAATTACAAATTTCATACAAGGATAACAGCATCCCCTAATTGTGCCACACAAAAAAGCCTATAATTCTAAAGAGGAAGCACATTACAAAACTGAGTGAACTCATCCAAGATAAAACACAGTCCCTGATTTTGTCTCTGCAAATGCTTGGCTCACATTCCCAAACTCCCTCATCCACTGTGTGCCTGCCCCAAGCTTCAGACCACATCAGCATTTACCATAAAGCACGACAAAAGACACCAGGCTCCCAAAAGGCATCTAGGATTCAGAAACCCTCACTTCATGTTAATTCTCAGCTATGAGAAGTGCAGGATTCTAGAAATAGCAAGTAGGTCCCCGACAACAAAATCGAGTGAGGTGTCAAAAGTTTTGGAATTCAGAAATCTGTGACCTTGCTTGAAGTGAAATTTCAGAGAAAATTGCATCTGCAAAATACATAATCATGCCAAGAAAAAGACAAGAGTGTTGTGCTGAAGGTCAGACAACAAAGAAAGGACGGATTCATGAGTGAGATGGTTTCTGTGTAGGGAAGAGCTGCCTCCAAATCACCCTGAGAATTTCGTTGTCAGTTGGTTACAAGTCTCAGTCATGCCTGTCTTGGTTAGGAGAAAACAAATGCATCTAACCTTAGATGCATGTCCTGCTTCGTGGGATGTTCTTCAAATTTCTGGAACTATGCACTGATGTGCCCAGTAATCCAAGTGCATCAGAGTGATTCTGGGTGCAAAAGAGGTAACTACCTCATTTTATTTAATGATTGGAAATTTATTTTCTGATGATAATAATTGAAGATCCACGAAAGTAGATTCAAAAGCAGACTTTAAATGAGTTTTGAGGGAAGAGTTGCATCCTTCACAATGACATGCAATTTTGGTTTTCATGCAAACACCACACTAATCCTATTATAATACAGAAATGGCACAACTTTCTTTGTTATTCAAAGCACTTAGATTTAAAGGGGGTTAACCAATGTGCTACTAAGAATAGCTTAAGAAAACGAGTTAGCTTGCTATTCGCAAAAAGTAATACTCTCTGCTTCTATGAGTTCAACTCTTTTAGATTCCACATATAAGTGAGATGATACAGTATTTCTTTCTGTACCTGGCTCATTTTTATTAAACACAGTGTCTCCAGGTTCTTTCAAGTCATTGCAAATGGCAGGATTTCCTTATTTTTTAAGGCTGTATAGTGTTCCATTGTGTATGTACCACATTTCATTTATCCATTTGTCTCTTGATGGACACTTAGGTTGTTTCCATATCTTGGCTATTAGCGTAACACTGTAATGAACACAGGTGTACAAGTATCTAGAGATGTTGTCAAAGGGTATCAACTTTCAGTTATAAGATAAATAAGTTCTGGGGATCTAACATAAAGCATGATGACTGTAGTTACTAATACTGTATTGATTACTTAAAATTTGATAAACGGGCAGATTCTTTGTTCCCAACACACACACATGCACACACACACACAAAGGGTAACTTGGAGTGAGTGGTGATGGATGTGCTAATTAATTTGATTATGGAAATCATCACACAATATGTACATACATGAAATCATCTATATCCATCAACATTGTATACCCGGAATATACACATTTTTATTTGTCAATTAAATATTTTAAAATTTAAAAAAGTATTACTGTCATTTAGCTAGGATCTATATATTGAAAGGTTGGGTTCCATCATGGTTTTAATTTTTCTATTTTTTTTTTTCAAGAGACATCCCTCCAACTATATCTCAAAATCTGCTTCAGAATTAGAGTCCTTGATAGAGTATATACATTCTTCCTGTAATGAAGAATTTATCTTCCCTAAAGAGAGGTCTGGCCTTTGCCCTAAGCTTCTGAGAGGTGATCTCCTGGACACTGGAATATCCTGCCTAATGTGAGGGTCTTTGTTTGCCTCTAGTCTTTGGTTACCCACAGTCTAATAATTTGATTTAGGATAAAGCCATGGGCCATATCCTACCAGTTCCAACCTCAAGAGGAACCAAAGACTAAAGAGATTATCTTAACCTCCAGGAGAATGTGGAGACTAAATCTCAGCTTCATGGGAAGTATGTGATTGAACTCCAATAAAGACTGGACACCGAGGCTCACGTGTGCTTCCCTGGTCAGCAATATGCTGTGCAGACTGTAACGCGTGATCTCCAGGGGAATGTAACACCACCCACGTCTCCAAAGAGGAGAGAACAAGGGAAGATCCATGTTTGGACCCCTCCTGGATTCTGTCCCATGGCTTGCTTCTCTTGCTTTTTAAAAAAAATCTATGTATTTTCTCTGTAATAAAGCATAATCCTGAGTATAATAGTTTTCCAGGCGTTCTATGGGCCCTTCCAGCAAATTTTCAAATCTGAGTGTGGTCTTAAGAACCCCTTGAAGTTGCAATTGGTGTCAGACATGAAGACAGTTTCTGAAGGGTGGAGGGGAGCTGTGCCTTCTTCCTCTCCAATGGGCCGAACTTTCTCAAAGTCATTGCCAAAGGAACCTGTAGGGTCAGATGGGATTATGTTGCTCTTCAGTGAATTTATTCATTCTACAGATTCATGTGTTGACAATTCAATATGCTCCCTAAATAATAATTAACAGTTACAAAAGCTGTGCTGTTCATAAAGCAATGCTTGATCTACATTCACACACCTACACCGTATAGTTTGAAGTATTATTATTTCAAATTGATGGAAGATTCTGATACTGAATCTCCGACGGCTGTTGCAACTTCTGCAAAATGGTACAGGTCAAGTATCCAAACCAGTGCTTCTGAGGACATTCACTAATTTAATTTTCCTTTCTGATGATTTTTCTGTTATAAGCAAATATGCATATGCATACATGTATGTGGATTATAACTATAGTTGCCTCTTGTCTACAACAGTTGGCATAACTTTACAGTTTTTCAATTGTGCATGTTTCTGTTGGTTTGGTTTGGTTTTGTTGGTTTGGTTGTTGTTTTTTTTTGTTTGTTTTCACTCAATAGTGTACCCTGTAGTTGACTCATACCAATGTCCTGATTCCTATTTTGTCTCTGCAGTCTTTCATCTGTCTGTGTACCTTAGTTTGTTGAGCCAGTCTTCTACTGGGGGACATTTGAGGTGTTTCCAATCTTTGAGATTGCAAATCATGCTGCAATGAGTAATGTTGTACCAAAGACATGCACTATTTCTTTTTTTTTTTTTTTTTTTTTTTGAGATGCACTATTTCTATCTATTTATGTTTGGATTGCATTTCCAGACATGGGATTGCAGGATCAAAGGATAATTGGATATGCATTTTGCCAAATTTCTCTCCTGTATGTGTGGTGCAATTTTGAATATCCACCTACAACAGCCTATTTTTTCCACAGCCTGGCCAACAGAACTTATGGCCAAAATTTTGCATTTTTCCAATCTGGTCGGTGAGAATTGGTGTCTATGTATGATGTCTATTTGCAACTCTATCATTTGGAGTGTGGTGGAGCATATTTTTATATATTAGGGACTTTTCCACATCTTCTTTTGAGGCCCATCTCATTTTTCTTGCATGATTTTGAAATAGGTTTTGGATTCTTTTTATTTTGGTTGCATTAGGAGATACTTTTGTCTTACTGCAAATATCTTTTCCTGATTTGTCATTTATCTTTAAACTCTACTTATGGAAGTTTTTGTGATGTAAAAGTCTTATACTTACATGCAGTGAATTCATCATACTTACATATGGTGAATTTATGGCTTTGGAAATTTGAGCAAAGGGAGGATTATTTCCTTGTGTTGACTGGTTGCGTATTTTCACATGTATACCTTTGGAGCATTTTTACTTATCATAGTATACTTTTGTTATGCATTCTATTTTAATTTCCCTTATAATTCTCAAATGCCTATACAGTTGTCCCAGCACAATCTAGTAAAGTGTCTGTTCATCTCTGCTGATGTGTGATGCTACAGTCACCAGATATTATCTTGCTATATAGTCTTAGGTCTGATTTATGGATTTTTATTTTGTTCTATTGGTCTCTCATGAACAAATATCATAGTTTTAATTATGAATGCAACACAATGTTTTAATATCTAATAGGTCTAATCTGCCATGGGCATTGTTTATTTTTATAGTAGTGTCCTGAACTTTTCTGCCTGTCTATATTTCAATGTAAACTTTAGAATCATCTTGTCTATGTCCACAAAATTTTAGGTTGGTATTTTCAGTTGAGATAGCATTGAATTCATAAATAAACTTAGAGGGAGTTTATAGACTTACATATGTAAGTGGATTAATTTCCTGTGGCTTCTGTAACAAATCACCACATAGTAAGAGCTTCTAAAAAACATCCATTTATTATCCCACAGTTTGGGTAGGTCAGAAGTCCAGTGGCATCAGGTAGCTGCTTTGCGCAGGGTCTCATTGGGCTAAAATCAACTTGTCAGCTGTCTTTATCAGGAGGATAGAGGAAGAGTCAGTTTCCAAGCTCATTCGGGTTGTTGGCAGAATCCTGCTGCTTGCCATTGTGGGACTGAAGTCCTCTTGTTTCCTTTCTGGCTGTCTTGGGGGTTGGGGGTGCAACCCTGAGCTCCTAGAGTCCTCTCTCTGGGCCTTGCAGGTGTCTGCTCCGTCTGAGAACAGGTGATGGTGGTTTGAATTCTTCTCATCCTTGTAATCTCTCTGATTTCTCCTTCTGCCTCCTCATCTCTCTTTCTCAGACAGAGAACATTCTCTGCTTTCAAGGACACCTGTGATTAGATTGGATCTGCCTGGTTAATTAGGGTAATTTCCCTCTTGTAAGGTCCATGACATCAGTTACATCTACAAAGTTCCTTGCACCATGTAATGGACAAATACAGGCTCTGGGATTTAGGGTGTGGGCATCTCTGGGTGCATATCATTCTGCCTAGTATGTGAAGCATCTGCTTTATTAAGACTTCTCTGAATATATTTTAAAATATGTATACCTACTGAAATACCTTTCCCTTCTTCAAATCTCTCTGCGGGGTGCAGGTGATGCCTTTAGTCTATGGGTATTTAAGCACTAACACAGCATGCCAATACCATATGGTCTGCTGGGGGCCAGACACAAAGACAAAAAACAAATAATGTGTTAATTATTTACTTCCCATAATGAGCCAATAAATGTGTGCTCAGAATGGGGCCAGTAACTACAAGTTATGTTGAGAATGTTCATGATAAGAAACAGACTTAAAGCATTGGGTATGCTATATCTTGAAAAGAGTTTTCTAAAACAAAAAATCACAAATAACACATCCACCACCTCACATACTTATCTTTTTTGTAATGAGAAAAATTAAAACATACTCTATTAGCAGTTTTAAAATATACATCCTGTGTTATTAACTATAGTCACCATGCTGTATGATGGATCACCAGAATGTATCCTTCTTGTCTAACTGGAACTTGGTATCCTTTGAGCAACATCTCCCCATCCACCACCCACTCCACTCGCCCCGCACCCTGGTAACCACGATCTGCTTTCTGCTTCTATGAGTTCTACTTTTTTATATATTCCACATATGAGTGAGATCATGCAGTATTTGTCTTTCTGTATGTGGCTTATTTCATTTAACACAATGTCCTACAGGTTCATCCATGTTGTCCCAAATGAGACAAAAATACCCATCTCTTACAAAAGGCCCTAAACTGCAATACATCAAAATTGCTCATACAAATTCTAAAATTTATTGAGACTCTTATTTCTAATTCTGGTCATGGATTTCAAGAGAATCAGAGGATACATTAAAAAAAAACTGCTTTAGAATGCTCAAAAGCTCATTACACACACAGTGTCCCTTGTATTTTTGGAGAGTCATTGGAGCCCCTGAATTTCCTCCCTTGTACCTTTCTTGGACTCTGGCTGAACACCCAGGGCACAAGAGATCCACAGAGAATGGGATTCTGTAGAAGAGAAAGTGTGAAGTGGAGACATAGCCATTCACCATGTGCGCTGGGGCTCCCAGCCCATGGACCAACCCAGAGGGATGTGGTCTTTGCCGCTTGGGCTGCTTGGGCATGCCAGAGGGCGGCAGAGAGATTCCACTTGGCCCTGATGCAGGAGATATATTCTTTAGCTGACAATTAGTATCTCTCTGGACAGGACACAGTTTCCAGGAGAAACTTTGTCAGTCCATACAGGAAATTTTCTCCAAACCTACCCACTGGAGTCAAATGATCATTTCATGTACAGAACAGGTCTGAGGATACAGAAAGCAAGAAAGTTGTCCTCTTCCAAGAGGAATAAGCAGCAGCAGCATCTTACGGAAATGTACATTGTTAGCTCAAATGGTTTACAGGAGCAGATGCTGTCACAGAAAGTGCTCACACCTCGAAAGCAGTCTGTATTAAAGAAGGAAACAATGGTTTGTTAGTTTCTCCACCATGAAAATATTTTAGCCCATATTAGCAAATGATAGCACTGACACCTGACCCAAAATTGGAAGGAGATTCCTAATGAATGCAGCATAAGATACACATCTTCTGAGCTCTGAAAAAAGAGAACAGGCAAAAGAGAAATATCAGGAGAGAAAGTGCAGAATGCATCTATCTACATGGATGACAGATATCACCGCCCAGCAACCGACTGCCCGGCTAGATTCTTGGGAACAGAACCGAACGTGAATAGGAGAATATCTGCCGGCCCTTTATATAAACACATCCCGATTCTTTGGTGTCTAATCTGTATTCTCTCTTGAACAGAGGGCTTGTGTTTCCAATTACCTTTTTTTTTCAGAAAATACATGTTGAAAATGTTTTTTGAGCTCATCAATTTCAAGTTCATAAATATCTTGGAGGGAAAACCATTTTCTCCAGTTAAAAGTCTGTAGGTGTGTTGCTTCATCCTCATTTGATGTTTCAGCATCGCAGGGATATGTAAGAGAAGCTTGATTTTTGTTTCCTTAGACCTAAAGTTTAGTCTTTTGTTCGTTTTGGTTTTTTGTTTTGTTTTCCTCCTAGATGCATAGGGGGTTTTGTTTTCATTTTCAGGTTATGTCTAGACGGGATCCTTTGTTTGATGTTATTTTCTGAAATGCCAGTGACAAATACTAAAGTGTGTAAGTAGGGAATTGAAACATCCATGCAAATCAGGGAGAATAACTTAGAGGGAAGTTAGAAACATATATAACTTGAGCATTGTCTGAGTGGTTCCTCTCTTTTTCCACGTTTATTCTATGCCTGGTGCAAACATCTGCAAGGATGCACTCTCTCCTTGCACACTCTCTCTCTCTTTCTTATACACGCACCCCCACATATGCACAAACACACACACAAACTCAAGTGTACACATAGAAACACACACATGCAAGCACACATACATATACACAGAAACATACAGTTGCACACATGCACCAAAACATAGATTCCCACAAATACATGCAGAGGCAAACATGCAGACATTTAGTGAGCAGTCGCTTTTGGGTATATGTCGTTCCTGAATGATAGTACATTATAGATTGGAGATCAGCGAAGGCAGGACCTACAGAGTAAAGATAATTGTTGTATTTCTGAAAAGCACAGATCCCCAAATTCAAAGCTGGGAAAGCAAGCCCAGAGTAGGGTACAAACGCTTCTTCTTTCATTTGGTCCCTGAGTTTAGGCTCAAACATAAGAGTGCCCTGAGGGGAAACTTAGGTTTTATTTTTTTCCCTTGTACTACTTCATGTTCTTTAAAAGGAATTGCTATTCTTTTCAGACACTGGTTTATTATTCTTGCCACATGGTATTATTGTGTGTTATTATATATTTCCATTTTTTAAAAAAACAATTCTTCATTGACATTTGACTAAAAATTTTGGAGAAGTTATATAAAAGAAAATCCCCTTGTGAATTTAAAGGAAAGGAATAATTTCTAAGACGAGATTGCAACAATGTAATAATACAACGAGGTATCTTGTACTCATGGCCTCTTGTAAAATTTGGAATTAAGTGACTCTGTAGTCCCTATTATGACTATTTGTGACTTATTAGGAGAAGTCAAAATGTTGACTAAACCTTTTCCAAACAGGCAAGATATAGAATTCACCCAAGTGTCCAAAAACAGATACATGGATAAAGAAAATGTGGTATCAATTCCAGGAGTCTCTTGGTTGAATCCTTGGGATTTTCTAGATATAATATAACATCATCAGCAAAGAGTGAGAGTTTGACCTCTTCTGCCCCCATTCAGACACCCTTAATTCCCCTCTCTTGTCTGATCGTGCTGGCAAGGACTTCTAGCACTGTGTTGAATAGAAGTGACGATAGTGGGCAACCTTGTCTGGTTCCACTTCTAAGCAGGAATGCTTTCAATTTTTCCCCATTCAGTATTGGCTGTGGGTTTATCATACATGGCCTTAATAATGTTAAGGCATGTCCCATCTATGCCTATTTTGTTAACAGTTTTTATCATAAAAGTGTGCTGGATTTTATCAAATGCATTTTCTGCATCTATTGAGAGAATCATATGGTCTTTGTTCTTGCTTTTATTTATGTGGTGAATTGCATTTATGGATTTGAACCAGCCTTAGACTCCTGGAATTGATAAACAAATTCAGTAAAGTCTCAGGATACAAAATTAATGCACACAAATCAGTGGTATTCATATATGCCAATAACAGTCAAGCTGAAAATCAAATCAAAGATGCAACACCTTGCACAATAGCATCAAAGAAAATTAAATATTTAGGAATATATTTAACAAAGGAGGTGAGAAATCTATATAGGGACAACTATGAAACACTGAGAAAAGAAATTGTAGAAGATGTATACAGATGGAAATCCTTACCATGCTCATGGATTGGTAGAATCAATATTGTTAAAATGTCCATTCTACCTAAAGTGATCTACAGAATTAATGCAATCCCTATCAAAATTCCACCATCATTCTTTACAGATTTAGAAAAAATAATTCTACTCTTCGTCTGGAACAAGAGAAGACTTTGTATAGCCAAAGCAATCTTAAGCAAAAAGAAAAAATTGGGAGGCCTCAGTCTGCCAGACTTCAAACCTTACTATAAGGCTATAGTAACCAACACAGCATGGAACTGGCACAAGAACAGAGATATTGATCTTTGGAATAGGACGGAGATCCCAGATACGAAACCATCCTCATATTGTCATCTAATCTTTGACAAAGCAGACAAAAGTATACATTAGGGAAAAGAATCTCTATTCAATAAGTGGTGCTGGGAAAACTGGATATCCACATGCAGAAGATTGAAACTGGATCCCCATCTCTCACCTCTCACAAAAATCAACTCACGATGGATAACAGATTTATACTTAAGGTGTGAAACCTTAAGAATTCTGGAAGAAAATGTTGGGAAGACTCTTTTAGACATCAGCCTAGGTAAAGAATTTATGAAGAAGACCCCCAAAGCAATCACAACAGCAACAAAAATAAACAAATGGGACCTGATCAAAGTAAAAAGCTTCTGCACAGCCAAGGAAACTATCATTAGAGTGAATAGACAACCTACAGAATGGGAGAAAATATTTGTTTTCTACACATCTGATAAAGGGCTGATAACAAGAATCTATATAGAACTTAAGAAAATCAACAAGAAAAAATCAAACAACCCCATCAATAAATCGGCAAAGGACATGAGCAGAAACTTTTAAAAAGAAGACATAATAATGGTTAGCAAACATATAAAAAAGTTTTCAACATCTCTAATCATTAGGGAAATGCAACTCAAAACTATAATGAGATATCACTTAACTCCAGTGAGAATGGCTTTTATCAAAAAATCCCCCAATAACAAATGTTGGGGTGGATGTGGAGAGATTGGAACACTCTTACACTGCTGGTGGGACTGCAAATTAGTACAACCCCTGTGGAAAGTAATTTGGATATACCTCAAAGAGCTGAAAATAGAAATACCATTTGATCCAGCAATCCCACTACCAGGCATCAATCCAAAGAAAAAAAGACATTCTATAATAAAGACATCTGCACTCAAATGTTTATAGCAGCACAATTCACAATTGCAAAGATGTGGAAACAACCCAAGTGCCCATTAATAAATGAGCGGATTAATAAAAAGTGGTATATGTATACCATGGAATACTACTCAACTACAAAAAACAATGGTGATCTAGCACCTCTTACATTATCCTGGATAGAGATTGAGCCCATCCTTCAAAGTGAAGTATCACAAGGATGGAAAAACATGCACCACATGTACTCGCCATCAAACTGGTACTAACTGATCAACACTAAGGTGCTCACATGGTAGTTATACTCACGGGATGCCGGTCAGGTGGGGGTGTGGGAAGTAAACTCACAGCTAATGGAAGCAGAGCGCACTGTATGGAGGAGGGACACACTTGTAGCCCTGGCTTGGGCAAGGCAAACACATTACATGTAACCAAAATGTTTGTACCCCAATAACATCCTGAATTTTTAAAAATGTGGTATATACATACAAGGAATAGTATTTGGCCTTGGCCATAAAAAAGTGAAACCCTGACATTTGCAGCAACATGGGCGAAACTGGAGGATATTATGTTACATGAAATAAGCCGCCCAGGAGTGGGGTTGGAGTGACGCCGGGTCTTGTGTGTCCCCGCCCTGCCAGGCCGCTAGGGCGCTTTGGAGGGCTGTTTGTGGGGAACTGGTTTCCTGGGGCCACTGGCCGTGGCGGACTGACGGGAGGCCCCGACCCCCACCGCTGCCCGCGGGCCCTCGGGGCCACCGCCGGCGCCTCGTGTCGCGCCCCTCCGGGTTGGGCGGTGGAGGCGCAGGTTCCCTCGGTCCGCCCGTGCCCAGGCACTGTATATTCTCACTCCGGCATGGAAGCTAAAAAAACCCTTGATCTCATAGAAGTAAAAAGTAGAACAGAGGAAACTAAAAGCTGGGAAGTGTGGGAGGAAGGGAGGAAGAAGCAGTGATTTGTTAAAGGACACAAAATTACAGCTGGAGACGAGGAATATTTTCCAGTGTTCTGCAGCACCGCAAGATGACTGCAGTTAACAGTAATGTATTACATAGCTTCAAACGGCTAGAAGGAGGATATCGAACGCTCCCAACACCAAGAAATGATGTTAGAAATGATGCATATGCTAAGTACTGTAATCTAATTACTGTACATTATTTGTACCAAAACATCACTATGTACTCCAGGAATACGTACAATCATCACATGTCAATAGAAAACTTTTTTTAAACTGCCATTTTTGTGGAGACTTTGGAATCCATGTCTACTCTTGCTTAAATAAACATATAAATTATACAAACCAAAAAAGCTGTCACTTTCTTCTCTGAACCTGACGCAATGTTTGCCATATCATTCCTTCTTGCTTTCCTTTGCTTGTGGAAAACAAAGTTTCTTTTTTCCGAAAAGCAAAGAAACTTTGCAGTTGCAGCTGCAGAATACAGACTAGAGAGGAAACGGGAGTGCGCAGAGCTTTAGCACGGGCAGCGAAAGGAGGAACTCTCAACCTGGCGCAACGTTTGCCGTATGATGTCAAAGGAGCAGTTACTATGGAGAACAGTATGGAAATTCCTTAAAAAAATTAAAAATGGAGTTAGCACACGATCCAGTAATCCCACTTACGGGTGTATACCCAGATTAACTGAAAGCAGCGTCTCGAAGAGGTACTTGCACGCCCAGTGTTCATGGCGGCTTTCATCACAGTACCCACGAGGTGACAGCAACCCAAGCTCCCCTTGGCAATGAATGGATGAACAGAATGGGGTTCATTCACACAGGGGATATCATTCAGCCTTGAAAAGGAAGTTAGTTCTGACACTAGCCACAGCCTGGATGAACCTAAGGACATTATGCAGAGTAGAATAAGCTATTCGCAGAAGGACGACAGGTATGATTCCACATATTGAGGTCCCTGGAGTCGTCAAGTTCATAGACACAGAAGGATGGAGCTTGACAGGGGCTGGGGAAAAGGGGAATGAGATGTTCTTTAATGGGGAAAGACTTTCAGTTGGGGAAGATAAAATCGGTTCTGGAGATGGTGGAGACGGCTGTGTAACAGTGTGCACGTACAACACTGCATGCCACTGAACTGTGCACTTAAAAATGGTTGAGAGGGTAATTTTTTTTGCCACTATTTAAAATCAAAAGGTAAAAGTTTTTTTTTTAAAAAATAAACATACAAATAAACAAAAACAAACCAAAAGAGCTGTCACTTCCGTCTCTCAACCTGACACAATTCCTCCTTGCCTTCCTTTGCTCGTGGAAAACAAAATTTCTGTTTTTCTGAAAAGCAAATCAACTTCGCAGTTGCACAGGTGCAGAGTCCAGCCTAGAGAGGAAACGGGCGTGTGCAGAGCGTGGCGCTGGGCAGCGAAAGGAGGAAACAGTAGCTCAGGGGAGAAAGGAGGAACTGCACAAAGTCATCTTGGGTGCACTTTGTGTGGCATCAATGCTCTCCCCAAGGGGCCAAGGAGGGCAGAAATGAAGGGGCAGGTAGAGGAGGAAGTGACTTCAGGCTTGAAATTTAAGGGGACACAAACTCTGTATGCAAGTTAAATTAACGTTTAATGCAATATTTAAAGAAATAAAAACCAATGTGAATAGTAACGATGAAGAAATCCATGATGAAAACAGAATCAGAATTGTGAATAAAGACTGCGTCAGTATTACTGGCTTATTTTTGTTGCTTTATGCTCTAATAGGATTCTACACCCATCACGTTCAATAGCAGCTCCCCTAGCTTCTAATAGCAGCTTGTCTTAATTCTAGCTCAGTTATTCCCTGCATCTGGCAAGGTCTGGAGAGATTTTGGGCACCACCACTGGAGGAAGGGGGATCCTCTTGGCACCTGGTGTTTGGAGCCCAGGAATGTCTCTCAATATCCTACAGTACACAGAATGATGCCCCCTCCAGAGCATAGCCCAGACACAAACGTCAGTGGTGCCGAGATTGAGAAACCCGTTTCAGTGGATCAGGGTTATATTCAACTGTTCATATCTGCGCAGCCTCTCCACGGAAGAGTGGAATCTCTGACATGTCATGTCCATGTCGTTGTGTTGGTTCCTGCCTGCTCTGACTGGGGCATAGAAGGTTGTTCTTGGGGACTTGAATGCTCCTTTACCAATTTTTTTAAATTTCAGAATATTACAGGGGTACAAATGTTTAGGTTATGTATATTGTCTTTGCCCCACCGGAGTCAGAGCTACAAGCATGCCCATCCCCCAGACAGTGCTCACCACACCCATTAGGTGGTTTTACCCATCCCCTCCTCCCCCCTCCCACCTGACCTGCATCCGATGAATGTTACTTCCATATGTGCACGTAAGTATTAATCGATTAATACCAATTTAATGGTGAGTACATGTGGTGTTTGTTTTTCCATTCTTGTGATCCCTCACTTAGTAGAATAGGCTCCAGCTCCAACCAGGATAACACAAATTTAAGGCAATCCTGACAGAGCAGACCTCACCAGCCACCAAGGAGCAAATACTCCAGCACACTGAAATCTGCAGAACGACAACCGAAACTCTTAAATTTCTACATTTGTTATTTCCATTTTTTAAAATTTATTTTTTTCATCTAATGTCTAGCCCTGATAAACATTCCCTAGACTCCAAGCAGGGCACGAGATTTCCTCTCTAGGTACTCTTCTGTTGTTCACGGCGCCGGCGATGATTTATAGAGGAAAAACTTAAGAAGATCGGGTCACTGTGATTTAAATATCCCTGAATCCTTGGAGATACAAAATCCATCATACCTTTCGGTATCGCTTACACTATTTCAGTAGTTTATAAGAAAAGTTTAACTTACATGTTAAGGCTATTTATGCTTCAAGTTCAGTTTAAACACTCTAAAAAATATTTCACCTTAAATATGACAAAATCTTCGTGGGGAGAAACACCACTTTCATGCGCGGTGCAGCACACAAATGAATTTCTGCCATCGGAAGCACAGCTCACAGGTGTGCATCCTGAGATCTCAAGTTTATATCACTCTCAGGGCAATTTTGGCTGAAGTTAGACCGTAGTCCAAACACCGAAAAGACGGAGCTTCCCAAATACCATATGCGCATTAGTACTCAACACCAACTCTGCCACCATTCACAGAATAGCAAAACATTGTGTTTATGAATTAAGGGCATAACCCATCAACATATTATTCCCAAAATATCCATGGCTTCTTATACCTGGATAATTAGCATTAAAAATTCATCACACCGTGAACAATAAGAGGACCAGTTATATCAAACAATAATATAAAAATTACACTGCAACATGCTGGTTGGAAGTTCTAATCATGTTCCCATTTGCCTATAATTTTAAACCAAGATAATTTAGCTAGGTCATATTTACTGCCTTTGAGAGTCCTTAAGATTAGATGTAAGATGGTTTGTTTAGTGTGGCTAATTTTTCAAAGGGACAACTTGGCAAAATAGATCAGATCCTCAAAGGGTGCAATAAGCCACTTATCTTAAAAGCATATATTCAATCATTGTCCACATGACATAATTGTAAATTCCAGGCTCCCAAGCAAAGCATGGCAATGGGGTTTCAGGCTCCCCAAAATAAACTTTGGATGGTTCCTCCCTTCCCAGATGCTCTGTCCGAAAGTGTAGGCTTATCCAACATTAGGAACCAGCTTGATTCATGAGCCCAGCGTTTGAAACCTGAGAAGTACAATGTCAACGGAAAAGAATACAAACTCTGTAAAATAATTTAAAGAGGTTTATTCTGAGCCAAATCTGAGGACCATGACCCAGAGCCATGCCCAAGAAGCCTCGAGCAAGTGGACTCACTGTGGCTGGGTTACGGTTTGGTTTTATACATTTTAGGGAAACAAGGATTACCGGTAAAATCATAAATCAACACATGGAAGGTGTACATTGGTTTGGCCTGAAAAGGTGGGACATCTCAAAGCACGGGCTTACAAGTCACAGGTGGATTTAGGGATTCTCTAGTTGATAATTGGCTGAAAGAGTTAGGATTTGTCCAAAGACCAGGAATCAGCGGAAAGGAATGCTTGAGTTAAGACAAGGGTCTTCTATCCTTCATGTGACGCTATACCGGAATCAGGTCGGGAAGTAACTGCATCATAAAAACCTGTTTACTGAGATTTTATCATTTGTGGGTGTGACTCACCAGGCCCTCTTAGAAAGGAATTATTTTTGGCAAAGAAAAAAATCAGAGTTCAGTCCTCAACATCTTGTTGAACATTGGGCATGAGGCAGCTACTGCACCTCTATTAGTGGTGTTGTTGCCTGTAGGAAAATAGAAAGATGACAGTAAGCTGTTCCACTCAAGAAACACTTTTGGTTAGAATAAAATAGAGCTATTCATCAAAACAGCTCCATCCAGTCATTATGGATGGAAATAGATACTCACCAAGAAAATTCCTACGCCTAGACATGGTTCTCAATCTTGGTGCTAATCAACATTTGAGGCTGGAAAATCCTTTGTGGTGGGGCCATACTGTGCATTGCAGAATGTTGAGCTGCTTCCCTGGGCTCCACCCACTAAAAGCCAACATCCCTCACTCCCTTGTGTGACAACCAAAAATGTTTCCAGACATTGACAAATGACCCATGCAGGAAGAATTATTTTGGCTTAGATAAACAATAGGAGACTATTAGCAAACAAACAAAGTTTAAACAAATTTATTCCTGCATTTGAGGCTTCTGGGTGGTTTAAATTTTATTCTATATTTCTTTGACAAACTCACAAAATAACTTTTAAAATGACTGAAGTAGATCTTCTCAATGCACCTTTAACCCTATAATCACCTGAAGTCATTTGAGTAACATAATAATATAATCACTTCATTTGTGTACCATATCCGAATGAATATAACACAGTGGCTTAATTGTTTTATTACCAGCCTGAGTCGGAAACATAATGAATCTTTACACTCCCGATAGAATGCTCTCAATGTTAGGATATCAGGGCTTAAGATCACTTTGGGTCCAAATCTCCTTGCCTTTATTATTTTTTTCCCAACCTAAGTTTGTTCATCTGCCTGATCACAAGTAATCTATAGCACGTTAATGATGGTAATCACAATAACTCCTTCCTGGACAGTGCTTTGCAGTCTCTAGATGACTTTCGTTATCTGCATTTGCACATCACACAAATCCCAGGCAGGGGTGAGGAGAGATCTGTGCATGTGAGATTTGTGGATGCGGAAACATAAAGGCCAATGCAAAGCTTTCAAATCTCAGTCTTGTTTCCTTATCCACATTTGCCTTGCTACTTTCATTTTCAGAACATCCCCTTCATTGCAAGACTAAGTAAAGGAAACAAGCTCCATTAAGCCGTCTGTATGCATGACAATTACATTTCTTTTTCTAAGCAGAAGCAGGATTCCCTGTGGTTTCATTAACTCACTCCAAGCCTTTTTCCCTTACTGCTAATCAATATTTTGACTGGGTCATTGCAAAATAAAATTCAGTAAGAATATTGAGGGTTAAAAAACACTATAAACCAGCTAGATGTAACAAATCTATCTAGCTAGCTAGAGAGAGAGAGAGAAAGAGAGAGAGAGAGAGAAATAGAAATAGATATAGATCATTCCAATCTACAACACTAGAATACTCATTTTTCTAAAGGGCACATGGAACATAGTTCAGAGTAGACCATATTTTTAGGCTCCAAACAAGTCTCAGTGGATTTTAAAATATTAAAATCATTCAAACTATCTTCTAGTACAATGGAATTGAGCTAAAAATAAATAATGGCTGGGCATGGTGGCTCATGCTTGTAATCCCAGCACTTTGGGAGGCTAAGGAGAGAGGATTGTTGAGGCCAGGAGTTCAAGACCAGCCTGGGCAACACAGTGAGACCCTGTCTCTACAAAAAATAATAATAAATAAGTAAACAAACAAATAAATAAATAATCAATAACAAGAAAAACTGAAAATTTCACAAATACATGAAAATTAAGTGATGCATTCTTAAGCAATGGGTCAAAGAAATCACAAAGATATTAGAAAATATTTAGCAACAAATTAAAACAAAAATACAACATACAAAAAATTGTAGCTTCAGTGAAAGCAGATCACAGAGGAAAATTTATAACTATAAACCTCTATCTTCTTTAAGAAGAAATATCTCAAGTGAATAATTAACCTTAAGGATCTAGAAAAATAAGAACAAAGTAAAACCAAAACTAAGAGAAGGAAGCAAATGATAAAGGTTAGATCATAGAAAAACAAAATTAGGGAATAGAAAACGATAGAGAGAATCCAGAAAATTAAAGTTGGTTCTTGGGAAATGTCAACAAAATTGACAAACTTTCAGGTAGACTAAGAAAAAATGACAGAAGATGCAAATAACTGAAATGAGAAATGAAAGTGGGGACTTGAGGAAATACAAAGAATACAGTATTACAAGAGACTCTATGAACTCTTCTATGCCAGTAAACTAGGTCACCTAGATAAAATGGACAAATGCATAGAAACACACAAAATACCAAAACTGACTCAGAAAGAAATTTAAAACATATCAATAGAACTATTACTACTAGGTCATTAAATATGAAATGTCTGATTTTCAATCAAAAGTTTAGTTTATTATATCAAACAAGAAGCAGTACACTTAATCAAAGCGTATGTCTAAACTATCGACACAGGTTTGTCATCTTAACAGTAGCTCGTTTTTGCCAGCAGTGAAGAGGCCTGCAGGGGAGTGGCACTGAAATAGTGAGGGGCATTTTCCACAGCTCGTTGAGAATTGAATATTTTTTCTTGTAAAAAGTGGTCCAAAGTCTAAAAGAAGTGGCAGTCGGTTGGAGTAAGGTCTGGTGAATACAGTGGAGCTCTGTGGCCTTGGCCCTGGCCTCACCCACAGCCATGACCCAGGCCCTGAACGCCGCTACTGACCCCTCCCCAAGCCCTGGTGGTGGCCTCCACGCCAGGCCCCTGGGGCTGCCGTGCCTTCCCGCTGCACAGGCATTGTCCGCCACTTGGTGTTTTCCACCATTTGGCTAAGGGAAGTTAGAGTTGAGAACAGAAAAGGTAGCTCCTGATCAATTAAAAGTCTGCCCATCACGTCCCCACTGTTCATTGTGCCTGGGGCCCCCGTGTGTGTATCTGGATCAGAGTCGCTGCGGCAAGGAGCCCCAGGACACCTCATTCATCGTCTGAGTCGCAGACTTAAGAAACCATTTGCTCTCCTTGGGGTTTCTTTCAACCTGGAGCCCTTTGTAATCTTGGGCAGTGCTCTTTCCAATGTCCTTCCTCTTTAAAAAAAGCACACTGATTGTATTTCAACCTAGGGTGAACTTTTCTGCCCTTCACTTTTGGCTATCTTAAAAGGACGCTTGCTCAGGGCAGCTAACAAAACACGTAGGTTTCAGCTTCTGTTCTTCGCTAGCATTATATACTTTAAAGGCAATATCAACAAGCTGTGAGGGATTCCCGCCAATTACCCTTCCACATGTTGCAGTTATCCTCCTTATACCTGGAGTACTCTGTCCTATAAAAGTCATATTAACCATGCACAAATATTCAGGGACCTCTTGATCCGCATCTGTATATTTCTGATATGCTTTCCAAAAATTCACAGGGATCTTCGCTAGCTTTTTGTTGTAATTCTTGCACCTTGTTTAAACTCTTCAGTCTACATAGTTACAGTGACTAAGCCACTATGTGTGTGTGTGTACGAAGGGGCCCAGGGGCAGCAGGCAGAAGGGCCATGTGATACCCAGGGTGTGTTTCACGCTCGCAGAGGCCTGGGCCCACCACGAAGGCCATGGTAGCTAAGGACACACTTCGCTGGCCTCCATGCCCTCCCCACCACAACGGATTTCTCTTGATAATCACCACCTGTCACCCAATTGCTTTCTCATTACTGGGGCCCACCCTTATGCTCCCTTGTTATTCTTTTTCTAGGCAAACCAAGATCTTGATAAAAAGAAAAGCATGTCCTCTGTCTACAGGGCCAAAGATGTCAAGTTTTCTTAAGCAGCAATCAATCAGCACTGCAAATGCCTTAAGAAAAAAGAGGCGTGTATATGCGTGGGCTTGCAAACGTACTTCCACGACCACACTTGCACTCCCACTTGGTAACTTGTCAATTTTTCCAAATATCAACACAAAATGTTTTCCACTTTATTATCCACAAGACAGGCCCCGCTATGAAGGAATTCCCATGGCACTGCTGTGGCAGGCTTTGCAAAACTTCTTGAAGAAGGGAAGCAGCCTGGATGACAAGAAATCCAACCCCACTGCAGATTCAGCCTGGGAAATGTCTTGGGTACAGGCAGGAGCTTGAGAAGTAGGAGCCCTGATTTCAGATCACTTCCCAAAATAGAATCTGGCAAACCTAAGGACCCCCAGAACTCAGCTACTATCACTCATTTTTTCCTGTGTGATACAGTCCCAGGAAGCTGCACGCTCCCCCGAGGCAGGGGAGCTCTGATGGTCATTATCATTGGTTCATCCTTTTCTAGGAACTATGATGACTGCTTTTTGAACGTCATTAACTCAAGCCTCCCAATAACCTTAGGTACAGGGTAAGTGTAATTAAATACTTTTCAGTTTACTGAAAGAGGCTCAGAGTAATTTTATGATAAAGCCAAGGTCACGCAGTGACTTAGTTGAGCAGTAAGAAGTCAAGCTTAGTTCTACCAGGTTTCAGGCAACATGCTCTGTAGCCCCAGGGCCTCACCTAACACCTGGCTCTTCCAACCCATTCAAACAAATGAATGAATGAACCGCAAGCGTCCTGGGAAGGGTCAGGGTGGTCCTCTTCAACCCTGTTCTCCCTACTCTATCCACCCCCCACAGACTTGCACTGAGGACAGGTGGCTCAGGCCATGCTGACTGACCCTCTCCTTCCCTGGACACTCACTTCATGTGGCAGAAGCCTGAGCCCCCATGTGGCAGGGCAGGAGCCTGCGAGACAGTGGCCTCCTGGGGCCTCCCCAGAGCTGCCGTCCGTCCGCACAGGAGCCCGCTCTTCTAGCTGCCAGCCCTGCTCTTGCCCCTTCTTCCTCTGGCTCCAGCTGGGCCCAAATGCAGATGAAGAACCTTTTTACTCATGTGCAAGGATCGGCTCAGGATCAGTCTGGCCCCAGCCACAGGAAGAGGTGAGTTGGCTTCCAAGACAGCAGTGAGCGGGGCCGGTAAGGAGGGCAACTAAGGGCTCTTGCTTAAAAAAAAAAAAAAAAAAAGCAAATTCTTCACATCACTTTAAGAACTTTCTCCCTCCTTGAACATGGGAATAAGCAAAAACACTTCAGTTCTCCGTGGAACTAGGGCCGAAGTCCTTTTGGCTGAGAGCATGAGTGAGAGGCCAGAGACCCGGCGCCCAGCAGCGGCAGCCCTGGCTGAGTGTCCCTTGGCTCCCCTGACGGCTCCTCTCACCTCTCTCCACTTTAGGCTCACATCATGGCGCCAGGTCCCCACACAGGAAGTGGCAGAGAGGCCTGAGGGCCCCCAGGAGCCGGGGGAGCTGCAGGGCCCTGAAGGGAAGTCGAGGGAGCCACCCCTTTGTTCTGCCTCCAGGATGGCTGCTGGCTTCAGGGTCTGCGGGGCCTGCAAGGGCAGGGAGGAGGGGACAGAGCGAGGATTATCGAGAGTTCACAATGCAAGATTCAAGGAACATTTTGGCCCCTGTTATGTCTGAGGTGCTTTGGAGAATAGCATCAAGTGCTTGTCCTAATTTCTTGCCACCTAGCGAGAGCAATGGCAGGGAGCACTGGCACAATTTCAAGGTGGGATGGTGTCCTAGTTGGTTTTGTGCTGCTATTACAGCAACCTGGGACTGGGTCATTTATAATGAAAAGAAATTTACTTTCTCATAGTTCTGGAGGCCGGGCAGTCCAAGATAAAGGCGCTGACATCTGGTGAAGGCCTTCTTGCTGTCCCATCACGTGGCAGAAGGCAAGAGGCAAAGACAGCAAACCCTCTTTATAATGGCATTCGCCCACTCGTGATAGCTCTGCCCTAGTGACTCAGTTTCCTCTGAAAGGCCCCACCTCTCAACACTATCACACTGGAGGTTGGTTTCAAACTATAAATTCTGGAGAGGACATGAACATTCAAACTATACAGGATAAAAGATTGATTTTTCTTTAAGCAACTCTGAAGCCACAGCCCTCACTGCAATGAAACATCTCGCTTCCAGATTCCTGTATCTTGACAGCTGCCTCCTTGATGGGGGTCCTGATGTTGCCTCCCCTGCACCCCCTGGGTGAGTTCCTGTGGCTACAGAAAGTGGCATATCCCTAGGGCCCGGGCATCTGGATATCCAATGGGGAGGGCCAGTGTGGCCCTCTGTGCCCGGGATCAGGGGGTCTGTCCTGACAGATTTGGACACACTCTCATGAGCGTTCCCTGTGGGGACAGAAGAAAAAGATATTATGTCCCGGAAGACATTAATCATCTCCTACATTAATTCTACTACTGACAATAGTATTTCTGACGGAGTAATAATTTTAAGATGAAACAAAAATCTAAGCAGAGGCATTACTGACACCCCAATTCCAAGGGGAGCAGCCACATGAATAAGACATGTCAGGAGAACTGCAGCATAGCTAAGGCCACTGGGAAAGCACAGACCACTGAGCCTCGCAGACAAGGAACAAGGAACTCTGGGGAAAGGAATTAAAGGAAATCCAGGCTTGTCGTCTGATCATGGCCTTGTCTTCCTGCCAGGCCTGAGCACACCGCCCTAACCCACAACTCCCCTTTACACTTGCCAGACTTTCTTACAGGTGCCAGGATGCTAGAAGTTCTCTAGTTTCTAAACTTAAAAGTGTCTTCAATTTTCATCCCATCCTTTGGGGATTTTACCAGCAAAATTAGGCAAAGGAGAAAACTTGCTTTTTATAGGAGCATCTGGCTCATTACCAGGGGTGAGAAGAAGATGATCATGTAACGTTTGCACATAAACACCAATATATGCAAGCCCAGATGGCCCAGGAGTCCCTACAGGAGATCAACTTTTCCCCAGTTTACAAGAGTCCTGGCAGGAACCTTTGGTGACTTGGGAAGAGCTGGCCCGAGCAGCACGGTGCCCTTGCATGGCTCCTCCCTGGGGAGCACCGGTAAATGGGCCCAGGCGTGTGCATTGCTGTTCCGGGCGTGAGCAGGCCGTGGAACTGCTGAATGAAGGCCTCTCCCTTTCCCCCTCACCTGATGTTCCAGCCAGGACAGCCTGGGGCCTCCTTGAGGACCTGCTGGAAGAACCGGTATCCAAGGTGGTCGCCTGCACCAACAGCAGGGCAGGCAGGGAGAGGTGAAAGCGGGGGAGGGCATGGGGAAAGCGAAGTGCAGTTAGGAAAGAAAAGGTGGAAGAGGAAGGGGAGGGCACAGGGAAGAGTGACACAGGGAGCGTGCCAGTGAGGGAAAGAAAAACAACTGAGCAGTCACTGTGCATGCAGAGAGACATCAAGGCGGGCAGGGAGAGAGAAGGGGCAAAATAAATAAAGTCTTCTGGAGAGAGAAACGGGGAAAAAAGAGCAGAAACACCTGCACAGGGACGGTGACGAAGGAGACACATGAGGGAGCCCACAGAAGGGCCAGGGGAGGAGGTGGCAACCACAGCGGGAGCCCAGCCCAGGCCTAGGACAGAGGGCGTCGCTGCCCGGAAGCCGCTGGGCTCCACGCCGTCCCCTCGTGCCCCCGTGTGCGAGGTACGTGGCCAGAGTGGAAACAGGCGGGATTTCCGGATTTGGAGACAGACGACCAACATTTAAGTCCTGGCTCTGCCTCTTTACAGAAGGACTTTGGCCATGGCACGGTCGCCTCTGAGTCTGTGTTCTCAGCCACAGAGTGGGGTGAGGACGCTCACCCTGCAGGCTCGCTGGGGGTGTTGGGAAACAGGGCCAGTGTCGAGCAACACGTCAGGGCGCACAGCTGGCGATAAATACATGGTAGCTATTATTGCTGTCTGTTTACACAGAACCCATTGGTTACATTGACCACATTCATATAAGCCAATTTGCAAAATCTCAGATAATCAAGAAAATATCATTGTATTAAGAGGTTTTATTCCAGATTATTCTGCCTTTCTCTCTCTCTTTCTCTCTCTCTCTCTCTCTCTCTCTCTCTCTCTCTCTCTCTCTCTCTCGCACACACACAGTCATGCTTTGTAACCTTTGTACCTGGTGTGCAGGGTGTGGCTCCTGAGGGGGACTCTGGGGTCAGAGAGAGGCCCCTGGCTATGGACGTGTTCTTCCTCCAGCTAGAAGCATTTCTCTCTCCCTCCCTTGACTCACTCGTACAGTTCACTCCAATGATTCCTGCAAAGTGGTGTCCTCAAGGCTTAGAACTTTGTAAGGGATGATGGCCCCCCTAGATCCTGGATACAAATTCACAAAATATGCAGCCAACGCCACTGACAGGAAAACCACACATCTGTCCCCTCCCTGAGCTGATTGCTGCCACTTGCCCCAGTGCAGAACGCTCTCCCTTCCGAGAGCTTCTCACAGCACAGGAGAGCCCTGGGCCCCCGGGGAGCTGGTTCTTGCCTTCTGCAGCCACTTTCCAATCCCCCGCAGGACTGTTTCTGACCCACAGTGGCACTGGTGGCCAAGAGCACGATCGTGTACGCAGCGCATGCAGTCCTCTCTCAGTAGCAGTGGGACGTTAGTTCCAGGTCCCCTGAGGATTTGAAAATCCATGGATGCTCTAGTGCTGGATATTAAACGGTGTAGTATTTGCATGAAACCTATACATATCCTCCTGTGTACTTTAAATCATCTCTAGAATACTTATAATACCTAATACAATGAAAATGCTACGTAAATAGTGCTATACAGTGTTGTTTGTATTGTATTGTCATTTTTAATTTTTTAAAAAATATTTTTCAGGCCCGGCACGGTGGCTCACGCCTGTAATCCTAGCACTTTGGGAGGCCGAGGCGGGTGGATTGTTTGAGCTCAGGAGGTCGAGACCAGCCTGAGCAAGAGCAAGACCCCGTCTCTACTAAAAATAGAAAGAAATTAATTGGACAACTAAAAATATATAGAAAAAATTAGCCGGGCATGGTGGCGCATGCCTGTAGTCCCAGCTACTCGGGAGGCTGAGGCAGAAGGATTGCTTGAGCCCAGGAGTTTGAGGTTGCTGTGAGCTAGGCGGCACTCTAGCCTGGGTAACACAGTGAGACTCTGTCTCAAAAAAAAAAAAAAAATTTTCACCTGCAAATATGGAACCTGTGGATACAGAGGACTGACTATAATTATGTATCAGGATACCCCAAAGTATATGTGCTTGAAATCTAACAAAAGACAATATCAGGGAGAAAAGGAGCATTTACTGTTGTAAGTAATCAAACATCAAATTCCAGGAGGAAATACAGCTGGAAATACAGCTGGACCTCTGGAACGACTCAGCCTAGACGCTTGAGTGCCAAGCACCCCCTTCTCTCCTCTCTGCTCCCTGCAGGCTGGCCTCCGTGTCCCCAGACAGCGTCTACCTGGCATCGCTCAGACCTCACACAGGGCCCCTGAGGGGCACTGAGATGGGTTCCCAGAGGGCTCGCGTTAAAGAAAAGAAAACCCCAGCATGGTCTCTGCCTGGCCTAGTTAAGTCAAGGGCTGGCCAAGGAAACAAATCTGGAAGGATATGACTGTTCTTACGCCAGCCACGTGCTAGAGTGAGGGGGGCGGGGCGCATTTTGCAGAAGGAGGGAGAAGTGCTGTGTATTTTTCTGGATAGACAAAACAGCCAAGGTCAGTAGGATGTTCTAGTGACCTTCAGACACAAACCCATGGCAGGTCCTCTCCTCCATGTCAGGCCCCCATCTGGTGCCATTTGCTCTTTTCTTGGCCTCATTCTAATTTCAGAGGCTCAAGCCCCCTGTGTCTGCTCAGTGCTGTCCCTGAGGGAGAGGGGGAGGAGATCAGGGAAGCCCTGAAGACAGAGATGGGCTGTCACTCCACCTGTTTTCCTTGTAGGCTCATCCTCCTCTACCTGACCGTGATGAGTTGGGATCCTTCAAGGCTGGATCCCAAGCCAGATGCTCTGAGGTCTCAGGCAGGCCCGGATGCACCTGTCGCAGGCCAGGGGCCTGGCGCGGTCCCGACTGTGGGCCGAGGCCTGCGCACCGGTCCTCGAGCGCAGTCACCGCAATCGCCCACGGCCGCACCACGGCCCTGAAGGCCAAGGGCGCCGTGCTCGACTGCTTTGAGGTGATGCTCAAAGGCGAGGACAGGG
Organism: Propithecus coquereli; assembly: GCF_000956105.1. NCBI lineage: Eukaryota > Metazoa > Chordata > Mammalia > Primates > Indriidae > Propithecus > Propithecus coquereli. The sequence goes on from NW_012155174.1 coordinate 96,216, forward strand.
AGGACAAGAAAGAAGCCATGGTGGGTGCCGTAATTCCGCCGTTGGAGCCGATGCTCAGAGTGACCCAACGGGAGAAGACCCACCACCTAGACCCAGCCTGCTGCAGGCAGCAGTGACGGCTGTGGGGAGCCCGAGCAGCAGGTGTCTTGGGAACAGGAGTTCCTGGTGGGCAACAGCCCGGGGGCAGTGGGCGGGTGGCCGGGCGCCGTGCATGGTGTGTGGCACTGAGATCCGTCCCAGTCGGCCACGACTCGCTCGCACATCTTGGAGCAGCATCCTCCCACCCTGGACCGGGCCCTTCAGAGAAGAGCAACATCCTGGAAGCCTGGAGCGAGGGGGTGGTCCTTCTGCAGGATGTCAGAGCCGAGCAGCTGTCCCCACCCAGAATCAGGCCGGGATGTTGAGCCAGACCCAGACTCCAACCCAGACCCTGCTGGAATGCCAGCAGAGATCATGGGTTCTCCTTGACCCCGAGGACGACCCACAGGACAACCCATCCCTCCCTAAAAGGAGCTGTCCCAGGGGACTTTGCCCCCTCGAGCTTCCTGCTGCCTCCGCTACAGAGCCAGGAAATAAGCCCAGTGGTCAGAGGTGGAAGGAGCTCCCTGGGGAAGAGCCAGTCAGGAAGAAAAGAGGAAGACCTGTGACCAAAAACCTGGACCCTGGCCCAGAACCCCATTGCCCGTCTCACCCACAGAGACTTTCGTAGCAGCAGCCAAGATCTGACACTTCACTGAGGGCAGCTTCCCTCCTGGCTTGGTCCTGCAGTTTTCTCCCCCACCCAGCTCAGGGCTCCAGACAGCAAGGACTCCCCTAAGAGGGGGAGGTGGCAGAAGGAGGCCTGCCCCAGCCAGCTCCCCCTCCGGGGCTCGGCGGGACGCTGGATCTCCAGGTTATCCGTGTGCAGATGGAGGAGCCCCCAGCAGTCAGCCTCTTGCAAGACTGGTCCAGGCACCCCCAGGGCACCAACGGTGTGGGAGCAGGTGACACCCCAGACGGCCTGCAGTTCTGTCGGAATCCAGCCCCACTTAGGGGGGAGCCAAAGGCGAGGAGTGGGGCATAAATTCTTGCTTTCCTGGGGTGGGGGGAGAAAGGAAGTGGGGTGGAGGCAGCATGGCCCTTTGGCTTATAACTCACAGCTGCCCGGCCTGGCCACCTGGCGGGGAGGGTAAGACCAGGTGCCAGGGCAGGGTGCCAGTGGGGGAGCATCCACTGGTACCTCGGGGCACTGGAAACCGTCTACCCTAGCCAGGCATGAGGGCAGCTGAGGCTGGCAGGGGCGGCTTAGGCTGCCCACAATGGGCATTGGGCCTGTGGAGAACACCTGTGTACCCCATCCTTCCTGACCCCGACCTCTGTCCCTGCAACCTCCTCCCACCCTCTCAGCCCCCCACCATTCTCCCCTGGCACAGTGCCTTACACAAGGGGTGGTCGTAACGGGGTTTGAACTGAGTCCCACTACCTGGGGGACACCCCCTGGCCCCACTTACTGTTCACGCTCCTGATCCAGGAGGCCTCCATTACCTCATCCCGCCCATCCCTGCGGAGGGCCGAAGCAGCTCTCCTGGGGGCTCCATTCAGTCCCGCTCTCCTTTCACCTGTTTTCCTGTTGTATAAATCACCTTTGCTGACAATAATTTTTTTTTATTGAAAAAAAAAAAAAAGATATTCCCCTGCGCCTCTCAACCACTGGCCTGAGGCAGGGATGCAGATGCTAGTTGTCCAAAAGGAGTCCGGATGTTTTAAAGAGACATAAAACATTTTGCCCTTTTTTCAAGCCATTTCTTCTGTTACATATTCCCCCTGTCAATATTACCTTCCGTGTCTATGGGAGGAGGGGTCCCTACTCTGTTACAGTTACAAAAAGAACCAGGGCTTGGATCCGGGCAAAACAGGTTATGAGGGGGGAGGAATTCTGTTGAGGGGCAATAGAGGATTACCAGGGAGAATGGATGGCTCAGGGAACAGAGATGAACTTGTACACAATTCTCTCTGGAATTTGATCCTGAGAGACAGACATTACCGTGTGAAAGCGTCTGTTCAGGTGTGTTTACATTTGTGTTTTTCTTTTTCTGCAATAGATAATGTGATAACAGGGAAGGAAAGAAAAGAAACAATTGTTCTCCTTGGTGAGAACCTGTGGCCTTGGGGTTACATGTGGCCTTCTGGATCCTTGAGTGTGGCCTTTAGACTGAATCCAAATTTTAAGGAACAAATCCTTTTAACAAAGGGATCGGTTCTGTGAAGTTTGGGTTTGGTTCAGGGGCTGCACTTGGGTATCTGGAGGGCCACATGTGGCGTTGAGGCTGCAGGTTCCACACCCCAGACAAAGGAACTTCAGCAAACAGCTGCGTCCTGTGCTTTGGGAGAGATGGGGGTGCAGTTAGGGAGACCTTGAGGCTGCTGCTTCAGTTCAGCATGTCACAGCGCCATATTGCAGGTATTGATTTCTGAGCTCCAGCACTTGGAAGTGGCAGTGTGGGCCAGGATTGGGCCAGCCTCCTCTGGTGTATGCATTTGTGATGGCGGATAGATTAAGTCACCGAACACACAGGAAGGCAGCAAATATGGAGGGAGCAGGGGTTAAGATGAGAGCAGTAAGTGGATGAGAGTGTGTGCGACAACAGATGCTGAAAAGCTCTGCTTTGGGGACAAGAGATGAATGGGTTTGATGGGAACTATTGTTAAGTCTGAAGCCTCCTTAGATCATAGGTAGAAAATAGCAGGCCAAAAAATTAAGCTGAACCTAATTTCAAAATTTGGCTTTCCCAGTAGAATATAGTCACATCTCCATTCTTGTTTTCAGTTTTCATTTTCCTTCTCAAAATGTCCCTGTTGTAAAATATAGTAAAATGAAATGGTTATTAGCAAGGGTCAAAATCAGACTTCCGGGGGTCAAACTCTTGTTATTTGATTATACATGTGGCCTGAGGTAATTTGCTTCAATTTACCCAACCTCAGTTTTTTCCAATTATAATTGTTTTCCCCTATTGTTGTGAAAATAATTTGAAATAATGCAAGTAAAAAACTAGAACAAAGGCAGGCCCACAGTACTCAATAGATGCCTGTTACTTGAGATTATTACTCTGATTATAATTATTATTCATCACTGGGCCCTCCGTGAGGTTCTTTGGGGGGGGGCGGTTCCAATGAACAGGAAGATACGAAGCTTGCCAAGGACTTACTCCAGCCAGCAGGTCCTCCGTGGTTTGCAGGCTGCTGGTGAACTGGTTACTTTTGTCAGCGATTCTAATACTAGGTATTATTTTTTTCTCCACACTAACCCACCCAACTTCCGCAGGATCGCAGCAAGGAAAATGTGAGAATGGTGATGCTAAAACCTTCTTGGAAACCAAGCTAGCTCTTTTTCTTTTTCTAAATATTTCTTGGGCTGAGAATGAAGGTTTTAGGGAATTTATTAGACTCTTACACTTCTATTATTTCACTAACAAGTTTATGGATCAGGTAAAAAAAATAAATGATTATTATTATTATTATTATTTAATAAGAAAACCAAGGCACACAGAAGCTAGGTATATCGTAAGAAATTAATCTTACCCATCTGTTGTGAGGACTTGAAATCACCCAGACATGGTCTCCATTTCTGCCCTCTCTGAACATCCGAGGTCCGAGGGCAGGGAATTTTTCTCACTGATTCAGTGCAATTGCCTTGGAAGTGCTGTGTATTCTGCAGAAGGGAGCACTAGTTCTATACACAGAATTCTTCTTTTGAAATTCAAAGGAGCTTTTTTCTGAACTTTGAGGCATGGCTGGGGGGCACATCCCTGATAGCTGGGCTGGGATTGAGCTAAAGCTCAGCAGAGGAGGGTGCAGGAAGAGAAGAGGACTCAAGGACACCTGCTGGGCAGGTGCACTCTCCTCTGGTCCTCTCTGTTTCTCTCCTTTTCTCCAGCTTTCAGAGCTCCAGCAGGGCCCAGGCCTCCTTGGCCACCCCAGTTTCCTGAGGGTAAAGACTAAAGCAGCTCAGGCTGAAGGCGCCTCTGCAGGGTCAGCCACCTCTCCAGGTGGAGGCAGCAGTGAGGCCTGGCAGCCAATGAATCCTCCTAACAAGGTGCTCCTGGACAGGTGGACACTTTAATGAGCCTGCCTGGATTTGTGGCTGACACTAGGCTGGGGAGAGAGAGAATGATTGGAGGCCCCTGACACAGGGACAGGGAGAAATTGTGCACATGGCTGGAGAGGGGCAGCTGGTGTAACTGTACTACAAACCTGTCATGGGAATCAACAGCTCCCCGCGGGATGGCAGAGTGATTGGCAGGTGCTGGGTAGAGAGCAGAGGGGAGGGGGAGAGAGTGTGTGGAGCCGCAGAGAGGGCACCAGGCACCACAGGACTCTACAGCAGTCCCCCTGTGCTGGCAGCGCCCCCTTCAGGAAGACTTGGCTGGTTACCTTGTCAAGAGAGTGACTTTGGCTTTTTGGGGTTCCCAACTTGAAGCCAGTTGGTTAGAAGTTCCAGGGGACTGGACTTGCGACTAGTGCCTTGCAGAGGGGTGGGCAGTCTTGGAAACTGAGCCCCCAACCTGTGGGATTTGATGCTATCTCCAGGTAAATAGTGAATTGGAGGACACCCAGCTGCTGCAGAATTGATTGCTTACGTGCTTGTGGGGAGAAATCCCTGTTGAGAAATAGAGCTAAGAGACGTGGAAAGTTTCAGGAGGTTTGCAAGGCTTTGCCTTGAAGGGATCTGTGAGCATGTTAGTTCACAGACCAGAAGCTGCTTAGCAACGAGGGGGGCATTCCACCGATCAGGGGCTACAAGGCGGCGCCAGATCTCAAGGCCTGCAAGCCAGCACCTGGAGCTTGTGCAAGACAGAGCTCAACATAGGGCCCAAGGCTAAGAAACTGATTGAAAAATGCCAGCCCAGGCCGGGCACGGTGGCTCATGCCTAGCTCTCTGGGAGGCCGAGGCGGGTGGATTGTTTGAGCTCAGGAGTTCGAGACCAGCCTGAGCAAGAGCAAGACCCCATCTCTACTAAAATTAGAAAGAAATTAATTGGACAACTAAAAATATATAGAAAAAATTAGCCAGGCATGGTGGCGCATGCCTGTAGTCCCAACTACTCGGGAGGCTGAGGCAGGAGGATTGCTTGAGCCCAGGAGTTTGAGGTTGCTGTGAGCTAGGCTGACGCCACGGCACTCTAGCCAGGGCAACACAGTGAGACTCTGTCTCAAAAAAAAAAAAAAAGAAAAAGAAAAATGCCAGCCCAGCAGACAACTTGCAGCTGGAACTATCATAAACTTCAAGGCTATTCCTGCCTCACTCCTGACCACATGTCTTGGAATATAGAGAAATAGATTAGATTAGTATACAGGCTCAGTGTTCCTGCTTTATGCAATTTTATCTTTAACTTGTATGCTCAGCTAGGTCTATTCTTAACTTAGGGCTTAAAATGTTTATCTTAGAAAAATTGTGTAACCGTTTATTCTTGTAGACAGAATTAGGTAAGGGTCCATTGAAACCCTTGGGGAGTCTTGAAACCTAAAAGAATCATCTGTACACATAATTCTATGACCAAGGACAACTCCTTGCAGTGGCACTTCACTCAGTGACTACTGGCTCATGGGAATGCTGGAAGACCCCTGACTTCCCCATCACTTTAAACTACACTTTGTCTCTGTCTCTATTATTTCCAAATCTCTTGCAACGATCCTGCCTAAGACCTGTCTTGATGGGAGTGTTGCGAACTCCTGGAAAATCTCCACATATTTGTGGGTCACAGAAGTCCTCTGTGTTTATTGTCATTGTTGAGTGAGAAAATAGGAAAAAGCACGTTGAGTGTTTTGTTTTTTCCCACCCACAGCCCCTCAACCCCCATTTGAGATGTTGAAATAATTTCTGTCTAATGGTTTTTCTTTTCTTTTCTTTTTTTTTTTTGAGACAGAGTCTCACTCTGTTGCCCTGGCTAGAGTGAGTGCCGTGGTGTCAGCCTAGCTCACAGCAACCTCAAGCTCCTGGGCCCAAGCGATCCTCCTGCCTCAGCCTCCCAAGTAACTGGGACTACAGGCATGCACCACCATGCCCGGCTAATTTTTTCTATATATTTTTAGTTGGCCGATTAATTTCTTTCTATTTTTAGTAAAGACGGGGTCTCGCTCTTGCTCAGGCTGGTCTCGAACTCCTGAGCTCAAACAATCCACCCGCCTCGGCCTCCCAGAGTGCTAGGATTACAGGCGTGAGCCACCGCACCCGGCCAGTTTTTATTTTCTAATGAGCTGTGATGCCAGTTTATCTGCTGACACTGGGGATGGGATGGGGGCACAAAGCAGTGAAAAAAAGAGAAGAATGAATGACAAGGAAGTGGGAGAGTGAACTTATTTGAGCAACATGGTAGGATAGCTAGGCAGCATTGGGCTAGGTATCTCCAATATATGGTGATATCAAAAGTGTAGGCAGACACAAAGGCATAGTTGGTTTCTTCTACGGTTGATGTTTAGCAAAATAACTACAATGGAGTTGAGAATGGGGTGAAGAAGTTGAATTTATCTGTAAGGATTACGCATTTAAGGTACTTAATAAAATGAACTCCAGAGGGACTAGATACATGGATGGAGAGATAGATGGATGATGGAGAGATGGATGGAGAGATTGATGGATGATCGATGGAGAGATGGATGGATGGATGGATGATGAATGGAGAGATGGACAGACACAGATTAATAGTCATGAGCAATGCATGGCGCACCCTGACAAGAGTGAACAGTGGCTACACTCAGGCTACTTGAACTCCTGGGGTGGAAGAAAAGGCTATGGTCAGAGTGGGATACTTGAATTCATGTTGGAGACACAACAGATCTTGATGATAAGAGTTCAGGGAAGGACCCTAGATCTGTTTGTGGAGTTGAGAACAGGTCCTTAGAGAGAAGGATACTAGGGCAGAGAGGCCAGGTGTTGGTGGGGCCTGTGTACGGTGAAGGCCACAAGAAGATGCAGAAGTGGGAAGAAGGGGCTGTGAATAGGTGCTGAGGCCTCCCAGGATAGGGACAAAGGGCAGGAGGCAGGGGTGACTGCCCCTCGGAGGGAGGGTAGTGCCTCAGAGGGAGGAAGAAGGAGAGCGTTCTCTAACAGCAGCCATGAAGGTCCCCTCTCCCACTGCCCCTGCTGCTGCCTGCGTCACGCAGCTGCTATTTTTGATTTCTTGTGATCGTGTTTATGTTCCAGTGCCTTGGTAGTTTCAGGAAACTTTCTTTAACAGAATGCAAATATATTTGGTTTGCTGCTTTATTTACAAATATAATTTTCCTATTAAAATCAGCTTTGTCTTAATATTCTTACAACTGTAAGAAAAACTATCTCTTAAACATACATTATTGATTTTTATATATATTTTCTCTTACATTTTGGAAAATTTGGGTTTGATACTTCTTTTTTGTTTGTTTGTTTGTTTTGTTTTTCCCCAATTGTCAGGAAGCAATTGCTAGTGGATGAGAATTTCCCAGCTCAAAATACCTCTCAGAGTAACAGGAGGTTCATGTGCTGTTTTAATGATCCTGGGTTCCTTGAAACTAGAACATTCCTTGAACTGCAGTGTGAGCCTCATAAGATTGACTGAGTGTTTGGAAATAGGCTAAGAGATGTGAAAAATTTCAGGAGTTTTTCAGGGCTTTGCCTTGAAGGAATCTGTGGACATGTTAGTTCAAAGAATAGAAGCTGCTTCCAACAAGGGAGGCATTGTCAGAGGATGTTTGCAAAGCAGCATTTCTTCTTTGCTGCCGGCCATTGCCTTGAGCCTTTTTGCAAGGCAGAAGGTTGGTTTGGGTCCTTGGTGGAGAAGCTGATTAAAATGCCTGCCCAGCAGCAGATAACATGCAGCTGGAACTATCCTAGACTTCACTCCTGACTACATGTCTCTGTGTTTAGAACAAGTAGATAGGAGTAGTACACAGACTCAGTGTTCTCATTTTATCTTTAATTTGTATACTTAGCTAGGTCTGTTTCTAACTTAGGGCTTAATATGCTTATCTTAGAAAAATTTTGGAACCGTCTATTCTTGTAGACAGAATTAGGCAAGGTTCCCCTGGAAACCTCAAAAAATGAGCTGTACATATAATTCTCTAACAAAAGACAACTATTTGCTGTAACAATAAATACTGATATGAGATTTCAGTCGGTGAATCACAGCTCATGGGAATGCTAGAGACTCCCTAACTCCCCCATCATTTAAACTGCACTTTGTCTCCATCTCAATCATTTCTCCGTCTATATTATTTCTTTATTTCCTATTATTTCCAAATCCCTTGCCATGATCCTGCCTTAGGGCCTTTTTGTTGGGAGAGTAGCTAACTCCAGGCAACTGAGGGAAACATTTCCCTGCAGGGAAGATTTGTAGCAACCCATAATCCAATTCTGAGGGCCACCTTGGCAGGCCACACTCTTGCTTGTTTATCTTGTGGAGGCTGCACCCTGATCACAGTCTATCCTATTTAGCCTGTGAATAGGGAGCTGCTCTTGGCAGTGGTCCTGGCCCAGGTGATATAGGCTGCCTTTTGCAAGGCACAGAATCATGGAGTCTCAGCTGACATGTTCCCTCCGAGTGCCCCGGGTGCCTTTGGCCCTGCCCTAAGAGTCTGCAGAGTACACGTTACCCTTACATGTCCCTGGGCCCTAATTGTCCACCCACCTCTTTCCGGGATGTGAGCTCTGTGGTCCTCTGACCTCCTTGAGCTGTTCTGCTATTGCCACTTCCCAAGCACCTGCCACCATACTGAAGACTTGGCAGAAGCTCAAAGATACCCACAGATGCTAGAGATGTAAGAGGACATAGCAGCACCCACACTTCCGCTCCATAGAGCCACAGGTGCCGCCCAAGCTCTACAGTGGCCTGTCCCTTTTTCAGCCTGCTCTGGCCCAGGAAGCTGAATCATTTCCTCTGCATGGCCTGGGCCCACTGGGTGCTGGTGCCTGTTGCCCCAGCAGTAAAGGGGGGGACGGCAAGAGTGAGGGCAGGGGCAGAGATCCACGACCCTGGACAGCTGCATCCTGGGCTCAGATAACACCAGCCCCTCCCTGCTCCCTTCAGGCCTGGGGTGGGGACAGATGCCCCATGGCTAGGTCTGGGCTCCTCACCACCCCTCGTCCTTGCCCTTAGCCTTGCCCCCAGGAGGGGTCTGGGCCATCACCACAGTCTCGGCATCTGCACAGATGGGGTGCGGAGTGTCCTGTTGAGTTCCTGTCCTGTCCTTGAGGCCACTGTCCTTTAGTGTGTAGATAATATAGGAGTCTTTGGAGTATGTACAAATTGAGTGTGCAGGAACTTTTCATTCTCATTTTATTTTAAAAAATTATTTTAATATTTGCAGCTATCTTTATTTTTACATTTTCCCCAGGTACTGAGAGAACATGTATGTGTCTGCATTGTGGTGTTTGCATGTATGTGTGTGTGCATGAGTATGACTGAGAGTGAGTTTTAGTGTATTCGACATCAAGGGAAAACTGTTTTTGACTGCATATCATTTCAACATACATAAAGAACAAGTGCTATACTAAACAAAATAATGAAATATGTTTAAAAAATTGCAAAACAAGAAATGATGCTTGCAAAATATCAACCTCCCTGTATTAATCTATGAAAGTTAGGGCCAAACTATTAAAAATACAATGAACTTAGAATGGTGTGGTGGTGGGGTTTATGTCTCTATATTTGCATTGTTATTAAAAATCCAAGTTTATTCAGGCAAATGTACTTGTATTCTTTTCTAGTAACCACTCAGAGCACACAGAAATGGACTTTGCTTTAAATGGCCCCATCCATTTCAACCTTCAATAATGTTTACGTAAGCGGGGCGTTTTATCTAACTCAAAACACAGTACTTATACTATGTACTTCTAGAGGGTCCAGACATGTGGAAATGCAGTATGCATAGGAATTATATTAAATAATCTATATTTGAAAAATACGACCTTACAATTATGATGCTATCAAACTTTATTAAGAGTAATTTCAATATAAATTAAAGAACAACAGTTTAACTAAAAAGAGTTCAATGAAAGTTTCCCTCAGAGGGAGAAGCACCGACTGATGTTCCACCGATGCTGTGGCCTTCAGGACCCGGCTGCAGGGGAAGCACAATCAAACCAGAAGGTCGCCCTGGACCCTTGAGGGCTCACAGTGGTGACCCTCCTCTCTCCTGGGGGAGCTGACGGCCCATAGTCCCCCTGGCACCTCCGGGCCCCTGTGGGCTGTGGGTGGAGCCCCAGCAGCAAAAGGGCCACTCGGGAAAGGCTGGAACGTGGCCTGGAGGGCAGCCAGCTTCTGCCTGTTGTAGTTGCTTTCTCTCCTGAGCAACTTGACGTCACACTGAGCGGACACAGCAGCCATCCAGCTGTCTTGCACTCTACGCTCATGGAAGAGGATGTCCCTCTGACAAAAGGAAGTGGCTGTCTCCAATTCCTGGGCCACGTCCTCAGCCATCTTCTTGTAGATGTGTTTTGTCTGCCGAGCGAGGTTTACCATTACTGACACGGTGGCGAGTCTCTTCTGCATCTCCGAGCAGTGGACTTCCTCCTCCGTCAATTTCCTCTCAGGTCCCATCAAGTGTTCTTGCTCCAAAGCAGGTAGCGTTTGCAGCCTCAGCTCGATCTCCTGGAGCTCCCTGTCGAGCCGCACATTGTCATCCTGCAGAGAGGCCTCCTGGGCTTGCAGGGTTTCAATTTGTTCTTCCTGCTCTTCCCTCCTTCTAGTTTCTTCGCAGTTATCTGGCTACTTCTCCAATCTCCTCTTCAGGACTTTCCAAGCATGCAGTTAAGTCACCATGGTCACTGAAACTGTTCAGAGGGACTTCTGGTGGAGACAGTGGGTGATCGGACTGTCCTGCTTCCTTGTTTCCCTCCACCTCCATGTCCCCGTCCTCCAGATGGTCACTCACAGGGCTGGGCAGCTGCAGGGGGCTGAGCAGGGTGTGGGCCAGGGATGACCGTTGCCTCACTCGACCACTCCCAGCCCGGTTCATTACTACCTTCATGCTCTCCAGGCTTCTTTTTCTTTTCTTCTCCTTGTCCCGCAATCTTTGCTTCCGTCTTGCAAGGACTTGCTGAAGGTCCCTGCCATCATCCAAACTCTCCATGGTCCTCCTCTGAAGATCTCCGTCGTGCTTCGAAGACTGAGACGTGTTGTGTGTCCAGCACCTGGGGAAGTTCAGAAGGCTGGCTTTTCTCTCCTTCGTTAAGCAAGTCAGCCATGCTCTGTAAGGAATATGCGCTCGTTCCATTTAGAGCTGCCAAGCAGAGGGTTTGGAGCCGTAGAGGACTGTCCTCCACCATGGTCGATGAGGGGCCAGCGTCAGCCTTTGGCATTGGCCAGTCTTGGCTCGGGCTTTTGGGTCCACCTTACCACAGGCTGAACCCCTTTTGGCCGGCTCTTCCCCTCGTCTTCCTGAGATGCCTCTCCTCACTATAAAGACCACCAGAGCAGTGCACGCCAGGACCTGCCCGGAGAACCGCAGGGCTCCTGGCACTTGCCCCAGGCTTTTGAACATCACCACCAGAACAGCCCACAGCTGGTCCAAGAGCAGCTGTGGAGACATTTCGAGCGTGGGCAGCAGGCCCTTCGTGGCTCCAAAGGGCTCCACAGCTCTGCCTCCGCTTGCCAGTGGCCTGTGGGTCCCAACTGACCTCGGGAGGCCCTAGGGATTGTTCTGTCACTAACGTAAACAAATGCCAGGCAGCCAGTGCAGGGCATCTGTGGGGGTGGGAGAGGGGAGGCCACCCATGATCTAGGAAACCATGTCCCTCACTTCGCTCTGCAAATAGAAAGTGGCATTACTTATGTAGTGTCTTGGAGGAGATGGAAAGAGCTCATGGCCCAGGGACTGGCCTCCTCTGAGGTCCCTCTCTCCTTGTGTTTGGTCAGTGCCGGCACACAGGGCCACAGGAATGAAGGGCCTCCCCAAAGGCGTTAACCAAGACCACCTAAATTTCAAATATAAGAATTGGAGAGAAATCGACTGGAACAGGCAGGGTCTTACACTTCCAAGGATTTTCTGTGGGTCCAGTGTGTCACCATTCCAAGGGTCATGAATGGGGTGACAGAGCTCTGGGGGAGACACAGTGATCCAGGCCCCTTCCCTTGTGTTGTTCTGCCATACTCAGCTCCTGCCACATTTTCTTTATCCATTCATCTGTTGCTGGACATTTGGGTGCCTGTACATCTTGGCTATTGTGAATAATGTGGCATTGAACATGAGTGTGCAAATATCTCTTTGAGATACTGATTTTTATACCTTTGGATAAATACCTAGAAGTGGGATTATCAGATCATATGAATAATTCTATTTTTAATTTTTTGAGGAAGGTCTATCCTGTTTTCCGTAGTGGCTGTTCCATTTTACATTTTCATCAATAGTGCACAAGAGTTCCAATTTCTCCAATTCCTTACTTTTTTAACTTTAAAATTTTTTTAGAATGGCTATTCTAACAGGTGTGAAGTGATATTGTGGCTTTGATTTGCATTTTCCTGATGATAATTGATGTTGAGCATCTTTTCATATACTTGTTGGCCATTTGTATTATACGTCTTTTTAGAGAAATGCCTATTTAAGTCCTTTGCCCATTTGGAAATCTATTCATTTGGTTTTTTGTTATTAAGTTGTATGAGTTCTTTATATATTAACCCCTCATCAGATATGTAATTTGGAAATATGTTTTCTGATTCCATAGGTTGCCTTTCACTCTTGTTTTTTGGTTGTTGTTACACAAGTTTTAGTTTGGTATGTTACCACTTGTCAATATTTGTTTTTTTCACTTGTGCTTTTGGTATCATATCCAAGAAATCATTACTAAAACTAATGTCCTGAAGATTTTTCCCTACGTTTTCTTCTAGGAGTATCACAGTTTAAAATTTTACATTTAAGTTATTAATTCATTCTGAGTTCCTTTTTTGTGTATGGGGTACAAGGGTCCAATTTCATTCTTATACTTGTGACTATCCAGTTTTCCCAAAAACATTTACTGAAGAGACTATTCATTCCCCATTGTGTATTCTTGTCTTTCTGGAACTCCTATAGTGCATACATTGGTTTTCTTGATGGTGTCCCATAAATTCTATAGCTTTCTTTACTCTTGTTTCATTCTTTTTTCTTTTTGTCCCTCTGACTGAATAATTTCAAGTGACCTGTCTTTAAATTATCTGGTACTTTCTTCCTATTGATTAAGTTCACTGTTATACCCCTCTAGTGAATATTTATGTTGTTATTATATTCTCCATCTAAAAAATTTTGTTGCTGTTAATATTTTCTGTCTCTTTGTTGAACTACTCATTTGTGCATGCAACATTTTCCTGAGCTTATTGAGCATTTTCATCACAATTATTTTGAATTCATTGTAAGATAATTCCTCAAAAAATTATACGCCTCCATTTCTTTAGGAACAGTTTCTGGAGATTGGTTTTTTTCTTTTCTTTGGGTTATGTTTGATTTTTTTTTCCTTCCCTTCCTTCGGGTCATGTTTTCTGTTTCTTCATGTTCTTTGACACTTTGTGTAGCTGCCTGCATATGAGAAAAAGCAGCTACTTCTCCAATTCTTTCTTTTAAAGTAAGAGGGCCATACTTTTAAGTTTGAATCAGAAATGTCAATTTGAAAATATTATGTATATTTTAAAAAAATATTTCCTGAATATATTTTATTCTTCACTGACAGGAAGAACTTCACCAATCAGCCTGCTAACAGCTGTAGTTTCCTTTTTTCAGGCAGATCATACTCTCTCCCTCCCTCTGGTGTCTGTCTGCTGTACTGCAGGTCTTCTGGAGAAGCCATTTTGTTTTTTTAAAATCAGTATCCCCCAGCCACATGAGCATGACAAGTCTGTCAGCATTCCGAGACAGGTGAAACAGAAACCATTTCCTCAGGACCCCCTGTCCCAAATTCTGAACATTGTGTACATGCTTGTCTTCTCTTTCCTTCCCCAGGGAGAAACTGGGGGCTGTGGGTTTACTCGATATTGTCACACTGAGCAAGAGAGAGGGACTCTGGCTGCCTCCCATGCATCTATGGTATTCCTGGTCCCATCAGCACTCTGAGACAGGCAAAACAAAAGCTAGTCCCTCAGGCAGCACCCTGAAAAGACATTGTTGGATGGATGCTCCAACTTTTACCATTTCCAGGAAAAGGCTGGGATTTGAGGGTTTCACCAGCTCATTCTGTGCTGAGCTTTGGAAAAGGGTTATATCCACTGAGTGTATACAAGTGCAAACTATGCCTTTGTTTTATGCAGCCCCCAACCTGGGACCCCTTTCTATCACTGCTTATATTCAGGCAAGACAGAAATAAGTCTCTTGCGCAGCTCCCTGAAAAGTCAGAATATTGAATGTATGGTCCAGCCCTCTTCTTCTCTTTCCAAGGAAAAGCTGAAAGCTTGGAGTTTCCTCTTGATTACATGTTTCTGTGCCAGGGGAAGGGATTAAGGTGAGGGTGTACCAGAAATTTCCCTGTCTGCTTCAATGTGGCTGGTTTCACACTTGCTGAGGGTGCAGGAGCCTCTCAGCTGGTCCCTGGATTTCTCAAAAAGGGAATCAGTCCATGTGTTCATGCTGAATCTGTCTTCTGGTGAAGGAAGGTGGTCTGGGACTTCCCATTATGTCATCTTGCTAATGCCACTCACCCATTCAGATGTTTTGCCAATTTTTAAATCAGATTCTTAGTTTTCTGAGGGCAGACAGGATCCAGCACGGTCAGGGCGAGGTGGCCGCAGACAGATTCTTAGTTTTCTTATTGTTGAATTTTAAGAGTTCTTTGAATAAAAATCCTTTACCAGATATTGCTTTTACAAATATTTTCTCTCAGTCTCAGGCTTATCTTCTCATTCTTATAATAATATCATTTGCAGAGCAGAAGTTTTTAATTCTAATGAAATCTAACTTAACAATTATTTCTTTCTTGGATTGTGCTTTTGGTATTGTATGTAAAAAATCATCGCCAAATCCAAGTTCATCTAGATTTCCTCCCATTAATATATTATCCTCTAGGTGCTTTATAGTTTATGTTTAGTCTATAATCCATTTTGAGTTAATGTTTCTGAAGGGTGGAAGATCTGTGTCTACGATTTTTGTTTTTGGTTTTGTTTTGTTTTGGTTTTTTGCAGGTGAATGTCCAGTTGTTCCAGCACCATTTGTTGAAAAGACTATTTTTATTATATTGCTTTGCTCCTTTGTTAAAGATAAACTAACTACATTTGCATAGGTCTATTTCTGGGCTCTCTATTATGTTCTATTGATCTATTTTTCTGTCCTTTCACCAATACAACACTGTGTTGATTACTGTAACTTTGTAAAAAGTTTTGAGTCAGGTAATGTGAGTTTTATGACCTTGTACTCCCCTTCAATATTGTGTTGGCTCTTTTGGATATTTTGACTGTCCACATAAACTTTGAAATCATTTGGTTTATATCTATCCACAAAATAACTTGTTAGGATTTTGACTGGGATTGCAGTAAATCTATGGGTCAAGTTGGGAATAACCAACACCTTAGCAAGTTGTCTTCCTATCCATGAACATGGACTATCTCTCCATTTATGTAGTTCTTTAATTTCTTTCATCAGAGTTTTACAGTTTTCCTTATATAGATCTTGTACATATTTTATTAGATTTATACCTAAATATTTTATTTTAGGGATGATAATGTAAATTGTATTGTGTTTTAAATTTCAAATTTCAATTATTCATTACTGTCATGTAGGAAAGTGATTCCCTTGTATCCTGGAACCTTGCTATAATCACTTATTAGTTCCAAGAGGTTTTTTTGGTCAATTCTTTCAGATTTACTACATATAGTATCACACCATCTGCAAAAATAGTTTTATTTCTTCCTTCCCAACATGTATACCTTTTCTTTTCTTTTCTTTCCTTTTCTTTCCATCTCATTGCATTAGCTAAGATTTTTAGTTTTAAGTTGAAAAGGAATGGTGAGATGGGATATTCTTGCCTTGTTCCTGAATTTAGTGAGAAAACTTCTTGTTTTTCACAATTAAATACAAGGTTAGCCCTAGGTTTTCACAGATGATCTCTGTCAAGTTGAGATTCCTTGTTGATGGGAGGTTATCGTTGGGCTTTTATTTTTCATTATGAATGGATGTTGGATTTTTTTCAAATGATTTTTTTTTGCATCTGTGGATAATGTCATGTGATTTTTCTTCTTTAGCCTCTTGATGTAATAGGTTACATTATTTGATTTTTTTAATGTTGAACCAATCTTGCATACCAGGAATAAATCCCACTTGGTTATGGTGTATAATTAATTCTATACATTATTGGATTCAATTTGCTAATATTTGGTTGAGGATTTTTGCATGTATATTCATGAGAGATATTGATCCATAGTTTTCTTTTATCATAAAGTCTTTGTTGGGTTTCTTTATTAGGATAATGCTGCCTGCATAAAAAGTGAGTAAGTACTTCCTCTGCTTCTAGCTTTTTTTTTTTTTTTTTTTTTTTACAGAGTCTCGCTCTGTTGCCAGGGCTAGCATGCTGTGGCATCAACTTAGCTCACAGCAACCTCAAACTCCTGGGCCCAAGCAATCCTCCTGCCTCAGCCTCCTGGGTAGCTGGGACTACAAGGGCGCATCACCACACCCAGCTAATTTTTCTATTTTTAGTAGAGACAGGGTCTCACTCTTACTCACGCTGGTCTCGAACCCCCGAGCTCAAGTGATCCTCCTGCCTCGGCCTCCCAGAGTGCAGGGATTACAGGCATAAGCCACTGCACCTGGCCATATCTGCTTCTATCTTTTGGAAGAGATTGCAGTGAATTGGTATAATTTTTTTCTTGATTATCTGGTAGAATTTGCCCTTGAACCTATCTGGGCTTGGTTCTCTCTTCTGGAAGGTTATTAAGTATCAATTCAATTTTAAAAATAGATGCAGGCCTATTCATATTATCTGTCTTTGTATGAGATTTGGTTTATTGTGTCCATCAGCCAATTGATCCATAAAATCTAGGTTATCAAGTCTGCAGGCATAGAGTTCATAATGTTCATAATATTGTTCAAACATTTTTTATTAACCTTTTAATGTCTATGGGGTCTGTAATGATGTCTCCTCATTCATTTCTGACATTAGTAATTTATTTCCTCATCCTTTTTTTTTTTTCCTTACCCTGGCTAGAGGCTTACCAACTTTATTGATTTTTTCAAAGAACTAGCTTTTGGCTTCAATAATTTTCCCTATTGATTTGGGTTTTTCAATTTCATTGCTTTCTGCTGATTTTTATTATTTATTTTCCTTTGCTTACATTAGATTTAATTTCTTCTTCTTCTATTAGCTTCATAAGGTAGATGACTAGGTTACTGATTTTAGATCTTTCTTATCTTGTAATACATGCATCCAGTGCTGTAAATTTCCTGAGCACTGCTTTCTCTGAATCCCACAAAATTTGATATTTTATTTCCATTTTTTCTTAGTTTAAAATATTTTTTGTTTATCTTGAGATCTTTCTTGACCCACATGTTATTTGAAAGTGTATTATTTAATCTCTATAGTTTGGCATTTTCCAGATATCTTTCTGTTATTGATTTATAGATTAACTCCATTGTAGTCCTAGGGCATAGAGTGTATGATTTCTATTCTTTTAAATTTGTTAAGGTGCATTTTATGACCCAGAACATGGTATATCTTGTGAATATTGAATTTGAGTGTGTATTCTGTTGTTGTTGACTGAAGTAGTCTGCAGATGTCAATTATATCCAGTTGCATGATGGTGCTGTTGAGTTCGGCTATGTCCTTCCTGATGTACTGCCTGCTAAATCTTTCCACTACTGACAGATGTGTTTTGAGGTCTCCAAACATAGTAGGGGACTCATCTAATTCTTCTTGCAGTTCTATCACTTTTTGCCTAATGTATTTTGATGCTATGTTATGAGTCACATACACATTAAAGATTGTTAGATCTTCCTGGAAAATTAATCCCTTTATCGTCATGTAACACCCTGCTTTATCCTTGATAATTCTCCATATTCTGAGGTCTGCTCTGTCTGAAATTAATATAGCTATTCCAGCATTCTTTAAATTTATGTTAGCATGGTGTATCTTACTCCATCCCTTTACTTTTAATCTATGTGTTTCTTTATATTTAAATACATATTTAAGTTTCTTGTGAATAACATATAGTTGGGTTTTGTTTTTGATCTGCTTTACAGTTTTTGTATTTCAATTGATGTATTTAGATCACTGACGTTTAAAGGGTTTATTGATATAGTTGGATTAATATTTACATTTGTTACTCTTTTCTATTTTTTGCCCTTGTTTTTTGTTCCTATTTCTGTCTTTTACCCTTTTTCTGCATTTTGTTGGCTTGAGCATTTTATATGATTCCATTTTCTTTCTTTTCTTGGAATATCAATTATACTTCTTTAGACTTTTTTTAGCGGTTGCCCTAAAAAATTTGCAAAATACAACTTTAACTAATGCAAGTCAACTTTCAAAATCACTCTAGTACTTCACAGGTAGTGCAAAAACCTTATATTAACAAAGTATTCCTAATTCTTTCACTTGTCCATGATCATTGCTGTCATTCATTACACTTCTGCATAAGCTATAATCACCAAGTACATTGCTGCTATTATTATTTTGAACAAATTGTTATATGTTCAGTCAATTAAGAATAAAAAAGGATAAATATTTTTATTTTACCTCCCCTTATTCCTTCTTTAAGTCTCTTCCTTTCTTTATGTAGACTCAAGTTCCTGAATTAAATCAATCTCCTCTTTAAAGAACTTCTTTAACATTTCCTATAGACAGTGCTATTGGCAACACATTCCCTCAATTTTTGCTTATCTAACAAAATATTTTTGCTTTGCTTAGTCTTGGTAGGTTTTGTGTTCATAGAAATTTATTCATTTCACTTAGGTTATTTAATTTTTTGACATCAATTAGTCATAGTATTCTCTTATAATCCTTTTTATTACTCTAGAATCAGTATTAAGGTCCCATTTTAATTTCTGATTTCAGGAATTTGATTTTTCTCTCATTTTTTCTTAGTCCATACAGCAAAATGATTGCCTATTTGTTGATTCTTTTCAAAGAAACAAGTTTTGCTCTCATTATTTTTCCCTATCATTTTTCTATTCTCTTTCTTATTGATCTCCACTCTAATCATTATTATATTCATTCTTCTCCTGGCTGTAGGTTTGGTTTATTCTTGTTTTTCTAGTTTCTTAAGTTGTAATGTTAGGTTGTTTATTCGAGATCTTTCCTTGTTTTTTAATGTAAGCACTTGTAGTTATAAATTTCCCCCTTAGAGCTGCTTTCACTGTGTCCTATACATTTTGGCATCCTGTGATTACATTTAGATTCATCTATAAGTATTTTCTAATTTCCCTTTTGATTTCTTCTTTGATCCCTTGCTTGTTTAAAATGGTATTGTTTAATTTCCACAAATTTATAAATTTTCCAGTTTTACTTCTATGATTGATTTCTAATTTCATCCCATTGTTGTGAGAGAAGATATTTTATAGGATCTCTATATTTTTTTAAGTCAATTGAGACTGATTTGTGACCTATCTTATGGTCTATCCTGGGACATGTCCCATGTGCACTTGAGAAGAATGTATATCCTATCATTTTGGGGTTGCATGTTCTGTACATGTCTGTAAGATCAAGTTGGTTTATTGTTTAAGTCTTCCCTTTTGTTACTCATTTCTGTCGGGTTACTATATGATAGGGGGTGGGGAACCTGCAGCCTTGGGGCCACATGTGGCCTTCTGGATCCTAGACTGCAGCCTTTTAACTGAATCCAAATTTTATATGACAAATCCTTTTCATAAAGGGATTTGTTTGGTGAAGTTTGGATTTGGTCAAGGGGCTGCAGTTGGGGATCTGGGAGGCCACATGTGCTGTATTGAAACTTTCATTAATATATAAAATCCTTCTTGGTCTTTTGTGAGCTTTTTTATTTTAAATCTATTATTTCTGGAAATAGGATAGCCACCCCACCTCTATTTGGTTACTATTTGCATGGAGTAAATTTTTCCATCTTTTAACTTTCTATTTGTGCCTTTTGGATCTAAAATGATTGTTTTGTAGGCAGTATATAGATGGATCATGCATTTTTATCCATTCTGCTAATCTTACTGTGCCTAATTTATAAATTAAACTTTATGATAGGTATTTATATATAGAAAAACATAGTATAAATAGGATTTGTACTATGTGCGGTTTTAGGCACACATTGGGGGTCTTGGAATCTATCCCCCACAGAAAAGGGGGGACTGCTGTATGTTCTATAGCTACTTTCTTTGTGGTTACCATGGGGATTACATCTAACAGCCTAAATTTATAACACTCTAATTTGAACTTATACCATCTTTACTTCAATAACATAAAAATTCTTCTCCTTTACAACTCCTTCTGCACTCATTTCGGTGTTGATGTCACAAAGTTAGACATTAGAATATTACATAAACTTAGTTGATAAAGCAACAGCAGGGTTTGAGAGGACCCACTCCAATTTTTAAAGAGTTCTACTATAGGTAAAATGCCATCAAACAGCATCACATGCTACAGAAAAATCTTTCATGAAAGGAAATGTCAATCAATGCAGCAGACACCACTGTGGTCTTATTTTCACAAACTGCCACAGCCACCCCAACCTTCAGCAACCACCACCCTGATCAGTCAGCAGCCATCAACACCAAGGTGAGACCTTCCACCAGCAAAAAGATCATGACTTGTTGAAGGGTCAGATGATCATTAGCATTTTTAGCAATAAAGTATGTTTAAAATAAGGTATGTACATTTTTAGACATAATGCCATTGCACACTTAATAGACTATAGTGTAAACATAAATTTTGTAGGCAATGGGAAACCTAAAAGTTTATGTGACTTGCTTTATTGCAATATTCACTTTATAGTGGTGGTCTGGAACTGAACCTGCAATATCGCTGAGGTATATCTGTATTTTGTTGAACTGCATCTCACTTTCCTAGATTACTATGGTCAACTCAGGCTCAGGACCCCCTTGGCTATTCCCTGGGAGTCCCTGTGAGTGACTCATCCCTACAGTATTTACTATAGAGATAAACAATAGAAACATAAGCCCAGGACAGTCAGGGCTTCCTCAGGCCCCATGGATAGAGGGAACAGAGAATCTGGCTGGGATGGTGGTTCAGGAAGGAGGTGGCCAAAGGAGAGTTTTTTTCTGTTTGTATTTTTATGTAGACTTTATTTTTTAGAACAGTTTTAGGGTTTATGAAAATTGAGTGGAACAGTATGATGTTGGTTGTGGGTTTGTCATATACGGCTTGTATCATTTTAGGTAAGTCCCATATATGCCTATTTATTAACCGTTCTTATCATAAAAGGGTGCTGAATTTTGTTAAATGTTTTTTCTGCATCTATTGAGAGGATCATATAGTCTTTGTTTTTGCTTCTATTTATGTGGTGAATTACATTTATAGATCTGCATATGTTGAATCATCCCTGCATCTCTGGGATGAAGCCCACTTGGTCGTGATGGATTATTTTTTTGATATGCACCTGAATTTGGTTTGCTACGATTTTGTTGAAAATTTTTGCATCTATATTCATAAGGGATACTGGTCTATAGTTTTCTTTTTTTGTTGCATCCTTTCTTGGTTTTGGTATCAGGGTGATGTTGGCTTCATAAAATGTGTTGGGGAGGATTCCATCCTTCTCAATGTGGAATAACTTCTACAGGATAGGCACCAGTTCTTCTTTGTAGGTCTGGTAAAATTTGGGTGTGAAACCATTTGGTCCAGGACTTTTCTTTTTAGGAAAGTTTTTTACTGCTGCTTCAATGTCAATACTTGATATTGGTCATTTCAGAAATTCTATTTATTCCTGATTGAGCCTAGGGAGGCTGTGTGTTTCTAAGAATTTTTCGATTTCCTCCTCGTTGAGCTGGGCTAGAGCCAGGTTATTTGACTGTTTACAATTCCACAGTTGGGTCTGTTGTTGGCAGTCCTGCTCCATTAGTACAGACGGGCATGGTTTCCTGCCAGACCCTCAGGTGGATGGAACTTCCTCTGTGACCATAATCTAGCAGGGATGGAGTCCTGTAACAGGGCCACTTCTATGTCTGCAGTCAAAGCCACAGCCAGCAGGCCTGTTACCAGGGGCACAGATAGGTGCGACTCCCAGTGGGTCCTTGAGCAGGCTCCCACTGTGTCTCTGCATGGGCAGAACTGCTTCTAGCACTGCAGGAAAACAGGGGTGGATCTGAGTCACAGGGCTGCTTCAGGGTCCACAGAACTGCCCCCCAGACCACAGCAGAGACTGGTACTGAGTATCAAGGCCACTTCAGCATCCACAGCTGAGACTGAGGTTGTTAGGCCTGCTAGAAGGAACACGAATGGATGTCACTGGGTCCCTAAGCAGGCAACACTGAGATCGTGGCTGGAGCCGGGTCACAGGGCCACTTGAGGATCTACATACAGTTGGGTTGGGTCAATGGCCAATGGGCCTGTTACTAGGGGCTCCTCCTGGGTCCCTTGGTAGATCAGGCTGGTTTCAGGACCATGGCAAAGTGGGGCTAAGTCGGAGTCCTTAGGGGGATGGAGCTGCTTTGGTCTGTAGCTGGGACCACATGTGGTAAGCCAGCTACTGGGGTACAGGCCTGCCTTCTCAAAGCTGCTCTCCTGGTCTTGGACTTCACTGGGCTTTTACCGTCTCCTATCTGTATTTCAAAGCTCCCACATAAGCACTTTAGTCTGAGGGCCACCAGATGACCACACATATTGCTGATGTCTGAAGAAATTCGTTTAACAATTCCTGAAAGACAAGTCTACTGGCAACAAATTCATTCAGTTTTTGTTTGTCTGGGAAAGACTTTATTTCTTCTTCACCTTTTTTTTTAAAGACTGTATTTTTAGAGAAGTTTAGGTTCACACCAAAATTGAGAGGAAAGTACAGAGATTTTCCATACATCCCCTGCTGCCACACACACACAGCGTCCCCACTGTCAATGTCCCCGCCAGAGTGATGTTTGTTACAACTGATGAACCTACATTAACACACCATTGCCACCCAAAAGTCCAGAGTTGACATTAGGGTTCACTCTTTTGTATATTCTATGGGTCTGGACAAATGTATACTGACATGTATCCATTACTGTAGTGTCATGCAGAGTATTTTCACTGCCTAAAAATCTGTGCTTAACTATTCATCCCTCTCTCCCTCCCCAATCCTTGGCAACCACTGATCTTTTGACTGTCTCCATAGATTCCCCTTTCCAAAATGTTATATAGCTGAAATCATATAGTCTGTAGCCTTTTCAGATTCACTCCACCCACTTAGTAATATGCATTGAAGGTACTTCTATGTCTTTTCATGGCTTGATAACTCAATACTTTTTAATGCTGAATAATACTCTATTGTATGGGAAATACCACAGTTTCTTTACCTGTTCACTTACTGAAGCGCATCTTGGTTGCTTCTAAATTTTGGTAATTATGAATAAAGCTGTCAACACCCATGTGCATATCTATTTGTTGACATAAGTTTTCAACTCATTTGAGAGTTATTCTTAATAGGTACAAAGCCTGAGTTTTATAAGACAAAAAGAGTTCTTTGGATGGATGGTGGTGATGGTAGCATAAGAATGTGAATGTACTTAGTGCCACTGAACTGTATACTTAAAAATGGTTAAGATGGTAAATTTTATGTTATGTGCATTTTACTACCATTTTTTTAAAAAAGTGAGAACACATCCCCAAATTTGCTACCTTGGTTTCTTAGTAAAATTCCTTTAGCGAAGTTCAAACTCTTATAATATGAAATCTTTTGATCCCCTAATTCCATTTCTAGAAATGTATTCTAAAGAATCAGACAAGGGAATAACTGTAAATACACACATATTTGCCCTCTCATTTTTTATGGAATGAAAAATGAAAAATCACTTAATTGTCCCCAAATAAGCGATTCATTAAATAGTTCTTTGTATATCACCATACAATGTAGCTATTTAAAAATTATGATGTGGGTGTGTAATTTTGACATGAAATTTTGCTCCAATATTTTATTATGTTGAAAAAGGCAGATCACAAAATAATGCACATTGCGTGTGTGTGTGTGTGTGTGTGTGTGTGTGTGTGTGTGTGTAATGGCTTTCAAGTGATTAATCAAGAGAATTAGCTGATACGCATCCAGAGATCATTTTAAAACTGTCCGGATGAATCTTGGAGCAGCTGCCTAAACTTTTATTCACACAGAAGATCACATGTACCATTTCTGGAGTGCTCATCTGGGCCAGGCTCTTTATGTACACAGCTCAGGTAGTCCTCACAACAGCCCTTTGTGGTAGGCACTTTCTTTATTCTTGTTTTATAGGTAAGAACTCAGGGAAATTGAGTGCCCAGCCTAGGCTTACAGCCATCTGATGGCGGGATGGAAACCTGGAACCCAGGTTATCTGATTCCATGCCCACACCAGCACACTGCTGCCCCACAGAACTCTTCTCTACACACAGGCCTGAGTCAGGACAGTGTGGGGGATTCAAGGAATTTGGGTGCTGATTAAGAAAGAAAATATGACCACAAGATGGCAATAGTACACACAAGCTTTATTTGGGCGATGCTTTAAGAAGTTTGCCTATGGAGGGAGTCCCTTAAGCATGAGACTGTCCAGAGGCTTTGGAGGCCAAGGGGAACACCACACTGAAGGGAAGGAGGGCAAGGGAGCTCCTAGGGAAAAGGGAATGGGAGAGGGGCTTACGCATTTAGGTGATGTCACTCACCAGCTCAGTGGAGAGAGTCTGGGTCAGAGAGCTCCCAAGGGCAGCAGTGGCTTGGGGTCCTCACAGCCTCAGGGGAAATCTTACCTATGGCTAGTAGGTGGTAGGTGCGGTTTTGTGGGGTATGCAAAGAGGTAATCTCTAAATGGCTAAAAATCTGTTTATTTGGGCCACATTTTAAACAGATGTATAAAAAATTTGAGTTTGACTAATGGACCTTAGGCTATTATAAATACATAAAAACTCTAGGGGCCATCTTTGGTTCATATAACATCTTTGGCTTATATAACAGACAAGCCATTTGAGGGCTGCATCAACCATGGGTTCCCAAGCTGGAAGTATAGCCTTGTGGAGGAGACAGGCTTTGCCAGGGGAACAGTGTATAGGGAAGCTCTGCTGCCCAGACTTGGGTCCTTGTGGGTGAGGGGTTTCCCCTATACACTTTCCCTGACCAATTGGGAATGTGGCTTTTGTTGAAGACAAGGAATGCCCTTCCTGTGGGCATATTTTTAAAATATTTTCCTTTTTTTATTGTGGTAAGATATATATAACAAAATTTGTCAGCTGGGCAAGGTGGCTCACACCTGTAATCCCAGCACTCTGGGAGGCTGAGGCAGGAGGATTGCTTGAGCTCAGGAGTTCGAGACTAGCTTGAGCAAGAGTGAGACCCCTTCTCTACTAAAAATAGAAAAAATTAGCTGGGACTACCCAGAGGCTGAGGCAGGAGGATCACTTGAGCCCAGGAGTTTGAGGTTGTCGTGAACTATGATGACGCCACTGCACTCTAGCTGGGACAACAACTCTGTCTCAAAATAAAAAAAAAGTAATTTATCATTTTAGCCAATATTAACTGTACAATTCATTGACATTAATTACATCAACAATGTTGTGCTACCATCATTGCTATCCATTTCGAGAATACTTTCATAACTCCAAACTGAAATTCTGTACCCATCAAACAACTGCCCAATTTTCCCCCTTCCCTAGCCCCTGTTAACTTCTTTCTACTTTTTAAAAAATATATAATTTTTAATTATTATGATGTCTTTATGAATTTTTCAATTCTAGGTACTTTATATAAATGGAATCATATAATATTTGTCCTTTTGTGTCA
Organism: Propithecus coquereli; assembly: GCF_000956105.1. Taxonomy (NCBI): domain Eukaryota; kingdom Metazoa; phylum Chordata; class Mammalia; order Primates; family Indriidae; genus Propithecus; species Propithecus coquereli. The sequence goes on from NW_012155174.1 coordinate 122,023, forward strand.
GGCTTATTTCACTAGCATAATGTTTTCAAGTTTCATCCATATTGTAGCTAGCTCATGCAACAGAATTTCATTTCTTTTTATTGTTGAATAATATCTCATTTTATATATATGCCACATTTTGTTCATCTATTCATTGGTTGATGGACATTTGGGTTTTTTCCATCTTTTGGTTACTGTGAATAACACTGCAATGAACATTGGCATACCATGTTTGAGTACTTGCTTTCAATTCTTTTGGGTATATACCTAGAAGAGGAATCACTGAATCCTACGATAATTCTATGTTTAACTTTTTGAGGAACCATCAGATTGTTTTTGGCAGCAGCCGAACCATTTTACATTCTAATCAGCAATGCACAGGTGTTCAAATTTCTCCCCATCCTCATTAACACTTGTTATTTTCTGGTTTTGTCTGTTTTTGATAATAGTCATCCTAATGAGTGTGAAGTGGTATCTCATGTTGGTTTTGATTTGCATTTTCCTAATGACTAATGATGTTGAGCACTTTTTCATGTACTTACTGGCCATTTGTATATCTTCTTCGGAGAAATGCCTATTCAAATTCAGTTTTTGAATTGGGTTGTTTGTTTTTTGTTGATGAGTTGTAGGAGCTCTTTATATATTCTGGATATTAATCTCTTATCAGATATATGATTTGCAAATATTTCCTCCTATCCAATAGATTGTCTTTTCACTCTTTTGATTGTGTCCTTTGATGCACAAGGTTTTAATTTTGATGAAGGCCAACTTATGCATTTTCTTTTGTTGCCTATGCTTTATGTGTCATCCAATGTCATGACACTTTTTCCTTATGTTTTCTTCTAAGAGTTTTACAGTTTTAGCTCTTCTGTGTAGATTGTCGATCTATTTTGAGTTAATTTTTGTATATGATGTTATATAAGTGTCCAACTTCATTCTTCTGCATGTGGATATCTGGTTTCCCCAGCACCATTTGTTGAAAAAATTGTCCTTTCCCCATTGAATGGTCTTTTTACCTTGGTCAAAAATCAATTAACCACGTATGTGAGAGTTTATTTCTGGAATCTGTATTCTATTCCATTGGTCCATATGTCTGTCATATGCCAGCACCACATTGCTTTGATCACTAAAAATTTGTAGTAAACTTTGAAATTGGTAAGTGTGAGTCCTGCACTTTGCTCTTTTTTTTCCAAGATTGTTTTGGCTATTTGGTGTTCCTTAAGATTCCATATGAATTTTAGAATGGGTTTTTCTACTTCTGCAAAAAAAAAAAGTCATCATATTTTGATAGGGACTGACCTGACTCTGTATATCACTGTGGGTATATTATCATCTTAACAACATTAAATATTTCAATCTATGTCCATTTATTTTTGTCTTCTTTAATTAGTTTCAGCAATGTGTTGTAGTTATTAGTCTTTTAATTCCTTGGTTAAGTTTATTCCTAAGTATTGTATTCTTTTTTATGCTATTACAAGTGGAATTGTTTTCTTAATTTCCTTTTCAGGTTGTTAATTGTTAATGTATAGAAATGTCGCTGATTTTGTGTATCAATATTGTATCCTTCAATTTTGCTGAATTCATTTATTAGTTCTAACAGGTTCTTTTTCATGGAACTTTAGCGTTTTTGAAACATGTAAGATCAAGTCATTTGCAAGCAGATAATTTTACTTCTTCTTTCCAATTTGGATTTCTTTAATTTGTTCTTCTTGACTAATTGCTCTGGCTAGAACTTCTAACACTATGCTGAGTAGAAGCGGTGAATGCCTGCCTCCATGTCTCGTTTCTGATAGTAGGGGGAAAGTTTTCAATCTTTCACCATAAAGCATAGCGTTAGCTGTGGGTTGTTCACAGTCCTGGGGTCTAGTATGGGAGATCTTGGGGAATAATTTTAGAATTTTGCCTACCACAAGAATACACAATACTGTCCTTAAACAGGTATCTATAAATACTTGATGTGCTTATTTCCTCTTTTCCCTGTAGGTCCTCTCTCCACCCTTTTCCACCTTGCTCTTTGCCCCTCAGTGCCGTTGGCTTTTAAGGACTTCGCCAATGGATTCCTTTGTTCTCTGGTTTCCCGTTAGGTTTGCCAATGAGAGGCACCAGATAAAGGTTAGCGTGTAGGAGGAGATTGAGGATGAGTATTTATTCCCCTGCCTTCCTATCTTCTGGGTCAACATGGGTTGACTGTGTACCTTTACTGAAGGCCTTTCATATGACACTCTCCTACAGCTGCTCCCTTAAGATTCTAGTAACTATTCTTCTTCTTTCCTATTTAGACCTAGGGAGGGTAGTGCTACTGTACCACCCTTTAGCCCTGCCCACACCTTTGTAAATAATCCTTTACAACATTTTGCCTACTTACTCCATTTGAGGTGTTTCCATCTGTTTCCTCTTGGGATCCTGACTCATAAGACACTTGCATACTAACTTCTGCAAACCATTTCCATTCATTTACTCATTCATTCATTTCTTCACTCAACAAATGCTTTTTTGATCATCAACTACATGCAAGGCACTGTTCTAAGAACTGAGGATAAAGCAGTTAATAAAACAGATGAAAACTCCTGTCCTCTCAGAATTTATATTGAGGTGGGGGAAGGGAGTGAAAAAATAAATAACCAAAATATATATACTGATCCCAGATGTGTTCAGCGCTATGGAGCAAAAGAAGAAAAAGTATAAAAAGCATGGATTAGAATTTTAGATGGGGAAATCAGGGAGGGCCTCAATGAGAAAGTGACATTTTAGCAAAGACCTGAAGGAAAGGATAGGTCACTTGGTTATTTGGGAAAATAACAGATCAAAAGTATTTTTGGCAGGACCATGCCTAGCCAAATCCAGAAACAGCAAGGTGGCCAATGTGGTTATAGCAGTGTAAGGGAGAATGGCAGCTGAGGTTAAAGTGATTAAGTCCACAAAGTGGCTAGTCTACTAACTGACCTGAACATTCACAATAATAAAGACAAAGTTTTATGGGTCATGTGTCAGATTACAGATCACTAAAATCTGTAAGCTTATCTGCAGTTGACAAGTTTGGCTCATTCCAACTCTGGGACCAATCCTGTCCATAAAGAGAGCAAGAGCTCATCCAGTCAGCATTAGGTAAGTCTTGCTTCTAATTCAACTCTGAGGTTGAAATCTAGTTATAATAACTGGAGTTTGGCTTTGTCCAGTTGTGCACAAGCCCCAGCAATGCAGTCCACATGGGATAGCTAGGCCCACTAGCTTTGGCATCACATGGGAGCCCTGGTCTAGTATCCTTCCTATCAACACAGTTCCTCCAGGACTGCAACTCTGCTTTCAGAGAAGCAAGCCCTGACTCTGTCCCCACCCTGGGCCACTGCTTTCTGCTGTCCACTTCCTTGCCGTATCAGACACTAATGGTCTGAAAGGACCTCCTGCTACTGCCCCCTGCGGGGCCCATGCCTATGCCTGCTGTGACCCTGTACAACTGCCTGCTTTCCGAGTTCTTGTCCTGCCATCTGACCATCTCATCATCAACCAGATTACCAACTGTTTTTATCCCCTAAATTTTATAATTGTTTTTACTGTAACAATTTCACTTTGCTGGTAAAAGATGACTTTTTGAAGTAATAAAAGATATTAATCTGGGTGATTGGTACATGGAAATGAATTCCACTGGTCTCTTTACTTTTACACACTGTTGAAATATTCCTTAATTTATATTTAAAAATAAGTAAGTAAAGGGGATCAGTACACTGGATAACTACATGGAAAAAAAATAACATTAGATAGGTCATACCTCACACCAGGCACCAAATTAAATTGCAGATTAATTAAAGAATTCATTATAAATGAAGACAAGGAAGAAGCAGAGAAAAATACAGATAAATGGTTAACTGATCTCAAGGTGAAAAATACTCTTTTAAGCATAAAAGTGAAAAAAAAGACTATGAAGGAAAAGATTAATTGATCTATGTAAAAATTAAGAAAGGCTCTCCATTAAAAACAAAAAAACCCTTTGAAGAGGCCAACAACAAACTGGGAAAGACAGTTCCAACATATGACAAAGTATTATTACACTTAATATAAAAAGAACTTTTACAAAATGGTAAGAGAATAACACCTCAGTATAACAACTATCAAGAGACATGAGTGGGAAATTTATTTTAAAGTACATATAAATGGCTAAAAAATATATTTCAAAAAATCAATCTCAATAAAAATAAGAGGTACCATTTTGGACCCATTAGATGAAGAAATCTTTGAAAATGATAATACTTGGAGTATGTAGGGGGCAGAAAACAGGCACACTTGTCCATGTATTAGGGTAGTGCTGTGACACCAACTTTCTGGAGGGTAATTTGGAATATGCATCAAACGAGTAATAACGGTTATGCTGTTTGACCTGGTAATTCTATTTTTGAAATTTGTCCTTAGGAAATGAGTAGAGAGAAATATATTGATGTTCAGTGATGTTTGTTACAATGTTATTTATAACACTAACATACTGGAAACAAATGGAAATGTCTAAAAATAATGGTTTGGTCCATTCACAGGATATGGTATGGCACATTCACAACCACATACAACCATAACACACAGTACAACAAATGGTATACAATACTAAAAACGAAAGCTTGAGTGTTTTCCCATATCCTGAAATATTTGTTAAAAACATCTTTTTTTTTTATATCAAAAATATATGGGGTACAAATGTTTTTTGTTACATGGATGAACTGTATCATGCTGAAGTCAGGGCTTTCATTGTACCATCACCAGAATAGTGTATGTTGGACCTGACAGGTAGATTTTTATCTCTCACTCTCCTCCCATCCGCCCCCTTACTAGTTTTCAATGTCCATAATACCACTTTATGACCATTTATATCTCTCATTTAGTTACCACTTATAAGTGAGAACATGTGGCATTTGTTTTTCCATTCCTGAGATACTTCAGTTAGGACAATGGTTTCCAATTTTGTCCAAGTTGCTGCAAAAGACAATATTTTATTCCTTTTTATGGCTGAGTAGTACTCCATGGTGTGTATGTGTGTGTGCATATATATGTATATATACATATACACATTATCACATTTTCTTCACCCACTCATCAGTTGATAGGCACTTAGGTTGATTCCATATCTTTCCAATTGTTAATTGTGTTGTGATAAACATTTAGGTGCAGGTGTCTTTTTTATAAAATGATTTCTCTTCCTTTGGGTAGATACCCAGCAGTGAGATAGCTCGATTGAATGTTAGGTCTACTTTTAGTTCTCTGAGGAATTTCTGTACTGCTTTCCACACTGGTTGTATTAGTTTACATTCCCACTAACAGTGTATAAGTGTTCCCTTTTCATTGCATCTGCACCAACATCCACTGTTTTTTGTAATAATGGCCATTCTGACAGGGGTAAGGTGGTATATCATTGTAGCTTTAATTTGCATTTCCCTGATAATTAGTGATGTTGATAATTTTTTCATGTTTGGCCATTTGTCTATCTTCTTTTGAGAAAAAAAACTGCTCATGTCTTTTGCCCACTTTTTGATGGAGTTATTTGGTTTTTTCTTACTGATTTGCTTGAGTTCTTCGTGGATCCTGGATATTAGTCCTTTTTTGGATATATAGTTTGCAAATATTTTCTCCCATTCTGTAGGTTGTCTATTTACTCTGTTGATTATTTCCTTTGCTGTGCAGAAACCTTTTAGTTTAATTAAGTCTCATTTATTTATTTTTGTTGTTGCTGTATTTGCTTTGGAGGTCTTATTCATGAATTCTATGCCTAGGCCAATGTCTAGAGGAGTTTTTCCTACATATTCTTCTAGAAATTCTATGGTTTCAGGTCTTACATTTAAGTCTTTAATCCATCTTGAGTTGATTTTGTATATGGTGAGAGACAGGGATCAGTTTCATTCTTCCACATGTGGCTATCCAGTTTCCCCAGCAGCATTTATTGAATAGGGTATCCTTTCTGCTGTGTATGTTTTTTCTCTGCTTTGTTAAAAATCAGTTGGTTGTAGCTAGATTGTTTTATTTCTGGATTCTCTATTCTGTTCCATCAGTCTATATGTCTACCTTTATACTAGTACCATGCTGTTTTGGTTACTATAGCCTTGTAGTATAATTTGAAGTCAGGTAATGTGATGCCTACAGATTTGTTCTTTTTGCTTAGGATTACTTTGGCTATTTGGGCTCTTTTTTGGTTCCATATGAAGTTTACGATGATTTTTTTCCAGATCTGTGAAAAATGATTTTGCTTACATCAAAAAGACAAGAGAGATCACAAATTAACAGCCTAATATCACATCTTTAGGAACTAGAAAAAGAAAAACAAACCAAACCCAAAGCTAGCAGAAGAAAAAAATAACAAAGCCCAGAGCTGAACTAAACAAAATGCAATCAAAAAAAAAAAAAAATACAAAGGATTCATGAAACAAAAAGTTCCTTCTTTGAAAAGATAAACAAAATCAATCAATCACTAGCTAGATTAACCAGAAATAGAAGAGAAAGACTCAAATAAGCTCAGTCAGAAATGAAAAAGGAAACATTACAACTGATACCACAGAAATACAACATACCATCCATGACTACTATGAAAACCTCTATACACACAAACTAGAAAACCTAGAGGAAATGGCTACATTTTTGGAAACACCCAGTCTCCAAAGCTTGAATCAGGAAGAAATAGAAATCCTGAACAGACCAATAATGAATAGCAAGATTGAAACAGTAACAAAAAATTTCCCAAGAAAAAAAATCCCCAGACCAGATGGATTCACAGCCAAATTATACCAGGCCAACAAAGAAGAACTGCCTCCTATTCTACTGAAACTGTTCATGAAGGAGTGAATCCTCCCTAACTCATTCTATGAAGCCAGTATCATCCTGATGCCAAAGCCAGCAAAGGACACAAAAAAAGAAAACCACAGACCAATGTCCCTTATAAACATTGTTGCAGAAATCCTCAACAAAATATTAGCAAACCAAATTCAACAGCATATTAAAAAGATCATTGAATTTGGTTTGTTATATGATCATCTCAATAGATACAGAAAAAGCATTCGATAATATCCAACATTCCCTCATGATAAAAACCCTCAACAAACCAGACATAGAAGAAACATACCTCACAATGATAAAAGCCATATATGACAAACCCACAGCCAACTTAATTTATACTGAATGGGGAAAAGCTGAAATCATTCCCCCTTAAGAACTAAAACGAGACAATGGTGCCCACTGTTACCATTCCTATTCAACACAGTACTGGAAGTTCTAGCCAGAGCAATCAGGCAAGAAAAAGAAAGGGCATCCAAATCAGAAAAGAGGGGGTCAAACTATTCCTGTTTGCTGACAATATGATCTTATACCTAGAAAACCCTAAAGATTCCACCAAAAGGCTCCTAGAATTGATAAATAAATTCAGTAAAGTCTCAGATTACAAAACCAATGTACACAAATCAATAGTATTTCCATATACTAATAACAATCAAGCTGAGAGTCAAATCAAAGTTAATAGCATTTACAATAGCTGCAAAGAAAATAAAATACCTAGGAATAAACTTAACTAAAGTGGTCACAAGGAAAACTACAAAACACTGATGACAGAAAAGACAGATGACATAAACAAATGGAAAAACAGCCCATGCTCATGGATTAGAAGAATCAACACTGTTAAAATGCCCATACTGCCCAAAGTGATTTACAGATTCAATGCAATTCCCATCAAAAACATGATTTTAATGGCTACTGAGTATTCTATCTAGGATTTATTAATACTCATAGCTTGAAGTATGCATCTCAAAATGTGAACAGTGGTTACCACCACATAGTAGGGCTAAGCACGCTAATTCTCTGCACCATATTTTTCTGCATTTTACAGAATTTTGACATTGAACATTTATTGCTTTAAAACTTAAAAAAGTACGGCAATAACTGACTCAAAACCATCACACAATCGGAAAGATGAGTTGAACTAAAGAAGTTTAGATTTGGTAAAAAAAATGATCAAAAAGGATGTGATGAATCCGAAGCACACAAGAATGAGCTTGTCCAGGGTCCCACAGCCAGTCAATCGCCCAGCCCAACCTCTGCCTCCAGGATGTTGACAGGGCACACTCCTCCCAAAGATGTCTTTATGGATACAGATGGCATTCATTGGTTTGACAGATGTAGTTTTATTAAGGAACGCATCTGATAAACTGCTGTGTTAAGAACCTAACAGATCCTTATTTTCTTCTCAAAATCTTGAGGGATATTATGAAGCAATTGAAGTACTCAAAGCAAAAGTACACTTTACTGGAGTCTATATACATTATAATTAGACCTCAAGTGATACCTTTCATACTTGCTGCATTATTTGTAAGCCTGCTGGTTATATACTCTTTTTTTAATCCCCCACAGGGCCTCACATAGTACTATCAACATAATGGTGTCCAACAGGGCCTTTTGCTGTTGTTTTTTGCATTTGCTTTTGTTGTTCTTTGTTTTTCTAAAAAAATTAATTTTAATATTTATCATTTTAATTCATGCCAAATAGTAATAGAAACAAAAATAACATCCTCTGCCTTCCCCTCCCTATTGATCCCTCGTCTTATACAGTCATAAGAAGGCATAAGAAAAACTATGTTAGACTTGTTAAGCTATTTCTTCTGTCATTTACCTGTATATTCCCAAGTGATATGTATGTGCTGTTATTTCTTAATTACTTATTTTAGACATTATCATTTGTCTTCCTGTTCTGATAGATATAAATTTAGCTGAAGTGTACTTTTCTCTCCCTTCCCTATGCCCTCAGTGTAATTATACCACAGTTGTTGGGTTTACATTATTATTTGTATCATGTACATAGTATTCACATGAGCCAGGCAGAATATAACTTTTTCTTAAATTATCATCTCTTTAAAAATAACTTAGTTTTCTACATACCTGTCCTGTAGTCTTCCAACGTGCTGTATGAGCAGCCCCGAGGCTCTCTGTCTCAGCAAATCCACTGGTTCCGTGATTTCCCATTGAGCCCTCTGTTTTACTGCTCTGCACTGGCTTGTGTGCTTCCTGGACCTGCGGCACAACTTGCTCCAAGTCCTATCTTGGATTTCCTCCTTTTAAGTCCGGCGCCTTCCATGCAACTGGTTTACAAGCTTATTTTCCTGGAACACTTCCTCCGCTGTCGTTCCAGGAGAGGGCAAAGATGGTAAACTTTTGAATGCTCGAATGTCTACAAATGTCTTTCAGTTGACTGAAAGTTTAGCTGAATATAGACTGCTAGGTTGAAAACTATTTCCCTCTGAATGTGGGGATAATTTTTCGTTGGTTTCCTAGAGCTGTTGGTGAAAGTGTGCTGTCATTCTGGCTTCTCTGTCCTTACATGTGACCTGTATACTTCTCTCTGCACAGCACTGTCCAACAGACATAGAACACAAACCATCTATGTCATTTACAACTTTCTAGTAGCCACTTTAAAATAAAGTAAGAAGAAACAAGTAACATTAGTTTTAATAATGTTTTATTTAGCTCATGTCAAAAATATACTATCATTTCAACATGAGAGCAATATAAAAATTATTAATAAGATATTTTACATTTTTTTGTGCTAAGCCTTCAAAACCTAGTGTCCATTTTCTACTTTGAACACATCTCAATTCTGACGAGCCACATCTCAAGTGCTGAGCAGTCACCTATGGCCGGTGACTACCCTACTGGACAGTGTGGACCCACCAGCTTCCAGGATTCTCTCTTGATCCCTACTATACCGCAATTTCCGACCAATGTATGTCTAGGTGTGGGTCCTTTTCATTGTGCTGGGCATCCGTTGGGCCCCTTCAATCATACAGTGGATTCATACACTGGAATTCTGAGAGGTTTGCTTGAAGAAGAAGAAAGAAGAAGGAGAAGCATGAAGAAGAAGAGGAAGGGAGAAGGGAGAAGGAAAAGAAGAAGAATATTGTTATTATTACTATTTTTATGCCATTTCTTCCCACGCTTTTTTCAGTTCCTCTTTCTGAAACACCTATTAGATATCAGACCTTCTGGATTGATTCTTTAAATTAATTACTCTTTCTCTACTATCCCTTTCCATTTTACTTCCCTTTTGTTCTACTTCCTGGGAAATTACTATTACACTCTAACCCTTATTTGATGTTTTTAGTTCATCTGCCATCATTTAAAGTTTCCTGAATTTTTCCTTGTTCTCTATCATAACACCTGCTTCATGAATGCAATATCTTCATTTATTTGTCTGAGGATATTAATAAAGGATTCTTAAAGTCTTACTCCGTTCTCTTCATCACTTCTGTTTACCCTAATTTCTGCTCTCCTGGTATTTGTTTGGATCTGTCTGCCTTTGAGTAGCCAGCAGAGTTAGGGGAGGGGCCTACACCTGACAACCAGAAATAATCTAGGAACAGCTTAAGGAAGAGTATTTCATTGTTCAGTATGCAGCTTTAGTATGAGTATTTCATTGTTCAGAGTGCAGGTTTAATTTTAACTCTCCCTCCTTCCCTCCTTCTTTTTTTAAAGCTCTGAGCCACACCTCTCCAGTGTGTTCGGTGTCTGTCCGGAGGAGCCGCTACCCTTCCAGGCCCGCAGAAACCTACAGTCTCTGGCCTGGGGCAAAAGGCGTGGCGATGTGCGCACTGCGCTGTTGGCTGAGGAGCAGCACAGCCGGCCACGCGCGTACTCCCCTCCCTCCCGTCTGCGTTTGGCCCGCGCAGGCCCCGCAGGCTGGGGCTCGGCCTCTCCCACGCGGCCAAGCCAATGACCTCTGCCGCATGGCTCCTCCCCTCCGAAAGTATCTGTGGAAGTCCCTTGTCTGTTCATGTTCCTTTCCTGTTTTCTTTATCGTATTTAATGCATTTTTATTTATTCTGTTCCTCTAATTTTAGTGAGGTCTCAGGAGGAAGAGGATATTAAAATGGTTTCTGTATCATCTGCAATTGAAAGTCCTCCGTTACAGACTTTGTATGTATACTCTGCTCCTGATTTTTGGTTAGAAAAAGTAATAATTATAGCATCCATTATGAAAGCTATGTCTGCATGACATACTATAATTTGCAAAATGGTCTATGGTTATATTCAGTACAATACACCATAGCCAATATAATACGAAATATTTTATTTCGGCATAATCATTTCATGGAGAAGTATTTGATCATTACACCTATTTTTGAAAGACAGATATGAATAATATTTGGAACAGTACTATGACTGATTATTTTCTTTCCTGATTGCTAACACAATTTGGTTGATAGCAATCGTTCTGGGAAAATTTTTACAACATTTAAAAAATATAAATGAAGATTTGGTTGGTAGTCAGAAAATAACCTTCCCAGAAAGAAATTGCTATGTTTAAAAAATATAAACTAAAATTCTTAGCTTTGTCTGATGCAAAATTAGATTTTTTTTTATACAGTCAAGTAATTTATTTTTTTTTAGCGTATTATGGGGGTACAGATGTTTAGGTTATGTATGTTGCCCTTACCCCTCCCCCCCACGAAATTAGATTTTTAAATTTTATTTACTCATTAATATTTTATGTCATTTTTACTTAATTAAATAATTCTTATGTACTTGTCAGGATTCTTCAGAAAATAGAGGGTATGCTCTTCTGGGATTTAGAAGAGAATCTCTTGACTGGCCTATTTCCAGAGGTGTGGGCAGGGCTAAAGGAAGCCACAGGGGATCTGACAGTCCCAGAGGCCAGCAAGAGTGGCCCGAAGGGCCAGGGCAGGAAATGGTGCTCATGGCCAGTGAGCGCTTGAGCTGTCATCTCAGTGGATTCAGCCCCGGACAGGCAGGGAGGGTGTGGAGGTAGAAATCACCTGGCACCTCTCTCTTCTTGCTCCTGGCCCTTCCTTCACCTGTCGACTCAACCCAACCAAAAGCAAGAGAAGGACATGTGTGGGCCGTGCCCACCACAGGGGCCCCGCCCCTGAGGCTAGGAGCTAGAGAAGGGCAGAGAACCAGAGAGAAGGGTGGGAATGGGGCAAAGGATTAGAACCTGCTGCTCACAGTACAAACTTGTCAGTGTGGGCTTAGTTTGGAGAGAATCTAAAAACTATTTGGTTACTGTAGGACTTGGGATAATGGTATCTCCCATTCCAACTGCTCTCTGAGGTTTCAATTCACTATTCTCTTTAGCTTTAGAAATTCTGTGTTCCAAGCAAGGACTACCTGGTGGTTCTGCTTGAAAAGAACCTATTTTACACATTTTAGATTTTCTGAAGAGAGATGGAAATTATAATTTCTTCACAGTCGAAGCAAAACAGAAATGTTTATATTTTTCCTTGAACACTTTATGTAGTGTTAACAGTTTAATTTAAAATGTAAGTGAAAATCCAGTTCTCAAGTCTACAATTCCAACCTTCTCATTTAATTTGCTGACTTCTCTGTGCTTCACATTTGAAATTTAATGATCGCTTAATAATATATCCGTGTGGATTTTCTTTTACTGCCTATGAAAGATGGCACTTTTAGTAAAGTCTTAAGCATGTTAATAAAAATTCACTTTATTATTATTTTTTACTTTGATTTCATGGAGCTATTTGAGGGTTAATCTTTTGGCCGTCACACATGCGGAACTCCTTTGAGTTCAATGGGTGTTGTGTGCATGGAGGAACTTGAGAATTGGGCCCTTGGTTTATTTCTGGAATACTCACTTGAATTGCCTCTGCTTAGTTTTCCAAAGGTGGCTTCCCAGTTCTCTATTCATTTGTGCACTGCCCCTCTCTTTCCCTTTGTAAATTTGGACAATTCACAATTCAAAACTCTGACCCTCTCTTTGGTTTCCAGAAGTTCTGGTCTATGAAGCACAGTTGCTTAGCAACAGGTGAACTAGCTGTTCCTCTCTATGGTGGACTACAAAAGAGCTGATCAGAACCTCCACAAACTCTTATTTATCAAAGGAATATAAATGCAATTTCTTACACTATATTATTGATGGACTGTATAATGTAATGTCTGTCTTTAAACTGCAGCAAGATAGAAAATGTATGTTTTAAAATCAAATGTTTCTTATTAAAATTTGCATGCTTGATTTTACAACAATCCTTTTGCTTAAAAGTATTCCTTTTAATGAAATAAATTTATCCCCTAAATTTAAACCAAAGAAAGTGGACACGATTTTAAGCTGATTATAAAAACTCCAAAATACCTTTTCTTATTAAAGTTTATTTCTTATAAATAGTGTTTGGAATAGAAGAGTGGTGACAAAATAATTTTCAGATATTTTGTATCAAATTAAATATACAGCAGAAGCTAGTTTGGGATTCACAAATGCAGTACTATGACACTTTGATAAATCAAAGAGTTTTAAAAAACATCTTTAAGAAACTCTAAAGTGAAATTCTCTTGAGCTGAGGAACAAATAAAACTAAGGTAAATTTGGTAGTTTCTCATTTAGCAATAAAGAACCACAACATTGCAGATTCTTTACCTGCCAAACTGTTCTAAAAATCCCTCTTGCTAGAGAAGGAGAGAAAAAAGTATATTTAGACTACTTGGGAAACACACACACACACACACACACACACACACACGATTGCCTACAAACAAAACAAAAATCCCACAAGTTTAAATTTTATAAGATTTTTAAAGTTTGGATATGTCCTGTGCTGGCCAAGATGGAGTAAGCACACTACAACTTAGCTCTCCCACTCATCAGAACTAAGAATTCCGGAAAAAACTAAATAACAACTCCCTAAACACTCTGGAAGATAAACATGGCAGGCAAATTGGAAGGGGGAGGGTGACAACACGTGAACAAGCCACTGACACAGGAATGTGTTTTCCAGTTTTCTATTCTTTTTGAGGGGTGGAGACCTTGGGTGGAGGTACTGGGAGAAGGGAGAGGGGAAGGGTGGGAGTTAGTTTTCTGTTCTTTTAACCCTCTCAGCTTTGACACAAAGGTGGCCCCGTCGAAGAACTCCCCAGTTGATGTGTGCCGCAAAAAATCCAAGAAAAGCCTCGTCTTCCTGGCCCCCGAGGACCAGGAAAAGGAGCCCCTGCGAACCAAAGTATGCAGGGGAAATCCCTATGTTCTCTTTCTCTCTCTCTCCTTTTTCTTTCCCAGTCCTGTTGTGAGGGAGACCCTAGTCAACGTCCTATGAAAAAACAGGACAGGCAACAAAAACTCCGAGAGGTTCCTGTGAGCCAAGTAGTGTATGCTGGGGAACCGCAGAGAAGAGAGAGCTACTAATTTTGTGTATGAACTGGCGCAAGTCCTGGGCTCAGACCTAGGCCGCACGTGCACAGACCCAAAGAAGCGAGTGGAGTCTTGGAGACTGCCGCTGGAAACATCGCCCCAGAGGGAGAGACAGCATTTGCAGTCTGAACCTCACTGCTTAAACCAATATTTTCCAGGGGATTTTAATAGGCTGCAGAGTCTCACAAAGTCTCACAACATACTTTCCAAAACATTCAGGACATAATCCAAAATTACTAGATTTTCAAGGAACCGGGGAAGTATGACCTATCCACAACAGAAAAAAGAATTAACACATGTCAATCCAAAAATGACTCAGATGTTGGATCATCAGACAAAAAGTTAAAGCAACTATTAATATTATAACCATGCTCTTAGGATGAAAAGAAAGATAGAAGTTCTTGATAGAGACATAAAGCTATGGAAGTTCTGTATGGGAATTTTAGAACTGAAAAACAACATTTCTGAAGTTAAAAAATGTAATGGATGGACTTAATAGGAGAATGAAAATAAAAGTAGAAGGAGTTAGTGACCTGAAGACAGATCCACAGAAATTAACCAATTGGAGGAATGCTGAGAAAATGGATTAAATACAATGAACAGAGCTTCAGGAGCCTGTGAGACAAGATCAGAAGATCTCATATTTCTGTCATTGCAGTCTCAGAAAGAAGAAAGGAATTGGTACAGACATACACAAAAGATGTTTTTAGAAATAATTGCTGAAAACTTCCTAAATTTAATGAACAATATAAATACACATTCAAGAAACTCAGCAAAATCCAAACAAGATGCACAGCACATCATAATCAAACTGCTGAAAATCAAAGATAAAAAAATCTTGAAAGTAGCCAAAGAAAACAAAACATTAGTTATAGGCAAAAACAATTTGAATTGCAGGCAATTGTGATAGCTAATCAAAAATCATGTAGGCCAGAATGCAGTGGAATGATACCTTTGAAGTACTCACAGAAAAGAATCATCAACCCAGAATTCTATATCAAATGAAAATATTCTTCAGGGATTACTGAAGAATTCTAAAATATATCCACAAATTCATTGACGATCCTCCCCTCAGAAGTTGGAGCCTAACTCCCCTCCCCTGAGTATGAGGTAGAATCAGTGACTGACTCCTAATGTTAGGGTATGGCAGAAGTGACATTTTATAATACTGAAATTTTAGTTATTATTGTTTAGTTAATACCAATCCCCTCACAACATGGTTCAAATTTGAGTTGCCAGGGTAATTTAACGGTAATTGCACGAAGTACAAACTTTATGCTAGCTCTCCAGCCCACAATTCACTCCATAAATAACAGATGTACATCATGATCAGTGACTAATCATGTCACTTCTTTCCAAAGCCTGTGGGTGATTGGTCACTGTGTGTCTGTGTTCAGTTCACACACAGACAGCAAAGTGTGAGTTGTGCTGTAAACACAACTTGCCTCCCAGTGATAAACTCGTATTCCATTTTCAAAAAGTGGCTATTCAAAAGAGAAAATCGACCAACAAAAATTAAAGTACAGCAAAGAAAAGAAAACTGAAAACACTCAAAGTGAAATGCAAATCAAACATAAATGGGGTTGTTGAAGACACAGCTGACCGTGGGGATGCTGACCCTGCTGCCATTTCAGAGGCTCTCCGTGTGCAAGCCAGAGGAACTTAATGAAAGTGAGTTTACCAAATAAACGAGGAGAGTGGTTGTGATGAAAAGGATGAAGATGTCCCAGAGGAAGAGATGGCAGCAAAAACCTTCACATTAAAGGGACTTGGAGAGACTTCACAACTTTGAAATCTCAGAGGATAAAATGTTGGAAGGTGATCCAAACTCAGGAGCATGACAAGTTGTTAAAACGTAGCAAAGGTGCTGGTTTCCTACCATCAGGTATACAACTTATGAAAAAGACAAGCACTATTCAAATGCCTTTTGATAAGTTTTTACGAAGACATCAAACACTTTAATTCCTAGTGCTGCTAATGTTTAAAATTACAGTGTACAAAAATATTAATTTTACTGTTTTGTTTATTTCCTTATACATTTATAACTAACAGTATAAGAGTCTTTAATATTTTGAAAGAAATTTTCAAAAGCCACAAAATATTGAAATTTTACCCATTGATTATTAACAGCACAATGTCAATATTAATGACACAGTGTTAACTTCGATGGTCATTTGTTACAATTCTGATCTGCTGTGCAAAGTGAGGACTGTCTGTTTTATGTTGGGAGACTGTATTCTGCTAAAATGCTCTGAAGAATGTTTCATTTTTTGTTTTACCAGGCAATCAACCTGGTTAGCCACAGACTGTAAATCCTGCCTTGCCTTCTATTGGTGGCGGTCTCCATGTCAGTTCAAGGCGCTGCTGTGTGCTGCTTAGGCTCTGCCTTTGGCACGTGCAGCTCTGGGCCGAGCATGGACCTGTGTCAGTTCATGCACAGAATTAGAGAATTTCATGCCAGGTCTCTCCTCTCCAGGATTTGTCCCAAGACTCCCTGGTTCCCAGAAGTCCCCTTTTCCTGCTGCTCTGGCTTAGAAAGGTGAGGTCCTCTCTGATTGCTACCTGCCCACACTGTCCCCTGATTTTGCCAAAAGGAGCTGCCCTCAGGCATGAAACAGAAAAAATAAAGATGGATTCCCTCCACCTTCTTCAGACCACAGGATGACTTCTTCCTGCTTTCTCTGGCTGAAAAGACAGGTTTCCTCTCAGAGGTACAGTTCACTGTGACACTGCTTTGATCTCAGCAGTACTTCTCCATGATTAGGGTCATCTTTAGGTCAACACTGAGAGAGAAAAAAGATTAAAAACGAAAAAAACAAAAAAACGAAAACAAAAACCAGGGATTACAGCCACATTCTCTAGCTTGCAGGGTCCCCATTTATCAGAACTTTTAAAGAAAGTTCCAGACTGTTTTCCCACCAGCAGCGCATTAGAATTCCAGTTCTTCCACATCCTCCTCAGAACTTAATATTAGGCAGTCTTTTAATTTTAGCCATTCTAAATAGAGGTGTAGTAGTATCTCAATGTGGTTTTTTTTTTTTTTTAATTTCAGGGTATTATGAGGGTACAAACATTATGGTTACACTTTATGTCTTTGCCTCACCCAAGCAAGGGTCAGAGGCATGCCCTTTCCCCAACAATGCTCCCCGTGTCCTTTAGTTGCGGGTTTACCTCCGCATCCTCCTAATCCTTGGAGAGTATTACTGCCATATGAGCACCCTAGTGTTGATCAGTTAGTACCAATTTGATGGCGAGTACAAGTGGAGCCCATTCTTCCGATCTTGTGGTACCTCACTTTGGATAATGGGCTTAAGTTTAATCCAGGAAAGTATAAGAGGTTCTAGATCACTGTGGTTTCTTATGATTGAGTAATATTCCATTGTATGCATATACCAAATTTTAATAATCCCTTCATGGATTGACAAGCACTTGGATTGTTTCCACATCCTTGCAATAGTGAATTGTGCTGCCATAAACATTCGGGTGCAGATGTCTTTATCATAGAATGCTTTGTGCTCTTTTGGGTAGATGCCTAATAGTGCTATTGCTGGATCGAATGGTATTTCTATTTTTAGTTCTTTGAGGCATCTCCAAATTCTTTTCCACAGAGGTTGCACTAATTTGCAATCCCACCAGCAGTGTAAGAGTGTTCCTGACTCTCCACATCCTAGCCAGCATTTGTTGTTTTGGGATTTTTTGAAAGAGGCCAATCTCACTGGGATTAGGTGATATCTCATTGTGGTTTTGATTTGCATTTCTCTAATGATTAGAGATGTTGAGCATTTTTTTATATGTTTGCTGGCCATTATTCTGTCTTCTTTTGGAAAGTTTCTGTTCATTTCCTTTGCCCATTTGTTGATGGGGTTGTTTGATTTTTTCTTGTTGATTTTTTTCAGTTCTAGATAGATTCTGGTTATCAGCCCTCTATCAGATGTGTAGAGAGCAAATATTTTCTCCCATTCTGTGGGCTGTTTATTCGCTCTAATGATAGTTTCCTTGGCAGTGCAGAAGCTTTTTAATTTGATCAGATCCCATTTATTTATTTTTGTTGCTGCAGTGATTGCTTTGGGGTTTTTCTTCAAGAATTCCTTGCCTAGGCCGATGTCTGAAAGGGTCTTCCCAACATCTTCTTTTAGAATTCTTAAGATTCCATGGACAAATTCCTGGAAACATGCAACCTCCCTAAGTTCACCCAGGAGGTAACAGAATATCTGAATAGACCAATCTTAAGCTCAGAAATTGGAGCAGCAATCAAAAACCTCCCAAAACGTAAAAGTCCCGGACCAGATGGCTACACTTCAGAGTTTTACCAAATATTCAAAGAAGATCTCACACCTATACTACAGAAATTATTCTACAATACCGAGAAAGATGGTATCCTCCCTAACTCATTCTACGAAGCCAATATTACCTTGATACCAAAGCCAGAAAAGGACATGATAAAAAAAGAAAACTTCAGACCAATATCCCTTATGAATATAGATGCAAAAATCCTCAATGTGTTTTAAAACAGATTTATGAAGACATAATTCAGATACAATCTACCCATTGAAAGTGTACAATATAATGGTTTTTGGTATATTAATTTTTAAAAATTGTGGTAAAATATATAACATAAAGTTCCCATTTAACCATCTTTAGGTGTACAATTCAGTAGCTTTAATTACATTCACAATGTGCAACCATCATCACTATATTGTTCCCTAATTTTTATCACCTCAAACAGAAACTCTATGCTATTAAGCAATAGCAATAACTCCCCATTCTACCTCCTCCTATGCCCAAGTAATCTCTGATCTACTTTCTGCTTCTGTGAATTTGTCTATTCTAGATATTTCATATAAGAGGAATCATCTAATATTTGCCCTTTTGTGTCTGGCTTATTTCACTTAGCACAATGTTTCCCAGCTTCACCCATGTTATAGCATGTATCAGAACTTCATTCCTTTTTATAGCTAAATAATATTTCATTGTATGATATACCACATTTTATTTATTCATTCATCTGTTGTGGGTACTTGGGGTGTTTTCAGCTTTTGACTATTGTGAATAATGCTGCTATGAATATTGCTGTATCTGTTTCAGTCCTGTTTGAATTCCGTTGGGCATATACCTAGGAGTGGAATGCTGGGTTACATGGTAATTATATTTTTAGCTTTTTGAGGAACTGAAACACTGTTTTCCATAGTGGCTACAACATTATATAATCCCACCAGCAATGGATTAAGTGTTCAAATTTCTCCATATCTTCATCAATACTTATTTTCCATTTTTTAAATTGTAACCATTCTAGTGTGTGCATCTCATTGTGATTTTGAATTGCATTTCTCTAATGACTAATGCTGTTGAGTATCTTTTCATGTTTACTGGCTATTTGCATAACCTGTTTGGAGAAAGTCTATTCGAATCCGTTGAACACTTTTGAATTGGGTTATTTTTTGTTGTCGTTTTGTTGAGTTGTAAGAGTTCTTTATATATTCTGCATATTAGTGCCTTATTAGATATATGATTTACAAGTATAGTTTCCCATTCTTTGGGTTGTCTTATACTCTCCTGATAGAGTTCTATGATACACAAAAGTTTTAAATTTTGATGAAGTCCAATTTAGCTATTTTTCCTTTGATTACCTATGCTTTTGGTGTCATACTTAAGAAATCATTGCCTAATCCAAGGTCACAGATTTTCACCTATGTTTTCTTCTAAGAGTTTGATAGTGTTCGTTCTTAAGTTTCAGTCTTTGATCCATTTTTAATTAATTTTTGTACATGGTGTAAGGTAACGGTCCAACTTCATTCTTTTGAGGATGTTCATAGCCAGTTTACTTAATATAATTTATTGAAAACACTGTCACTTCCCCCACTTTGAATGATCTTGTCACCTTTGTTTAAAATCAATTGACCATATATATCGATTTTATTTTGGGGTTCTCTATTCTATTCCATTGATCCTTCTGTCTATTCTCAAGCAAGTACCACACTGTTTTGATTACTGCAGCTTTGTAGTAAGTTGTGAAATAGAGAAGTATGAGTCCTCCAACTTTGTTTTTTCTCTTTCAAGATTGGTATCACTATTTGGGGTACCTTGAGATTCCATTTGAATTTTGGAATAAATTTTCTGCTTCTGTTAAAAGCACCATAGGGTTTTTGTTTTGTTTTGGTTTGGTATTTGAGACAAGGTGTCACTCTGTTGCCCAGGCTGGAATGCAGTGGCACAATCATGGCTCACTGTAGCCTTGAACTCCTGGGCCCAAGCCATCCTCTTGCCTCAGCCTCCCAAGTAGCTGGGACTATAGGCACGTTCTACCATGCATGACCAGCTAATTTTTCTTATTTTTTTGTAAAGACAGGGTCTTGCCCAGGCTGGTCTCAAAATCTTGGCCCGAAGCAATCCTCCCGTCTTGGTCTCCCAAAGTGCTTGGATGAGCCACCAACCCTGGCAGCCCTAGGGGTATTGATCCATAGATTACTTTGGGTAGTACTGTCATCTTAGTAATATTAAATGTTCCAGTGCATGAACATGGAGTGTATTTCCATTTATTTTTGTCTTCTTTAATTTCCTTCAGCAATGTTTTGTAATTTACAAGTCTTTTACCTTCCAGATTAAATTTATTCCTATTTTATTTTTTCTGATGCTATTGTAAATGGAATTATTTTTTAAATAACGTGCTGAGTTTGTTCACTGCAAGTGTATAGAAACACAACTGATTTTTTCATGATGATTTTGTATCCTGAAACTTTGCCGAATTCATTTATTAGGTCTAACAATATTTTTGTGGCTTTTAAAGGATTTTCTACATACAAAATCATGTCATCTGTGAATGGAAATAATTTTACTTCTTCCTTTCCAGTTTGGATGCCTTCTATTTCTTTTTCTTAGCTGAATGCTGCATCTAGGACTTCCAGGACTGTGTTGAATAGAAATAGCAAGTGGACATCCTTGTCTTGTTTCTGGTCTTAGAGGGAAAGCTTTACATCTTTCACCATTACGATGTCAGCTGTGGGTTTTTCATATATGGCCTTCATCATATTGGTATCCCTTTTATTCCTAGTTTACTGAGGGTTTTTATCATAAAAGGGAGTTGAATTTTTCAATGCTGTTTCTGTATCAATTGAGATAATCATGTGTTTTTTCCCCTTTCATTCTAAAGTGGCATATTGCACTGGTTGATTTTTCATGCTGAACCACCCTTGAACCATTCCAGGAGTAAATCTCATTTGAACATGATGCATAATCCTTTTAATATGGTGCTGAATTCACTTTGCTAGTATTTTATTGAGAATTTTTGCATCTATATTCATCAGGGAAATAGTTCTGCAGGGTTTTTTTGTTTGTTTTTTCTTGTAGTGTCTTCGCCTGGTTTTGGAATCAGGGTAACACTGGCCACAGAGAATGTGTTTTAACATGTTCATTCCTTTTCAATTTTTTTTTTTCTTTTTTGAGACAGGGTCTTGCTCTGTCATCCAGGCTGCAGTACAGTGGCATCATCGTAACTCACTGCAACCTCAAACTCCTGGGCTCAAGTGATCCTCGTGCTTCAGTCTCCCGAGTAGCTGGGACTATAGGTGCACGCTACTAAGCCCAGCTAATTTTTCTATTATTTGTAGAGATGGGGTCTCGCTCTTGCTTAGGCTGGTCTTGACCTCCTGGCCTCAAGTGATTCTCCCACCTCAGCCTTCCAAAGTGCTAGGATTACAGGCATGAGCCACCATGCTTGGGCTGCTTTTCAATTTTCTGAAGAGTTAAAGAAGGATGAACATCAATTGTTCTTTAATGTTTCATGGAATTCACCATTGAAAACATCTCATTCTGGGCTTTTCTTTGTTGGGAGGCCTTTAATTATTAAACCAATCTTCTTGTAAGTTATAGGTCTATTCAGATTTTCTATTTCTTCTTGAGTCAGTTTTGGAAGATTACGTGTTTCTGTGAATTTATTCATATCATCTAGATTATCCAATTTGTTGAAATACAAATGCTCATACTATTATCTTATAATCCTTTTTGTATTAGTAAAAGCAGTAGTAATATTCCCACTTTCATTTCTAATTTTAGTTATTTGAGTCTTTTCTTCTTTGTTTCTTAATCTTTGTCAATTTTGTTGATATTTCTGAAGAACCAACTTTTGGTTTTGCTGATTTTCTCTATTTTTTCTACTCTCTCTTTTATTTATCTCTGCTCTAACCTTTATTATTTCCTTTCTTTTGCTAGCTTTGAGTTTAGTTTGCTTTTATTTCTAGTTCCTTAAAGTATACAGTAGGCTGCTGATTTGAGATCTTTCTCCTTTTTAAGATATTTTAAAAAATTATTTTTAATTGACACATATGTGTACATATTTATGGAATACAGTGTGATATTTTGATATATGTACACAATGTGTAATGATCAAATTAGGATAATTAGCATATTCATAACTTCAAACATTTACCATTTCTTTGTGTTGGGAGCATTCAAAATCCACTCTTCTTTTTCCTTTTTTAATGCATGCGTTTATATCTATAAACTTCCATCTTAGCACTGCTTTTACAGCTTTCCATAAGTTCTGGTATGTTGCATTTTTGTTTCCATTTGTCTTGAGGTATTTTCTAATTTTCCTTATGATTTCATTTTTGACCCACTGGTCGTTTAAGGATGTGTTGTTTAATTTTTACATATTTGTAAATTTTCCAGTTTTTCTCCTGTTATTCATTTCTAGTTGCATACCATCGTGATCAGAAAAAATACTTCACATAATTTTAATTTATTCAGACTTGTTTTGTAGCCTAACATGTGGTCTATCCTAGAGAATGTTTCAAGGACACATGAGAAGATGGTACATTCTGCTATTGTTGGGTGGCTAATTGGCTTATATTGTTGTACAAGTCCTAGTTTCTTATTGATGTTCTGTCTGATTGTTATATCCATTATTAAAAGTGTTGAAGTATCTAATTACTACTATAGAATTGTCTATTTCTTCCTTTAATTTTGTCCATTTTTGCTTCATATATTTTGTGGTATCTTTTTTATGTGAATTAATACAAATCACTTGAAAGTAGGCTGAAATGAGTTAAAGATGTGTACTATGACGCTAAAGCAACCACTAAAATAGACTGTAAATAATAGCTATTAAAGCAACAAAGGAGACTAAAAAGAATCATGCAAAATACTCAACTGATCCAAATGAAGGCAGAAAAAGAAAAAACAGGAACAAAGAACATATGGGACAAATAGAAAAAAATAGCTAGATGGCAGATTTCTAACGTTTATAGTTGTTATATCATCTTGCTGCACTGAATCATTTATCAATAAATAATGTCCCTCTTTGTTTCTTGTAAACTTTTTCAAAAACTTATTTTGTTTGACTATAATAATAATAGTCACCTCAGCTTAGTTTTGGTTACTATTTGCATGGAATATATTTTTCCATTCTTTCACATTCAATGTCATTGTGTACTGATATTCAAAGGGAATAACATGTAGACAGTATATTGATGAATCTTTTTTATCTGATCTTTCAAATCTGTGTTTTAATAGAAAAGATTAATCCATTTATGTTTAATGTCATTACTGATAAAGAAGAATTTACTTCTGCCATTTAGCTGTTTGTTTTCTATGTGCCTTATATGTTTTTTTGGCTGCTCAATTCTTCCATTACTACTTCTTATTGGTGTTCAGCTAATTTTTTATAGTATATCACTTTAATTTCTTTGTATTTCCCATTCTGTATATTTTTTAGTTATTTTCTTATTGGTTACCTTGAGAATTACAAGTAACATTTCAAACTTATAACAAGTTTGTTTGAATAATAACTACTTAGTCTCAACAGATTACAAATACTCTATGCCTATATTTCTCCATTTCTCCCCCTTGTGTTGTTATTATCACAAATGACCTCCTTATGCATTGTAGTCACATTAACATAGATTTATAATTATTGTTTTATACATTTAATTAACATAGGAAAAAGAGAAGTAACAAACCAAACCAGAAGTAGGATACTATCCTATTTTATATTTACTTACGAAGTTGCTGTCACTAATGTTCTTTATTTTTTCATATGGCTTCAAGGTACTGTTTGGTGTCCTTTCATTTCAGCCTGAAGGACTTTCAGCCTTTGGCATTTCTTACGTAGCACACCTGCTGGTAACGAACTTCCTCAGCTTTCATTTGTCTGGGTATGTCTTAATTTCTCTTTCATTCTCGAAGTATGCAGGCATACCTCATTTTATTATGCTCTGCTTTATTGCACTTTACAAACATTGTTTTTTTATAAGTTGAAGGTTGTGGCAACCTTGCACCGAGCAAGTCTGTCAGCATCATTTTTTCGGCAGAAAGTGCTCACTTCACACCTCTGTGTTATATTTGGTACTTCTCCTAATATTTTAAACTTTTTCATTGTTATCATATCTCTTCTGGTAATCTGTGATTAGTAATCTTTGATGCTACTATTGACTTGTTTTAGGATGCAACAAACTTTGCCAATATAAAATAGCAAACTTAACTGATGAACGCTGTGTGTGCTCTCACTGCTCCACTAACCAGCTGTTCCTTTGTCTCTCTCCTGTGGCCTCTCTATTCCCTGAGACGTAACGATATTGAAATTAGGCCATTCGATAGCCCTATGATGGCCTCTCAGTGTTCAAGTGAAGGGGAGAGCTAAACATCGCTCAGTTTACATCAAAAGCTAGAAATGATTAAGCCTAGTGAGGAAGGCTTGTCAAAATCCAAGATAGGCTGAGAGTTAGGCCTCTTGCACCAAATAGTTATCCATGTTGTGACTGCAAAGGAATAGTTCTTGAAAGTAATTATAAGTGCTATTCTAGTAAACATGTAATGAAAAGAAAGCAAAACAGCCTATTGCTGATACAAAATTTTAGTTATTTGGATAGAAGATAAAACCAGCCACAACATTCCCTTAAAGGCAAAGCCTAATCCAGAGTAAGGCCCTAACTCTCTTCAGTTTTATGAAGGCCAAGAGAGGTGAGGAAGTCACAGGAGAAAAGTTTGAAGCTAACAGAGGTTGGTTCATGAGGTTTAACATACTGCCATGTGAGTTGTATGTAACTCATGCTAGTTTTGAGCCTGGAGCCTCATGAAGCATATGTAACTCACATTTCTCTTCACTCCGGAAGTTGTGTGAACTATTTTTCAAGTTGTATATAACTCAGACACAGAACACAATAAAAAACAATTTTTTCATTAAATTAGAAAGAATCATTTTGTTTTCAAAGTTTTTATTCTATATTCACAATACACTGTGGCCCTTAGGGAAAAAAAAATTTTTATAGCATGGTGCTCAATGTGTTAAGGAACAAAGCCATCTCCATAATATAAAAGTACAAGGTGAAGTAGAAAGTTATCCAGAAGATCTGGCTAAGATCATTGATGAAGGTGGCTACACTGAACAAAAGATTTTCAATGTAGATCAAACGCCCTTATATTGGAAGATGCCATCTAGGACTTTTACAGCTAGAGAGGAGAAGTCAACACCTGGTTTCAAAGCTTCAAAGGACAGGTTGACTCTCTTGTTAGGAGTTAATGCAGCTGGTAACTTTAAGTTGGAGCCAATACTCATTTGCCATTCCAAAAATCCTAGGGCTGTTAAGAATTGTGCTAAATCAACTCTGTCTTTGCTCTATACATGAAATGACAAAGCCTCGATGACAGCACATCTGTTTACCACATGGTTTACTGAATATTTTAAGTCCACTGTTGAGATCTGCTCAGAAAAAAAGAATCCTTCAAAATATTGCTGCTCATTGACAATGCACCTGGTCACCCAAGAGTTCTGATGGAAATGTACAAGGAGATTAATGTTATTTTCATGCCCGCCTGCCAATACAACATCCATTTGGGAATACATGGATCAAGGAATAATTTTGACTTTCAATTCTTACTACTTAAGAGAGACATTTTGTAAGGCTACAGCTGGCACAGATAGTTATTCCTCTGATGGATCTGGACAAACTAATTTGAAAACTTTCTGGAAAGCATTCACCATTCTAGATACTATTAAGAACATTTGTGATTCAGGAGAGGAGGCCAAAATATTAACATTAACAGGAGTTTAGAAGAAGCTGATTCCAACCCTCATGGATGACTTTGAGGCATTGAAGACCTCAGTGGAGGAAGTGACTGCAGATGTGGTGGAAATAGCAAGAGAACCAGAATGAGAAGTGGAGCCCAAAGATGTGACTGAATTTCTACTGTCTCATGATAAAACTTGAATGGATGAGGAGTTCTTATGAATGAGCAGAGAAAGTGGTTTCTTAAGAGGAATCTATTCCTGGTAAAGATGATGTGAACATTGTTGAAATGACAACAAAGGATTTAGAATATTACATAACTTAGTTGACAAAGCAGTGGCAAGGTTTGAGAAGATTGACTCTAATTTTGAAAGAAGTTATACTGTGGGTAAAATGCTATCAAACAGCATCACATGCTACAGAAAATTTTTCATGAAAAGAAGAGTCAATCAATGCAGCAAGCTTCACTGTTGCCTTATTTTCAGTAACTGCCACCCTAATCTGTCAGCAGTCATCGACATTGAGGCAGGACCCTCCACCAGCAAAAACATTATGACTTGTTGAAGGCTTAGATGATTATTAGTATTTTTTAGCCATAAAGTATTTTTTTTTTGCCATAAAGTATTTTTAAATTAAGATATGATCATTCTTTTTTATACATAATGCTCTTGCATACTTAGACTATAATACAGTACAAACATAACTTGTATATGCACTAGGAAACAAAAAAAAATTGTTTGACTCACCTTATTGCAATATTTGGTTTATTT
The DNA here is from genome assembly GCF_000956105.1 of Propithecus coquereli. NCBI lineage: Eukaryota > Metazoa > Chordata > Mammalia > Primates > Indriidae > Propithecus > Propithecus coquereli. The sequence continues at coordinate 148,935 of NW_012155174.1, forward strand.
GTGGTGGTCTGGAATCAAACCCACAATATTTCTGAAGTATGCCAGTAGTTTTGCTGGATATAGAATTCTTGGTTGAGTTTTTTTTCTTCCAGAACTTTAAGTATGTCTTGCCACTTCTGGCCTCCATAGTTTCTGGGGGAGAAATCAGCTGTTAATGTTATTGAGGATCCCTTGTATGTGATGAATTCCTTCTGTCTTCCTGATTTCAAGATCCTCTCTTTGTTTTTGGGTTTTGACAATTTGATTATAATGTGTCTTTGTGTAGATCTTGAGTTTATCTGGCTTAGAGCTGGTGGAGCTTCATGGAAATATTCATGTCTTCATTAGATTTGTAAACTTTTGGCCATTATTTTTTCAAATATTTTTTCTGTCCCTTTCTCTATCTCTTTTCCTTCTGGTATTTCTATAATTTGTATGTTGGTACACTTGGTAGTGTTTGACAGGTCCCTCGGGATTTGTTCATTTTCTTTATTCTTTTTTTCTTTCTGCTCCTCAGACTCAGTAATTTCAATTGTCTATTTCTTTGTATGTTTTGTAATTTTTTATTATAACTGGACATTTTGAGTTGTGTTAACTCCGGAATTCTAATTCTCTCCTTCCTCAGGGATTGCCGATTATTGCTTATTGGTGGCTAAAGCCATACATTTGTGACTTTTCCAAATTATTTTTGGAAAGCATGTGCTTCTTGTTTTGCATAATTACTGAAGTTTCTGACCTGGCTTCCAGGTCATCCAGTGATCTGACAAAAATTTTCTTAAATTTCTGGCTCTCAAAAGAGGGAAAAGTAAGTCTTTTTCTTTACTACTCTAAAAAAATCCTCTAAAAAATCCTCTTTCTCTTTAATCCTCTATAAAATAGTATTTAAAAATAAGTACATTCTCTAAATTATCTCCTGTCCAGGAAGCCCTTTCATCCTCTGGGGATTAGAACAATGGCTAACCTCTTTGGTGGTCCCTCAGAGATCAGCAATTAAAATCTACAATCCCAATATTTGAAGGGCAAAGTCCTTCTTGCTCACCTTGGCTCCAGCAAGCCACACCAAAACTCCTTACTGCCCCCACTCATGCCGTTGGGGTGCTTGGGTATGAAGGATGGTAGCCCCCCACAATGCAAGAGCTCAAATTCATTGAAATTTAATAAAATTTACCAGCCCCTTTATCAGGATCTCCCCTGGAAGCTGTTAAGTTTTCTACCAGACCAGATTTCAAAATAGTTGCTTCAGACAGTTTCTGCCAACTCAGTTGTTTCTGTGGAGGATTGGATTCCTGGAGCTTTCTACTCTGTTGTCTTTCCTGATATCATTTCATTGTGGTTTTAATTTTCATTTACTTAATAACTAATGATGTTCAGCCTCTTTTCACGTGTTATCACCTGTGTAGTTTCTTTGGTAATGAATCTGTTCAAATTATTTGCCCAAATTATATACTGGGTTTTTTTATTTTCTTCAGGCCCAAGATGGCTGCTGATAGGGTTTTTTTCTTTTCTTGAGTTTTGAAAATTTCCATTATATATTATGAATACAAGTCCTTTATCACATGTGTGATTTGTGACTATTTTCTACCACAATGTTTTTTAATTATCTTAACAGTGTTTTTCCAAGAGCAGAGTTCTTAATTTTGGTGAAGTTCAATTTTCCAATTTTTCTTTTATGGATCGTGCCTTTGGCACAATCTAAGAAATACTTAACTAACCAACGGTTACAAATATTTTCTTCTATGTTTCTTCCTGGACCTTTTACAGTTATACATTGTACATTTAGGTCTAACAATTATTTTGTGTTAAATTTTGTATATAGTTTGATCATATTTGTTTTACTTCCACATGGATATTCAATTGTCTAAGTACCATTTATTGATAAGATTATCTTTCCCATGAATTGCCTTTGTGCTTTTGTCGAAAATCAATGAACTCTATATGTGTATGGTTAGGTCTAGACTCCCTATTCTGTTACCGTAATCTAATTGTCTATCATAATGCCAGTATATACTGGGTTAATTACTCTAGTTTTATAGTCAGTCTTAGAATAAAATAATGTGAGTTCTCTACCTTTTTTCTTTTTTTTCAAAGTTATTTTGGCTATTATAGGTCCTTTGCATTTTCATATGAAATTTAGAATCAGCATATTGATTTCTATGAAAATGCCTATTGTAATTTTGACTGGGTTTGTGTTAAATCTATAGATAAATTTGACATCTCAGCTATATCAAGTCTTCTGACCCAAGAACATGATATCTCTATTTATTTAGGTCTTCCTCAGCCCACACTTAAATGGAAGTGTTAGGGGCTGAATTGCGTCCCTCCTCCCCCAAATCCTATGTTGAAGTCCTAACCCCCAGTACCTCAGAATATGACTGTATTTGGAGATAGGGCTTTTATAGAGGTAATTAAGGTAAAATGAGGTCATATGGATGGGCCCCTATCCAATATGACTGATGTCCTTCTAAGAAGAGGAGGTTGGGACACAGACATACATAAAAGACCAAGAGAAGACACAGACAGTAGATAGCTCTGTACAAGCCCAAGAGACAGTTTCTCAGAAGAAGCCAACCCCACCACTACCTTGATCTTGGACTTCTAACCCACAGAATCATGAGAAAATAAATTTCTGCTTTTTAAGCCACCGTACGTGGTACTTTGTTATGGCAGACCTAGCAAACTAATACAGGAGGGAGTAAACAAGGACATGAACAGAAGGTGGGAATAATTGGGAGATGTGCTAAAGGCTGCCCACCACAGGGGTATTGAAATCTCTGTAATTGTAGATCTCCCTATTTTTCCTTCACTTCTACCAATTTTCACTTTATATATTATGAAGCTCTGTTATTAGGTGTAAAAACATATAGATTTGTTATATCATGTTGATGAATTTAGCCTTTATCCTCATAAAACAACCTTTTTATTCCTGGCATTATTCATTGGTATTTTGTTTCATATCAGTTTAGCCATTCCAGCTTTCTTTTGATTGCAGTTAGCATAGTTTATCTCTTTATGTTTAACCTATTTGAGTTTTTTAAAAATTTAAAGTGGGTTTCTTCATATGAAGAATGGTAGCATATATCTGGGTCATGTTTTTGTTTATCCAATCTATCTATGCCCTTTAATGAGGGTGTTTAAAATATTTACATTTTTATTTTTTAAAATTTAATTTTGAAATAATTATAGATTCAAAGGAGGTTGCAAAGACAGTATACAGAGAGGTCTCATGTACCCTTCACCCATCTTTCCTCATTGATTATATCATACATAACTATAGTACAATATCAAACCCAGAAATAAAGTGTGTATATGATTCTGTTATTTCATCACACATGTATATTCATGTAACCATCAATGTACAGAACTATTCCATCACCACAAAGATCTCTCTTCTGTTCTTTTGTCATCACACATGTCCCCTCCCCATCATCCATAGCTCCTGACAACCCACTAACCTATTTTCCATATTTATAACCTTGTCATTTCAAGAATGTTATATAATGGGATCATACAGTGTGTGACCTTTTGAGATTGATCTCTTTTATTGATTTAGCATAATGTTCCTCAGGTCCACTCAAGTTGTTGCATGTGTCAATATTTCATTCTCTTTTATTGCTAAGTAGCATTCCATGATATGACTATACCACAGTTTGTTTAACCATTCACCTGCTGGAGGAAACATGGATTATTTTCAGTTTTGGCTATTATGAATAAAAATTGCTGTAAACATTAATGTACAGGTTTTTATGTGAACATGAGTTTTCATTTCCCTGGGATATGTGCCCAGGGATGCAATTGCTGGCTTGTATATAGTTGCATATCTAGCTTTTAAATAAACTGACATACTATTATGCAAAATGCTGTACCATTTCACATTCCTACTAGTGATGTATGAGAGATCCACATTCTCTGCATCTTTGCTAGCAATTGGTATTTTCTCTCTTTTTTTTTTTTTCCTTCTCTGAGACACAGTCTTGCTCTGTTGCCTTGTAGAGTGCAGTAGCATGATCATAGCTCACCTCAACCTCAACCTTCTGGGCTCAAGTAATCCTCCTGCCTCACCCTCCTAAGTAGCTGGAACTACAAGCAAGCACCATCAAGCCTGGCTCATTTTTTCTATTTTTAGTAGAGATGGGATCTCCCTCTTGCTCAGGCTGGTCTCGAACTCCTGACCTCAAGCAATCCTCCCACCCCGGCCTCCCGGAGTGCTAGGATTACAGGCATGAGCCACTGCGCCTGGCCTACTTTTTATTTTAGCTGTTCTAATATCATGATATCTTTTCACGGTCTTAATTTGTATCTTTCTAATTGCTTGTGCTGCTGAAAAATTTTTATATGCTTATTTGCCATACACATATCCTCTTCAGCAAAATGTCTCTTCATGTCTTCTGCCTATGTTCCAATTAAATTGTTTGCTTTTTTATATTGGGTTGAGAGGAATCTTTGTATATTCTACATATGAGTCCTTTGTCAGTTATGTGGTTTGTCAATATTTCTCCCACTGCATACTTGGTTTTCATCCTAATAACAGGATCTTTCATAGAGCAGAAGTTTTAAATTTTGACAAAATCCAAGTTGTTGACTTTTTTTGCTTATGAGCCATGCTTTCGGTATAAAGTCTGGAAGAAATCTTTGCCTAGTCCTAGGTCTCAAAGAGTTTCTCCTGTGTTTTTTCCTAAAAGTTTTATAGTTTTTGTTTTACATTTAAATCCATGATACATTTTGAGTTAATTATAGCATTTGATGTTTAGGTCAAGGTTTATTTATTTATTTGCCTATGGATTATAAAAGTGCTCTAGTAACATTTGTTGAAAAAAACATCGTTTTTCCATTGAATTGCTTTTGCACCTTTAAAAAAAAATCAGGTCATACTTCTGTGAGGCTATTTCTGGGTTTTCTATTTTGTTCAATTGATGTATGTCTGTCTATCCCTTTACCAGAAGCACACGAGTATTGATTACTATGACTATATAATGTTTTGAAATCTGATAGATTGATTCTTCTCATATTATGCTTCTTTTACAAAATTTTATAATGATTCTAGTTCCTTTCCATTTCCATAAAATTTTTAGGATAATACAAAAAAACTTACTTGGATTTTGATAGGAATTACATTAAACCTGTCTATTAATTTAGGAAACCTGTTGGCTCACACTTGTAATCCCAGCACTTTGGAGGGCTGGGATGGGAGGATCACTTGAGGCCAGGAGTTTAAGACCAGCCTGGTCAATACAGAGAGCCTTGTCTCTTACAAAAAAATTAGCCAGGCCTGGTGGCATGCACTTGTGGTCTTAGCTACTCAGGAGGCTGAAATCCAGGAGTTCAAGGTTACAGTGAGTTAGGATCACGCCACTGCACTCCAGCCTGGGCAAGAGAGTGAGACTTTGTCTCTAAAATAAATAAATAAATAAATAAATAAAATTTAGGGAAAATTAATGTCCTTACTATTCTGAGTCTTCCAATCCATGAATATCATGTCTCTATTTCTTTAGATATGATTTCTATGATTTCTTTCATCAGCATTTCGTAGTTACCAGCATATAAATTCTGTACATGTTAGACTTATACCTAGTATTTTAATTTTCTGAGCAATTGTAATGGCACAGTATTTTTAATTTTTACATCCATGTGTTCATTACTAAATATATGGGAATAAACTTGTATGTTGATTTTGTGCCCTATGACCTTGCTGAACTCATTTATTACTTTTGGGAATTGTTTTTTGTTTGTTTGTTTCATTTTGGATTCTTTTGTAGATTCCTTGGTATTTTCTATGTAGACAATCATATTATCTGCATATAGGTACAATTTTATTTCTTCCTTTGCCTCTGTATTCCTTTTCTTTCCTTATTGTACTGGCTAGAATTTCCAGTATTTTGTTGAATAGCAGTGGTGAGAATGAACATCCATGCTCTATTCTTCATCTTAGGGGGAAGTCATTCAGTCATTCACCATTAAGTATAATGTTGACTGTGTGTGTGTGGGGGGGTATTTGTAGATGGTCTTTATCAAGTCTAGGAAATTCTCCCTCTGTTCCTATTTTTTCTGAGAGTTTCCTCATGAATGGGGGCTGAAGTTGTCAAATGTATGTGTGTAGAGTTCTTGCAGTATTCCCTTTTTATCTTTTGATGTCTATAGACGCTGTGTTGATATCCCATGTTTCATTTCTGATATTGGTAATTCGTGTCTGGTGTCTTGTCTTACTGTAAGCCAGTCAATTTTATCGGTCTTTTCAAAGACCCAACTTTTTGTTTCATTGAATTTCTCTATTTTTTTTTTTCTGTTTTCAGTTTCATTGCTTTCTGCTCTGGTTTATTATTTTCAGCCTTCTACTTGCTTTGATTTATTTAGCTCTTGTTTTTCCAGCTTCTTGAGGTGAGAGTTTAGATTTCTTAGATTTGAGAAATTTCCACTTTTCTGATATAAGAATTTAGTGTTGCAAATTTCCCTTTCAGCATTGCCCTACCGCACTCTCACAAATTTCGATATGCCATGTTGTCATTTTTATTCAGTTTAATGTACTTTTTAAAATTTCCCATGAGACTTCTTTGACCAATAGATTATTTAGAATGTGTTGTTTAGCTTATGGAGATTTTCCTGTTATCTTTATTACTTTCTAGTTCATTTCCACTGTCATCAGAGAACACATGCTGTGTGTTTTCAGTTCTTTTAAATTCATTGAGATTTGTTCTATGACTCAGGATATGGTTAATTTAGGTATACACTCTGAAAAAAGAATGTGCATTCTGTTGTTGTAGGGTGGAGTGTTAGATAAATATTAATTAGATCTTGTTGTTTGTTGATGTTGTTGAGTTGTTCTGTATCCTTCTGATTTTCTGTCTAGTTGGTCTATCAATTGTTAACAGAGGGGTATTGTAGTCTCCAACTGCAGTTGTGGACTTGTCTATTTCTCTTTTCAGTTCTACCAGGTTTTGAGTCTCAAATTTTGCAGCTCTGTTGTTTGTGCGTCACGTCTAGGATTTCTATATCTTCTTGATGTGTTTACCTTTTGTCATTGTTTAATGTCTCTGGTAATTTTCTTTCTGAAATCTACTTTATCTGATATTAAAATAGCAACTCCTACTTTATTTAATTAATATAAAATAATATATAATAATTAATAGATAATAATATAATAATTATATATAATACAATATAATAATATAAAATAATATAATATATATGTGTTATATATTTTCCCCATCCTTTTACTTTCATCCTACCTGTATCATTGTATTTGAAATGAGTTTCTTGTAGCTACCATATAGTTGGATCACGATTTTTAATACACTCTGCTGATCTCTGTCTTTAATTGGTGTATTTAAAGTACTTATATTTAATGTAATTACTGATATGTTAGGGCTTAAGTTTACCATTTTATTTTTTGTTTTCTGTTCTTTTTTGTTACTGTTTTTGTTTTATTTTTCCTGCCTTCCCATGGCTCCTTTGATCATGTTTTAGAATTTTAAAAATTTATGTTTTTGATTATATCTTTTTGTGTATCTTCTTTAGTGGTTGCTCTAAATATTACATTATGTATCACTATCTACTGGTGCCACCATTTCACTAGTTTAAGTGAAGTGTAGAAGTCTTACTTCCCTTTGTGTCCTTTTACCCTACCCCATTTATCATACAACTCTCTTAACTATTTCCTTTACATATATTTAATATTTCCTTTATAAATATTTTTTCTACATATACTGTGTTTCATGTTATCATTTTGTTTTACTAATAAAAACTCAATAGAAGAAGGAATATGCATTGTATTTACCCCCTCTTCCTACTCTTTCCACTTTTCTTTCTTCATTCTTAATGTTCCATGATTTTGTCTTTTATTATTTCCTTTCTCTTTAGAGAAATCCCGTTTGCCATTCTTTTAGGGTAGATCTCCTTGCAACAGATTCTCTTAGTTTTCTTTCATCTGAGGATGTCTTGATTCCTCCTTCATTCGTTAAGTATATTTAATTCTGGGTTGATGGTTCTTTTGTTTTTGTACTTGAGAAATATTTTGCCACTTCCTTCTGGCTTCCATGGTTTCTAATGAGAAATTCACTGTCACTCTAATTGATTTCTTCCTATGCGTAAAGTTTTATTTCTCCCTTGCTCCTTTAAAGAGTGTTTTGTCTTTAGTTTTCAGATGTTTATGCTGTGTTTTGGTATGGATTTCTTTGAGTTTATCCTATATGGAGTTTGCTCAGTTTCTTTGATCTGTAGGCTTATGTCTCTTGGTAAATTGGGGAAGTTTTCAGCGTTTATTTCTTGATGGACTTTTTCAGCTCCAATCTCTTTCTTTTCTCCTTCTTTTACTCTGATGACACAAAGTTTAGATCTTTTGTTAGAGCTCCACACATCTCTGAAGCTCTGTTTTTCTTTTCCCCTGGTCTATTTTATCTCTGCTTGCCAGTCTGGGTTATTTTTTATTGTTCACTGATTCTTTTCTGTCTCCTCCATTTTGCTGTTGAGCCCATCTACTGAGTTTCTTTTGTTTATTACATTTTTCTGTTCTAAAATTTCCATTTGGTTCTTCATATCTGCTGTTTCTTTACTGAGATTTTCCATTTCTTTGCTGGGATTTTCTATTTTTCATTTCTAAGCATATTTGAATTTCTCATTGAAGGATTTCCATGATGGTTACTTAAAATTTACGTCAAATAATTATAACATTGCTGTCATCTTGGTGTTGGCATCTCGTATATTTTTTCATTTGAGATTCTCCTTGGTCTTGGTATGATGAATTTTTCATTGAAACCCAGACATTTTAGGTATTATAAGACATTATACCTTATTTAAATCTTCTGTGTTTCTTGGCCTCTTTTGCCACTGTTCCAGCAAAGTAGGGGTGGGGATCTGACTCACTAATGCCACATGGGGAGGGAGTAAGGGTTCCCACTCAGCTTCCTTCTTACCAGTAGGCAGGCATGGGAATTCCAGTACCCCACTAGGCTTCCACTGTAACCACACTGGCTCCTGGGAGCAGGAGTGCCTCATTATTGCTCCACACATGGCTTCTACTGTCACAGCAGAGGGGTGGACTCATTACCACTTGGTGGTGACTCACCACAAAGCCTCCTCTGATACATGGAGGAGGAGGGTTGCCTTATTACCACTGGGTTGAGGTAGAAGTCCAAGCTTCCTATGCAGTCTCCTGTGACACCATGGGCAGGCCTCACTACCTCCTGACAGAGATGAAAGTCCTGGCTCCCTATTTGGGCTTTTCTGAAACCCTACTTGGTAGAGAAGTTGGGTAGCCTCTTAAATGCCTGGCAAGGGTGGAAGACTAGTCTCCCCTCTCAGCCTTTTCTAGTAGGGCTGGGGGTCTGGCTGTGGTTTCTTCTGTGGCATTTGGCTGGAACATGGTGGTTATTGTCTAAAAGGTTTTTTTCTTTTTTTTGCTAGGCTGCCCCTTTCCTGATCCTTTGGTTAGAGAGAGAGAGCTAGCTTTTCTTGACTTATTTTTCTCTGTGTCCCTTGGTATTTCCATGTTTTCAGCTTCTCAAACAAGTTTTGGATACATGAAGCAAAACAAAACAAACCATGGAACTTACCATCATGTTGTTCCTAGGGTCTGGTGGTCCTTAACCAGCATATCCCTTTCTCCCTACCTTTCAAAGACTTATGCTTGTTCTCTATATATATAATGTTCAAAGTTTTTAGTTATACTTAGCAAGAGAAATAGGGAAAAGTATCTCTATTCCATCTTTCTGGAAAAAGAAGTTCCAGGCCATTTACACTGAATGTGATTTTTGACACGGTTTTGTTTAAATCTACCATCTTGCTACTTTTTTATTTCTCCCAAATGTCCTTTGTTCCCGCCTTTTGTTTGGATCAATTGAGTATTTTATGATTCTGTTAAATTTCCTTTGTTGTTTTAGTAGGTATTATTTTTTGTTGTTTATTTTAGCAAATGCTTTAGGGTTGTAGCATACATCTTTAACTCATCTTAGTCTACTTTTATACAATATTATATTACTTCACATATAACAGAAGAACCTTATGACATAATTCCATTTCTTCTCTCCAAGTCATTGTGCTATTGCTGTCATACATATGTGGAAAGTTTACTACTACACATATTATAAACCCCACATAACATTGACTGAATTGTGTCAACCTAACTTCATAGTTAGGTTGAAGCCCTAACCCCAAATGTGACTGTATTTTGAGATAGAGCCTATAAGGAGGTAATTAAAGTTAAATGAAGTAATATGGGTAGAGCCCTGATATGACAGGATTAGTGTCCTTATAAGAAGAGACACCAGAGAGCACTATTTCTGTGTGTCTCCCTCTCTGCACCATGTGGGGACACGGTGAGAAGGCGGTCATCTGCAAGCCAGAAGAGAGCGCTCACTAGAACCTGACCAAATTGGCACCCTGATCTTTCAGCCTCCAAAACTGTAAGAAAATAAACTTCTATTCTTTAAGCTACCTGGTCTATGGTATTTTGTTATGGCAGCCCAAGCTGACTAATTCACATGGACATTATTTTTTTTTAAACTTTTGATATACAGTTGACAATGATCTCTTAAAAAGATTTAAATAATAAGAAAATTTCTAGCCATGTAGTTATCATTTATAGTTCTCTTCACTCATTTGTGTAGGTCCAAGTTTCCATCCGGTAACAATTTGCTTCTGACCAAAGGACATCATTTAACATTTCTTATAATGCAGATTTTTTAAATCTTTTCTATATCTGAAGAGGTTCTTATTTTACCTTCATTCTTTAAAGACATTTTTGCTGGATAAATAATTCTTGGTTTACAGGAGGTTGCTTTACCTTCTAGTTTGCCCTGTTTCTAATGGAAAATGTGCTAACATTCCTATCTTTGTTTCTCTGTATACTATGTGTCTTTGGTGGGAGAGGGCTCCTTTCAAATTTTTCTTTTTGCTGGTTTTAAGCAATTTGATTATATTGTGCTTTGGTGTAGTATTCTGCATTTGAAATTTTTTTTTTTTTTTTTTTGAGACAGTCTCACTCTGTCACCAAGGTAAGAATGCAGTAGTGTCATCAGTGCTCACTGCAACCTCAAACTCCTGGGCTCAAGCGAGCCTCCTGCCTCAGTCTCCCCAGTAGCTGAGACTATAGGCATGTGCCACCACACTCGGCTAATTTTTTCTATTTTTAGTAGAGATGGAGTCTCGCTCTTGCTCAGGCTGGTCTCGAACTCCTGATCTCAAGCAATTCTCCCACCTCGGCCTCCCAGAGTGCTAGGATTACATGTGTGAGCCATTGTATCGAGCCTGAAAAATTATTTTTTTAAATATTTTCATACCCATTCAAGGAATCCAACTGCATGTATATCTATCAACTTGGCACCGTTCCATGTAATGATAGTGTTATTTTATTTTTTTCCCAGTCATTTTTGGCTCTTCACTTTGGATAGTTTCTATTATAATGTCTCTAAGTTTTGCCATACTTAATTTTTTAATCTCATTCAGTGTATTTTTCATTTCATACATTGCAGATTTCCTCTCTAACGTTCAATTTGAATCTTTTTATCTTCCAACTTTCCACTTTGTATGTTCATTATTTTCTCTAACTTCTTGAACTTATGGAATAGTCATAATAACTGTTGTCAATGTCCTTGTCTATTAATTCTATCATCTGTTCCATTTCTGGGTTAATGTCCATTGCTTTTTTTCCCTTGTGGTGGGCAGAATAATGACACCCACCAAGATGCTCATGTCCTAATCCTCTGAACCTACGAATGTTACCTTATGTGACATTTACAGATGTGATTGAGGGATCTTGACAAGAGGACATTATCCTGGTTATCCAAGTGGGCCCTAGGTAAACACAAGGATCCTTATAAGTTAGAGTTAGAGACAGAGACAGGAGATATTATGATGTCAAGGAGGTTGGAGTGTGGTGGGACCATGAGCCAAGGAATTTGGGCAGCCTGTGGAAGCTGGAAAAGGGAAGGAAACATATTCTCCCTGGGAACCTCCAGAAGGAATGCAGCCCTGATGACACAGTGTAGACTTCTGACCCTTAGAATTGTAAAGAAATAAATCTGTGTTAAGTCTCTAAGTTTGTGGTAATTTGAAACAAAAGCAATAGAAAGCTAGTACACTTCTCATTAAATTTTTGTTTTCCACTATCTTTGCATACCTGGTAATTTTTGATTGGATGCTAGACATTTCGAGTTTTACCTTGTTAGATGTTGTATGTTTTTATATTCCTACAAATATTCTTTTTTTTTTTTTTTTTTTGAGACAGAGTCTCACTCTGTTGCCCCTGCTAGAGTGCCATGGCGTCAGCCTAGCTCACAGCAATCTCAAACTCCTAGGCTCGAGCGATCCTCCTGCGTCAGCTTCCCGAGTAGCTGGGACTACAGGCATGCGCCACCATGCCCGGCTAATTTTTTCTATATATTTTTAGTTGTCTTTCTTTCTTTCTATTTTGTCTTTCTATTTTTTTTCCGTAGAGACAGGGTCTCGTCCTTGCTCAGGCTGGTCTTGAACTCCTCAGCTCAAACGATCCACCCGCCTTGCCTCCCAGAGTGCTAGGATTACGTGAGCCACGTGCCTGGCCCCTGCAAATATTCCTGAGCTTGTTATTAATCTGTTAGGCAGGCTCAGAGCTGTGTCTTGGTTAGGGTTAAGTTTATCTCATTACTGAGGGAAGATCCTTTTTAATACTCCTGATAATTTTAAACGATGTGATTTTCCAATCTGTTCATAATAGGCATTACTTCAGCCTTGTGTGAACTTCAAGTACTGTACCCTCTCATTCTTTCCCATGTTTTTTTTCCCCTCTGCCTCAAGTAGTTTCTTCACACGCATGCACTAATCAGTTTTCAGGTGAACACTTGAAGAGCTTCTTTGTTTCCAATCTCTCAAGGATCCCTGTCCTTCATTGCCTGACATGCAATGTCTTAAGTATCACTGTTTCATATATTTTGTTCATAGTTTAGTTGCTGCAGGTGGGAGGGTAACCCAGTGCCTGTTACTACATCTTGATTGAAAGTGAAACACTGAAGTTCCAATTTAAAATTAATTTCTTCTTGACATGCTCTCTTAGGGTATATTCTCTGATATATTAGCACTAATAACATTCCTGGTAATACAAGTTACATATGCACGTATTTTATTCTTTTTTAGTAGACTATGAGCTTCTGGAGGGTAAGATAAAAATGTGAGTCACAATATAGTACCTTAGAAATATAAAATATATAAATGCTCAATAAGCATCTACTAAATGGATTAAACTATTAAAAATTAACCTTAGTTGGCATGAGATCTCTAGACTTGTAGGTCATGGAAATGTCAGAGTGTTTTGATACAAGTAAGGAGTCTTGTGTTTCTTATGAGAATCTCTTTGTAATAAGATGTAGATACTGGCTTCTTAGTTTAGTTGAGTGAATTTTTAGTGTTAAAAGCACAAACAAAAAAGGCAAATGGGTCCAATTAAAACAGAATAGTTCTTTAGATGCTCGGCAGTGATTTAGTTTATAATCAGTGGCTGAAGACTTAGAAGGCATGGCTTTATAGTCTCTGTATTTTCTAAGAACAAGGTAGAACAAGACTCTTACCATATATGTCATAAACATGTCTTTTTGGGATATTCAGTATTCCTTGTCTCTTCCTAAAGGTACTCAGATTTCTCAGAAATTGTCTACAGTTTTAGTGAGATTGTCAATCCAGGTACCTGTTTCTCCATATTAAAGCCAACGGAGCCATATTTGTTTTCACTGCCAAGTTGGAGACACATTACCTATGTTTGGTCCACTCTACTCTTTTTTCCATGACTTTGTGAATTTTGAGCAAACGACTACAGAATGAGAAAAGACTGGAGTTCATTCATGGCATCAACAACACTCCAGTTGCATTGTTACATCTACTAGTGCCTGTCATTCTTAGTTCCCACCCATTTTTAATGCTGGTACTCTTTCATAAATTGATTCTTGAGTTCCTAAAATCTTTGTAATAAATGACTTTTTACTTACATTAAGGAGAGTTGTTTCTGTTGCTTGTGATCTAAGAGCCCACACTGACAGTGTAACACACAATATTGCCTCTCCAGGTGGGAGAATGTACATGGTCTTTTCAGTTGACCTGGCTGTGTTAGTTGACTACAAGTCCAGTATGAGCAGACTATGAGAGACGCCTGCTTTAATGGTAAACACAAGCTTAGGCTGCAACCACAGTCCTACCCATATCTTCCACCAGAGGGAAGTTAAGTCTAACTGTACACTGTGCTGATCAGGCAACAACTTCAATATGGTCTCTGGTATGAACTAGGTATTCTTAAGATTACTGACAAACTGGAAATGTGCCTAATACCACGTCTCAAGTGGTGAGGGCCCTATGAATGATGTGATAGAGATAGTTTAGGTTATAGAATTGAAAATGTAGGAAAGTAGCCTTAATTTCCACATTTCTAGAAGTGAGCAGCCATCCATCAGAAAGCAGAAGAGATTTATGAAGGGCAATTCATAAACTATAAAGCACTGCACACATGTGATTTATTGAGGTGTTACTAATTAGTTACATAAATTATATTAATGTACATTAATATAATCTACATTACTAATGTAATATAATCTAACGGGGGGTTAAGATGGTGCAATTGCTATTTCTTTAGGAATTAAGATTTTATAATATGGTGGTCATTAGCCACATGTGGCTATTTAAATTAATTTGAATTAAGTGACTTTTAAAACTTAGTTCCTCAGCTGTCCTGGCCACAAATCAAGTGCTCAATGGTCACATGTGACTACTGCATTAGACAGCACAAGTCGTTTCCATCACATTAGAATGTTCTATTGGACAGTGCAGCTCAAGAAAATAGTCAGGGTAATATTAAGTCTATAATCCTTTTTTAGTGACATGGAAATTTTGATTTTTATTATATAATGCTTCCTAGTTTAACAAAATTGGTGTCTTTTATATGATAGACTAACATCTCATGAATTGTGCCAAAATCCTGACTCCTAATTGCACTGATGTGGTAGATGGACACACCAGGACCCTAACTCCCAGACTGGGCCAATTCTCCCCACACTTGGGACCTGTACCTGAAGAGAGATGGGGAAGAAGCACTGGTGAGCAGGGGCTTACTGCCTTCCCTCCCCCAAACCCCAACCTTCAACTATTTCCCGGGGCAGGGCTTTCTGACTCGGGGTATTATTCTACCCTAGAGGATACGATACTACATTTAAGGCAGAACTTTCTTCTTGCCTTCCAAAGGCACTTGAATTTTTCTTGGGAGCTCCAGTCAACCCTGACCTCTTCCTTGGGCAGCAAGGTCACAGGCCTGAGCCAGGAACCTCAGCTGGTTCCAGAAGGATGACTGTGTGCTCCCACTTGTGTCTGAGATCCCAGATTCCCCAGAGAAAGTCAGAGTCATGTACTTCAGCCTAGTCAGGCCTGGGTACTTTCCACATTCTGGTATGAGAGAATTACTTCTTCTGGAAACATTGTTACAGTTTGTACAAATGTAATAGATCATTTAATAGGTCTCTAAATGATTAAATCTTAGAATGGCTTTTTATTTAGGAACGGGAATTACTAACTTAAAAAAATTCTCATTTGATTTATATCACATTTTAAAACAAAATTTAGTTTACTTAAAAAAAAAAGTTGATTCTGAAGATTCCATCAGGCAGTTCTTAAGGGATGACTATGAAGTTCTTTTATCAAAATGAGAGAATATATGCCCAACGGAGGACTGCCTTTCAAAGCAATCCCTGTGGATGTTTGTCCATTCATTCCCCAGAGCTCCCACTGCCCACGCTGCTTTGGAAGCCTCTTGGAGAGTTGCCTAGGGAACCTACAGGATTCACTTGAAAGTCCTCCATGACAACAAGTCTTCTTTTCTGAGCATAGATATTTTTGAATCAGCCCAAAGCCATTTGGACACAAGTTTGGTAAACACGGTAGGCAACAAACAAAAAAAACACCAAGCAACAAAAACAAAAAATAGGTAGTGCTGTTTCAGGTGGAAAATAAAAAATGAAAACTCTAAGAACCTATGAAGTGTCGGGGGCAGCAATGGTTGCTTTCACCCATATGGTCTCATTTGGTGCTCTCTTGAACCTTGTGAAGCACTGTTTCTCCTGGCAATGACTCTAGCTTACAGGGCTGATGAGAGTTGAATAAAGTAATGCTGTTTGTAAGTGGTAGAGTCAGGACCTACACATGGGTTTGGTCTGGCTCCAAAGTGCAGGTGGAACTCAATAAGATGGGATCACTATCTCCGCCTTGGAGGGTAGTATGATCTGTGGCAGGAGGTCTGGATAGGCTACTTAAGTCACATGGGTAACAGTAATCCCTTTCTGCTCCCCCTTATTTCTATGCAAGTAAGCTGATGTACTTTCCAGACTACACTGCAATGTGTTTATACGTCTGTCTACTGTTAGATTGAGTTCTCTGAAGAAAGAAGTATGTTTTTCTTCATCTCCATGTCCCCAATAGCTAGCCAATGTCCAAAATACACTTGGTGATCAGTGAATGACAGTTGTTTCTTGTTTAGTTGTTGATTCTACTCTGATTTTGGACATGTCACTTTCCGCTCTTGACCTCCATATTCACATCTGTGAAATGAAAGTAGGTGAGTAAAGGCCCTTCTAGTTTTAAAGAGTTAAATGAAACTTGTAACTGCCTATAGTGGCAGTACTGAAGAATTCCTAAGCCATTACACTTCCTGTTACTTGAGAGAGGGGTGTTTGACCATAACATCTTTCTTCCTGCCTTTTGATGCCATCTTAAACCCCAAGAAACCCCTCCAATACAAAGAGAACTCTGAAACCAGAAACAGAAGCTAGTGAGTGGTGAAGAGAGGGTTTTTCCTGGCATGTTCCCTGGCATGATGTATAGGACCTACAAATCTGCCTACTGAAGTGGTATCCTGCCACTCCAATGCCACTGCAGAATTTTACCCTAGTTTTCAAATTAGTCTCAAGAATGATCTTTAGTGTTGGTGGTTTTGGGAGTTTTTTGGGATTGTTATTGACACAACAGCTCCTGGAAATCTGAAAAGAAAAAAAAAAGGTAAGTTATGTATCAGTTGTTTGGAATATGAAACACATTTTATCCTGGTCTCAAGACTGTGAATGTTGATCAGTGTCTCCTTGTAGTTCTCATACCCTAATGTTAAGTCATAGTATTAAAGGGATGGCAGAGCCCGAAGACCGACGACACTTCTTAACTACTGCATTGTGTATAGTGTGATCGGTTACTGATGAAGACTGTAAGGATAAGTCTGTGCTCTTCTAGGTAATTTAAGTTGACATTAATTAACAGATTAGGCTTGGTGCCAGGAAAACATTACAGGTTCAAATCCCAAACACGGATTAATTTGCTCTCTTCCATGGCCACAGATTCCACGCTTAGCTGGTCTGCTAACATATGCCAATGATTATACGGGTAGGAGTGAGGTCTCTTATCACCTTACTTGAAAAGCTGAAAATTTACTTGTTATTGCTGGTGGATAGCCACCTCAACTAAGTAGAAAATTAATTAAAGATATCATTCTACTATAAAACGAGTTAGTTTGGAAAGAATCAAGTAAATAAGATACAATTTTCCAGCTTTGGGCTGTGGATCAATTGATCAAAAACAAACTGGAGCCTGAGCAAGAGTGAGACCCCATCTATACAAAAAATGGAAAGATTAGTTGGGCGTGGTGGTGTGTGCCTGTAGTCCCAGCTACTTGGAAGGCTGAGGCAGGAGGATCGCTTGAGCCCAGGAGCTTGAGGTTGCAGTGAACTATGACGACGCCACTATGCACTAGCCTCAGCAACAGAGTGAGATCTTGTCTCAAAATAAAACAAAACAAATTGGTTGTAACGGTATAAGGGCTGGAAATAAGTTTTTCTCTCATTGTTTGCCAAATATGGGTAATTTTTGCACACCACGAGCTAGCTCTTTTGTCTATTAATCATAACTTTTTTTATTTCAGCATATTATGGGGGTACAGATGTTTAGGCTATGTATGTAACCTTCCCCCCCAGTCATAACTTTTTTGAGGGTTTTTTTTTCTTTTGGTAATTTTTGTAAAGCATGGGGTCATGTCCTTTTTAGCATTTTTGCTTATTTTCCAGATTTTTTTTTTCTCACTTATGTGGCAATCTCTTTGGGAAATTAGAAGTTTTATGTTCTATGTGAACTGTCCAAAGATTAAGTGATTAGAAATGAAAGTCTCTAACTATTCGTTGTTATATTGTGAACCTGAAGAGATATAACTTCATTAAATTTTAAATATAGATATTTACTTTTACCTCAATATTTCAAAAATTTAACTTCAACCAACCCCTGAATTTGAGCTGAGGATGCAGAGTATATTAAATGTTTGTCAGCCAAATATTTTGCCAGCCATTTAATAATGGTACTCAAAAAATAAAAGAAAAAAGGTGACTACACAGTTAAATGAGGAAAGTAAGCATAATTGAATTTTATGTTTCAGGTTTATGAAAATGAATTTTAAACTATCAAAAAGTAAAAATAACTGGTCCATGTTCTCAAGTATAAAGTCTATACAATTATATTATGTGGAAATACTAACTACAAAACCAAACATTTATTGACTATTTGCTGCGTGGTAGGGACACAGATTATCTGATTTGATCCTTATAACAACCTGGGAGTTAAGTACTATTAATATGCTCATTTTATAGATGATAAAAATGAAAGTTCAAACAGGGTAAGTAATTTTAGCAAGGGCACAGAGTTAAGATGGGACAGATTTGGTGGTCTGACTCCAGAACTTTAACACTCTGCACTGTCTTAAGGTGAAAATAAATTTATTTACAGAATCTCAGATACTGACACTAATGCATTTTAAAAACTCAAAAGCAAGATTGCTCAAAAGAAATAAAAACAAGTACACAGTGAAGGCAAATATATGGAATGCAATGATACAAAATGAAAAATACAATGAGTGATTAAAACTACTACTCTTATTCTTGTGAACCTGCTTTGGGTTATACCAGAAAATTTGGATATTTCTGAGGTGTCCTCTTGTTATTTAACATGGTTTTAAATAGCTAATTGTATTTCTAGATAACATGTAATCCTGGCTTCATCACTAACTTTGTACATGGGTAAGTGGCCTAACTTGCCAGTCTGAATTTTAAAAATTAAAGGTAACTTATTAAAATGTTAAGAGCATTTTATTTATGTATATATCATACTGAATTTGAGACGATAATAAAAAGGAAACAAAAATTCAACTTGCCTTTTTACAGAGAGCATCCTTTTTACAGGATTTTTTGAGCATACATGGCGAAACTGGGTGGGTGCAGGCTCCATCTGCTCAGTAGCTGCGGTCTGGGCCACAGCACGTCAGCTGCATCCTGCTCCTCTAGAGAGGCTGTTCCAGAAAAAGAATGGATGGAGGACTGAAGATAACTAAAAAAGGCACTTAAAACTCTTAAGATTTCTGGGTTTCTAAATGCTGCATTCGGAAAAACACTGATCTCTTTTTAAAGACTTCTTACTGAAGCATAATATACATACACTATTATATTAACCTCATTTTATTATAGAAGCAATTATGACAGAGCTTTGGAATAGAAGTCACGTAAAGGATCTTCTTTCAGAAGATGCTACTAAAGCAACAGCAGGATTTAAGTCACTCTCCTTCAGAAACAATGCTGTGTGAAAAAAGAAAAAAAAAAGAATAAGTCACCCTCCTTAAGAGGTGCAGCGTGAGCCACCGCAAAGAGCAAGTTTAAGAAGATGGGCTATTTCGCAGTAGGAACTAAATGTTATAGAAAGCAGGCATTTCACACGCTGTTAACATACCTATAAAGTCTGTTCTGTGATGATCAGACATTTAGGACTACTTGTATTTTCAGACATTAGAGTGTGTCTGACCATGTTACTTGTCACGGGTGTAAAAACGGCAAACGAGAGCCCGAAGCTGCTATCTTGTGCGGAATCCTGCTCCCTCGCAGGCACACCTACAACGCGCTCCAGCGCTCTACCCCGCTCTTTCCAAGCCCGGCCTCGGGATCCTCGCCAGGATCCCGCTCCTTCGGACACGGAGTCTGCGTGGGCGGCAGGCCCTAAGTGGGTGAGAGCCAGACAGCCGTGTTAGAAAGGCAGCGTACCGGCCTCCAGCGACGAGCAGAGTGACTCGGCCTCTGTCTCCCACTCGGAGCTGCCATCTTGTCGCCGCTTCCTCGCGAGCATCGCGAGCTCTCCCCCAGGACCCTCTTCTCAGGCTCCCTTCGCCCGACTCTTGCCGGGCGGCGGCCTCTCAGGCCCTGTCAGGGCCGGGCCGGGGCGGCGACAGGTCTGAGGCGGGCGGCCTGTGGCCTCTGGGAGCGGCCTTATCCGACCGAGGGAACTTCTCAGCCTGTCCCGGTCCGGCCCCGGGCCTGAGCCTCCTCCGCCGCCTCTAGGAGCCCCGGTCCGCGTCCCGGGGGCGCCGCCTCTTCCGCCTGCTCGCCGGCGGGCCTGGGCGGCGTCCGCGCCGGGCGGGTCCACTACGTCAGCGCCGCCCGCCCCGCCCCGCCCCGGCCCTCAGCTTCGGCCTCGGCCTCGCGGCAGCGGCAGCGGCGGCGGCGGCGGCAGGTCCCTCCCCAGACATGGCCCTGGGAGGCGGCAGCACATGGCGGCCGCAGCGGCCATGAGCGCGCCCCCGACCCGCCCCAGTCCCCCCT